>NW_022631021.1:2442247-2842184 GCF_010015895.1 Lontra canadensis | reverse complement strand
TTTTTTTTTTTTTTTTTTTTTTTTTTTTTTAGAGAATGAGGGAGAGAGAGAAAGTGCGTGCAAGTGAGAAGGCAGGGTGTGGGGGAGGGGCAGAGGGAGAGAGAATCTCAGGCAGACTCCCTGGCAAGAGGGCAGCCTGATGTGAGGCTCAACGCTCGGTATCACGACTCTGAGACCATTGACCTGAGCCAAAATGAAGTCTGCCATTTAATCAGCTGAGCTACCCAGGTGCCCCTCTATTTTGCTTTCCTACTGGTGGTTGTATGTGCACTAGGAAAACAAAGTAGTTAGCTCATGTTCTTAACCCTCTCAATGTTTCCAATTTTCAGCTTTAAGTTTGTAAGAAATAAAAAATGAATTAAAAAATTTTACCTCAACCTTTGAAAGAAAGTCCTTAATTCAGACCTTGGAAAAGAAGACAAAAAATTAATAACCTAATGTTAATCAAGTTCTGATTACATTTAAATCTTTCTTTGGCATTTCCTGTCTGCCTCCACACAGTCATCAGACATTTGGACCTATTTGTTGTACAATGGACATTACTAATTTCCTTTAATTCTAGTGGGAATTATATGTTTATACCAAACAGGAAAAAATATCTGAAAGGTTAGTGACAGAATTGTGAAATACAGTTGAGTGGATAAAATATTATTTAATAAATATTCATTTATTTTTGAAAAAAATTGAAGCTTTCTGTTTAAATGTTTCTATTTCAAATGTTAAATTTTGAAAATTTATGATTGAGTTATTTCATTTATTAGATATATATGATATTGACATTCACATTGAATATATCTTTTAAAAAATAAAATTTCTCTTCATCTTTAGAAAACTTCTGTGATACTGAAATGATATAACAATGAGTTAACCTTAAGTTCCAAATGGAGGCTAGAATATTAATTTCAGAATTCCTAGCAAAGAGTGGCAAACTTATAGTAAAACACTACTCCAAATATATGACAAATAGAAAGATACTGTAAATATCAGTAGTAACTAGCTCAAGAATTACTTTCATTGTATAGTTTTTATGATCAATTTCCTGTTGTCTATGAGTACCAAAAATATGTTAAAGCATGATCTGGACAGAACATTTACTACTTGGTGGAAGTTATAATTTGTATTTTGTGGAACTGCACTATGAAAAATGAATGATTTAATATAAACAAGTAGATGCTTTTGGGAAATGATTAGAATAAAATGCTTGCAACATCATGTTAACAGCATGAAGTTAGTTGCTGTTAAGACACGAAAAATCAAAAACTGCTTTCCTGAAGCTCGCTAAGTAAAAGGAAACTGCCTGAGCCAGATCTGAATAAAAAATCTTTGTCTCTAGACTTAACCTGAAAATTTCCTTTTTCTTTAATTGCTGAAGTATTTCATGTAAGAATAAGCTACATCAGATGTTAAAACATCTGCTACTCTTTTTTTAAAAAAAGATTTTATTTATTTATTTGACAGAGAGAGAGAGCACAAGCAGGAAGAGTGGCAGGCAGAGAGAGAGAGAGAGAAGCAGGCTCCCCACAGAGCAAGGAGCCCAATGCAGGACTCCATCCCAGGACCCTGGGATCATGACCTGAGCCAAAGGCAGATGCTTAACAACTGAGCCACACAGGCATCCCACTGCTACTCTTTTTAAAAAAAAGTCAGAGTCAAAATAATCTATTTCTCTCTCCCACTCAGGAATAAATAGACATAGTTCACAGCATTACTTAGGTTTGTGTTCAAAGGAGGTAAAAAAGAATATCTTTAAGAATGTTTTAAAGGGGGCGCCTGGTGGCTCAGTGGGTTAAGCCGCTGCCTTCGGCTAAGGTCATGATCTCAGGGTCCTGGGATCGAGTTCCGCATCGGGCTCTCTGCTCAGGAGGGAGCCTGCTTCCCTCTCTCTATCTCTCTCTGCCTGCCTCTCCTTCTACTTATGATCTCTCTCTGTCAAATAAATAAATAAATAAATAATCTTTAAAAAAAAAAAGAGAATGTTTTAAAGGACATGTTCAAATTAGATGTAAGTTTCATTAATTTTTGTTTGAGCTTTAAATGCACAAAAATCTGCCATTCAAACATATTTCACCTCTAGCATTAATAACATTCAAGAATTTAAAAATATTTATACTCTGTAAATGTAAAAATATTAGTCCCTTGAAAGATCTCTTCATTTATCAAACATTTCTGTTACTAGTATCAGACATGGGGACACTACAATAATTGAGACCTTAGGAAATTAGTTAGTCATGTAGAAATCCCCCCTCATAAATTTTGGCTGCCTTCCCTGAAGGCTATCATCAAAAGTGCTATCAATTTTCACCTCTTCTTCAATCCCATGCTGTCTTGCAAAAACAAAGGGAGAAAGAAAAAAATAATCTAAAGGTTAAATGACTCTTCCACAAATTCACACTCAAAATTAAAACAAGAACGTTTTGAGGCCACATAATATACCCTTCCGCTGCAAAAACTCAAAAAAATTGGAAATGATTATTCTTAGACATAAAAACACAGATCTAATTTCCTATATATTTGCTGGAGCATAGCTGGTCTTTAAGAGAGTGAAAGTCCGTAGCACGCTTATAGCACTACAGCCTCTACGGCAGCATTCCTGGTGGCTTTGCTCTGCTGGCAGCACAGTGGTTAAGTCTTTATCAATGTCTGTGGGCCTCTCCCACCTCCTGCTGGAAATCTTGTCACCCCCCTCCAGCCCACCCAGCTTTGCTTGATAGATAACTACAGTCACACTGTGTGATTCCTTTGGTGAAGGCTTTGGGATCTCTGTGATCGAAAACAGAATTTTGATGTTCCACAGGGAGGACAATCGGGGTTGGAAGGGAAAACTGAAGGGGCAGAGTCAGAGAGGGAGCTAACCATGAGAGACCATGGACTCTGGGAAACAAACTGAGGTTTCAGAGGGGAGGGGGGATGGATGGGGTGACCAGGGGATGGGCATGGAGGAGGACAGGTGTTCTGATGAGCATTGGGTGTTATATACAACCGATGAATCACTGAACACTACGTCAAAAACCAATGATGAACTGTATGTTGGCCAACTGAACATAGTAATAATAAAAAAGAAAACAGAATTTTGAGAGCATTTATACCATGTTCTTAGAGACAAATTGTTCAGTACAAATACTAAAGTATTATTGAGGAAAAGTCCTTTACCTTTAGAAACCAGTTATAAAAGATCTAATTGTTCATTCCCTTCATCTATTACTTTCAAGCATTTGTTTTCCTTTACTAATAATATTGTTGTTACAATGTTAATTTTTAAATTTAATATTCAGCTTTCAATAAGATCAAAATAATATACTGGAGTGCAGTAGAAGAGGAGAGCTGGATTTATCAACGCAAGTGATTAGACCCTTAGAGCAAGTTACCAGTGACACATGAAGTCACTGTGTATAATGTGTGTTCATTTTTTTTTTGCAAGCCTATGTTCATTTATTTTTTAAAAAATATTTTATTTATTTATTTATTTGACAGAGATCACAAGTAGTCAGAGAAGCAGCCACAGAGAGAGGGGGAAGCAGTCTCCCTGCTGAGCAGTGATCCCGATGTGGGACTTGATCCCAGAACCTTGAGATCATGACCTGAGCCAAAGGCAGAGGCTGTTAAGCCTCTGAACACCACTGAGCCACCAAGGTGCCCCTATAATGTGTGTTCTAAAGGGATGCTCTTACCCACTCCATTTTATTTGTCCTATTTAATTTACTTTATGTTAATAGATTTAAAAGATGAAAAATAGCTATTTGTGTTATCTTATAGGTGTTATTTGATAATTGTTTAAAGTTAAGACCTGTATCTTTAAATTTATCTTCACTAACATATTCCATATAGTTCAAATTATTGGTTAGGGGGTCTCGGGTTTCTTAATAACACACAGTTGGATAAGATAAAAGATTGTCTTCATAGATAATGGTATCTCTTGGTGCTAGAGGGCTATATTTTGATTGAGGAAAAAGTGCTTATCTAGAATTAACAAAATACATAAAATCAAGCCCTACATTTACCAACACTTTGCTATATAGTGTTTAATCTTTTTAGGATCCAAATTTGTCACCTATAAAGTGAAAATGGTACTAAGCAACTTCATAAGGCTGTTGATAAAATTATGAGACTTCTAAAATATAATGCCTGTTATATGATTTATTATTGTAGTTATTAGTTTCACTTTGACAATATAACATTATATTTCATTTTATTAATTTGACTAACACATATTATGTAATAAAACAAATAAACTCCCAATGCTCTATATAACTCAGATTTATGAAGAAAGAATTATGCTAAAGTACATAAAGTTGAAAGGCATATTCTTCATAACAAAACTACATATTATCATTTCGAGAATAGTGAAAACACATGGCTGGCAACAGAACTTTAAAAAATGTCTGGAATTGTCTCGTTCAGAAATAGAGGTAATTTTTTACAGTTCTGAAAACATCAAGGAATGGATAGAGTTGGGATTAATATAATATATTCATTTCTGCAATGGGTAGTTAGAGAGCAGTAAAAGTGAATCTATACAAGTGGCCATTACATGGACATTTAAGAAAAATTAAAACTAATTTAATACCAAGTTCTTCTCTCTCTTATCTAGAAATTTTAGCAAGACTACCTCAGTAATAAATTATCCAATGTATATACAGTGTTGGTTCTTTTTTCTTTGCTAATATAGTGTGATGTTATTGCTATGATTGTTGAATTGTATGGAGGTAATAGATACGTGGATAGATAATAGATTATACACATACCTTGATCTATAATATGTTTCCAAGAAAAATAAAAAAATCTTCAAAATCCTGCTTTTTTTACATAGTTTCTTAATCCTCATATATTATGCCTGTTCTCCAAAGGACATAGTACTTTAAAAAATACAGCGAAGATTTTCAGTGTCTATTTTTCATTTTTTCCCTTGCCTCTTTAGAACTAACCCCGAGCAAAACTGTGAAGTGGATTTGTTTTGTTTCCCTCTTGGTTTCCTTTCCTGTGTATGATTATACTGTTTATCCACAGACACGAGGACATGTCCTTGGAGTTGTTTTTCAATTCACGGTGACGGATTTACATCCATCCATCCACACTGTTGGCCCAGTGTCTTTCGTAGTCATCACCCTGCACTTGTTGGCCTCCAAGCCAACATTAGTGGTTCTGCTTTTGCCTTGGAACTGAGTGAAATGGACTGTCCCATTGCGAGACTTCATGCGGCCATGAAATACAAGTAGGGCTGCCTTTTCCCAGCCATCCTTCCCGATCCTTTTAACAAATCATGGTGATGTGACACATTAAGATTTCCAGGCTGGTTGTCTGTACTTATCTTGTCCTCTTTTCTACAGGCAGGATTAGGAGGCCAGAACTTAAGAAGAAAAGCTCCATATGATGTATATTTTAAAAGAAAATCCTAGGAATTACATACTCCATACAAGTGAGTACAAATATTTTTAATGTTCTCTAGGTAACTGTATACTGCAGCTGTACATTGCCCTACTGAAGATAAGGATGTCTTCAATATAATGCTAGAGCCACCCCCGCCCCCACTTCAGGTTAGCTTGTGTCTTTTGCCATTTAAAAATTTATATTCTGTCATTCAGTTATTTAGCCTTTACATTTCCAGACAAACTAGTCATTGGAGAGCTCTTCTATTTCTGAATTCCTTGCTTAAATAATATTTAGGTAGCTGAAAGGTTCAATTAGCAGACTTTATGTTAGCTTCAGGGCAAGAATTCCTGAAACAATGGAGGCATTATTCCATAATCTACTTATCTCTGATAGAAGATACTGATTTTTTTTCTGAAAACATAGGATTGTCATAATATGTTAATCTTTACATTTTCCTAACACACACATGTTGCTTCTTCTTCATCCCAGAGGATGAAATCTCTTGATTCCATGATTGGGAAATATGTTTTCTTATTTCCTCCAAAGTATGTATGTGCTATGTATATTTAGTACTGTTTCTAGAAAAGAAAGACTTTTGTTTTTATTTAATTTGTAAAATGAAGAAGAAATAGATAATACTGAAATCAAAACACACTATGCTGTTCAGGCACAATAATATAGAAATTCCATGATAGTCTAATCCATAGTTTGTCTGGCATAATGTTTATTTTCTTAGGAAATTCCTAACATACTGAGTGACACAGACACTTTTGATGTTTTCATCTTACTTTATTTATTTTACTGGTTACATTGTAACAATATTAAGAATAATGAAAAAGGAGTAAGTTTCCCCAGGGTTTTTAATTCTAAGCGATTAAAATGTATTTCATCTTCTACACTTTAGTTACTGTATTTGTTAATCTCTTAGTTGACAAGTAAAATTATTTAAATTAGCTACAATTAAAAATTAAGAGAATGTCTTTCATGGTTAACTTTATTATTTTTTAAATTTAATTTAATTTAATTAATTTATTATTTTGTGTTCCAAAATTCATTGTTCATGCACCACACCCAATGTTCCATGCAATACGTGCTTTCCTTAATACCCACCACCAGGCTCACCCAACCCCCCCTCCCCTCCAAAACCCTCAGTTTGTTTCTCAGAGTCAACAGGGTTAACTTTAAAATAATCTCAAGCTTATGGAAATTTGCAAGTAGAATACAAAAGCTTTTTGTTGTTATTATTTGATATCATTTGAGAATTAATTGCTGATAAGATATTCTACCTCCCTCTGAAGTCTTTACTGTGTTTTTACTGCAAATAGGGATTTTCTCCAACAAAATCAGAGTATAGTCATCAGTCAAGAAACTAATATTGGTACTTGACTACCATCTAGTCCTCAGGCTCCACTCAATTTCCTAGTTATCTCAATGTTCTTTATAGCAAAAAGATGCAATTTATAAATACTGGTAGGTTTAATATCTATTTGGGTGATATATTTAGTTATGTCTCACAATCCCCTTAACTGTTTTTCAGTCTTTCATTGTCTTTTATGACTTTGCTACATTTGAAGTTTTGGGTACTTTGCAGAATGTCCCTCAAGTTGGGCATAGATGATATTTCTTCCTGCTTACATTCAGATTATGTATATTTGGCAGGAATATTATAGAAGTTAGGTTATGTTGTTTTAACTACCTCATATTAGGTGACATAAATTTTTAATTTTTCTTACTGTTGATGATATTTACTTTTATCACTGGTCTGATGTAGTATCTGTTAGGCTTCCCCACTGCAAAGTTATTTCCCTTTCACTTTGTAATAAATATTTTATATGAAGGTAGCTTGAAATGATATAAAATCCTGTTTCTCATAAAAATTTTAATTTACTTAATTATATTCATAACTTTTAGTTTGCTCAGTAAGTGATAACTCATTACTATAAATATTTATTTTGATTTTTAAATTGTCTCCAGGCACCTGGGTAGCTCAGTGGGTTAAGCCTCTGCCTTCGGCTCAGGTCATGATCTCAGGGTCCTGGGATCGAGTCCCACATCATGCTCTCTGCTCTGCAGGGAGCCTGCTTCCTCCTCTCTCTCTCTCTGCCTGCCTGTCTGCCTACTTGTGATCTCTGTCTGTCAAATAAATAAATAAAATCTTTAAAAAAAATTGTCTCCAATTTAGTCAATGGCTTCTGTAAACCTTAAACTTACTTTTGGGACATTTTTACAAAGTCCCCTTCGAGCCAAGGATAGTCCCGGGAAAAAGATAGTCTTTTCAATAAGTGGTGTTTGAATAAGTGGATATTCACATGCAAAAGAATGAAATTGGATTCTTATCTTATGCCACTCACAAAAATTAACTCAAAATGGATAAAACACTTAAATTTAAGAACTGAAGCCATA
Source organism: Lontra canadensis (assembly GCF_010015895.1). Lineage (NCBI taxonomy): Eukaryota > Metazoa > Chordata > Mammalia > Carnivora > Mustelidae > Lontra > Lontra canadensis. The sequence goes on along the minus strand of NW_022631021.1, from coordinate 2,834,414 downwards.
AACCTTTTAGAAGACAACACGGGGGAGAGGCTCCTTGACATTGGTCTTGGCAATGATGTTTTGGATACAACATGAAAAGTACAAGGAACAAAAATAAAAATAAGTGGGACGACATCAAATGAAAAGTCTTCTGCTCTGCTAAAGAATAATTACGAGCAAAATGAAAAGGCAACCTACTTAATGGGAGAAAAAATGTGCAAATCATACATCAGGTAAGGTATTAATATATAAAATACATAATATACTTGTACAACTCAACAGCAAAAAAGTCATCTAATTTAAAAAATGGGTCAAGGACCTGAATACACATTTTTCCAAAGAAGACATACAGACTGCCAACTGGTAAATGAAAAGGTACTCCATATCACTAATCATTGGGGAGTTGCAAATCAAAACCACAATGTGGTATCACCTCATTTATATTAGGATGGATATCATCAAAAAGATAAGAGATAACAAATGTTGGGAAGCATCAGGAGAATGAGAACCCTTGTGTGTTATTGCTGGGAATGTAAATTGGTGTAGCCACTGTAGAAAACAGTATGGAGGTTCCTCAAAAAATTTAAAAAATAGAACTACCCTATGATCCAGCAATCCTACTTCTGGGTATATATTTGAAGGAAATGAAATAATTATCTCAAAGAGATATCTGCACCCCCATGTTTATTATAGCATTGTTCACAACAGCCAAGATATGGAAATAGCTAAATCTTCATTGATGAATGAATGGATAAAGAAAATGTGATAAAGAAAAGGTGAGAAAAATATGAATAATGGAATATTATTTAGCAATAATGAAGAAGGAGATCCTGCTATTTGTGACAAATGGATGGAACTTGAGGGCATTATGCTAAGTAAAATAAGTCAGACAGAGAAAAACAAATACTGCATGATCTTACTTATATGTGGGATTTAATAAGAGCCACGCTCATGGAAACAAAGAGTAGACTGGTGGTTCCTATGGGCTGAGGGGTGAGGAAAATGGTGTTATGTTTGTCAAAGAGTATACTTTCAGTTATAAGATTTGGAGATCTAATTTAAGTTTTGGAGATGTAATATACAGCGTGGTGACTGTAATTAAAAATTCTGTATTATAAACTTGAAAATTGCTGAGAATAGATCTTAAATGTTCTCATCCCACACACAAACAAAATTATAATTATGTGAGATGATGACAGTGTTAAGTAACCTTAGTGTGGTAATCATTTTACAATATATATGTGTATCAAATCATCATATTGTGCATCTTTTTTTTTTTTTAAAGACTTTATTTATTTATTTGACAGAGATCACAGAGAAGGAGGCAGAGAGAGAGGAGGAAGCAGGCTCTCCACTGAGCAGAGAGCCCGAGGCGGGGCTCGATCCCAGGACCCTGGGATCATGACCTGAGCTGAAGGCAAAGGCTTTAACCCACTGAACCACCTGGGTCCCCCCATCATATTGTAAATCTTAAACTAATACACTGTTCTATGTTAATTATCTCAATAAATCTAGAAAAAAAATTAAGATTTCCCTTCATATTTTGAGCATTTTCTTACTTTCCAGCATCACAAAATGTTCATTCTTAAGTTTTCTGACATACCAACATGGTTCCATCCTGTGTCTTCCATGCCCTAGCCATGAAGTCAACTATTTCTCTTGTGCTCCTTTTGTTGAAAAACGACATCTGAGGGTTGGATTTACCTATTGTTATTGGGTGTTGCTGTTCCCAGCCTGTTTTCCTCTTACCTCTTTTGAAACACTTTTCTCTCTTGATTTCTAAGGCAGTGCCCTGTCAAGTCCTGATAATTTTACTTTATTATTGGCCATTTTTTCCTAATCTTCTGCATTTATTTTCTTTCTTGTGCTCATCCATTAAATAATGACATTCTTCAGAGTCCTGTCTTCTGTTCTTTTATTCAGGACAGGGCTACTTGGTAGGATTCAGCAATGACGTACTCCTCACTTGAAAATCTAACTGCTGGGCCAAACTTACACGTCTCATAGCCTAGAGCCAAGCTGAGGCTCAGACTTCAGCAACATAGCCCGCCATGGACATGCAGAGTCCTTGAGCACTGAGTGTGCCCTTGGAAAATAGGCTGAAAGTTTATCTGTGATACAATGAGATAACCCAAATTCTCATGAGTGCACTTGTGGGTCTCAAGTCTAGGCATAGGGTCGGCACCCCACCGAGTTTCAGCAAGGACTTACTTACATCGACACTCGGTTTATTGGTGATCCATAGTCTCTGAGATGAGATGGGCCATTCCCATATTACAATAGAATTGTAGTAATCAAAATTGTATGTGAAAGATGTGGGGCCCAGACCAGGAAAGTCAAAGAGAGATCCAGGGGTACAGAATAGACAGCAGGCAGGAATAATTCTAATAATTCTAATCTGACAGCACCCTGCCAGAAGAAGCACCAGAACTGGGCATGTGTGAGTACTTGGGGTCAGAAAAAGTGACTATTTTAGCCAGCAGAGCACATGACCTTGTCTCTGTTTCTCTTTATTAACTGGTGGAGTTCTCTTGTTTTTTTTCTACAAAGGAAGAAAACAAAACAAAATTCTTTCCAAAGTAACTTTTAGAAATATTTGCGCAAAGGATAAAAATGAGATGAAAATAAGGGTTTCCAGCTATATGACAAGTTGATGTGTTAATCTCAACACAAATAAGAACAGAAAATTTCTATATCTTACATAGTCCTTGTCACTATTTCTGATGAATCAACTTTGGATTGTCCATTTACCCTCAGAGGAATAGCATGCCATCTCTTTCTTTTTTACTTCTTTGCTTGTTTTAATAATAGATGATTTTAGAACTACTGAGCAATGGTGGGGAAGTGATTCTTTTCACAATTTGATAATTTACTTTTAACTTTACAGCAATGGCATTAATGAGACTAAACAATATATTTTAAAAGAACTTGAATCAACCAAAGAAGGAATTTGCAAATCATTTTGGCCCCGTCCTCATTCCATCTCTTTTTGGATGTATCTGATTGATAGAGGAGTGAGGACAGGGAGGCTGGATATGGAAGAAATAGCAAAAAGAATAACAAGAAAGGCTGAGCTCATCTCCAGCCTGGGCTGTGTCTTAGCACTGATCACATTTATCAGAGTTCCCAAGTGTAGTGGTGACAAATCTTTTTTCCTGGCTTCTTGCCTTACACAGGATTAATAAATAATGAGCTCAATATTTTAGGAAAGAATTATTTCATTATCATATCTTTCTAAAACATTTGTTTTGGTTACTAGCCATTATTGATTCGTATTTGAAACACAGTACTATGAAAGATATCTCTGTCTTTATTTATAGATCTCAGATGGAAGACAGCATGATACAGCACATATAAGCATAATATATGTCTAAGTATGTAAATACATTGTTACACACATGAATGATACTCCTTTCCTAATACCAGCTTACAATTTTATTCTTTAAAGTATTTATTTTGATTTCATGGCTAGATTTGGAAAAGATACCTTGGAAAAGGTCAGTTACAAAGAGTTTTTATGGAAGGTCTTCTGATTTCTCATATCCAATAGTAGAAAGCATCGTTTAGGGGGCGGGGTGAGGAGGAGTGGGCAGAAGTCCACGGAAGTGGAAATTTGCTCTCCGCACACCTTGTGAACTTGTCCTAGAAGGGGAGATCACTCATAAGAACGTTGGTTTGATAGTCATCTTGTCAACGCAGTCCTTCTCAGAGAACAACTGCTACCATTTAGAAATTAGTTATCTCCTTACTGATTTATTATCTCAGATAAAACTATCACAGTTTTCTTCCTAATGAGCAGAAAAGTTTTTGTGTATTTTTTTGATGTCAAAGGAGCAAAAGTAGCCAAAACATAGATGAATGTAATTGTGTAATATCTAGTAAATACCACTGTGCATCATAAACATTAAGTTCATGATAACTTTCATCCAAAAGTGGGATTAATTTAATCCAAACCAGATGAATGAGGAAAGCAGCTACTGTGTAAATAGTTCACTTGTTATTTTTCCAGATAGAAAACAAACTAGCTATAAATCTTTTGGGGTCATTTAAAAAAAACCCAAACTTTGATAGTTTGGTCAGGATAACATTAATTTTTGGAATCTTTAGAATGTAATATTTTCCAAAGATAAACTCTAAAGGGTTAGATGAACAAATAGACACATAAAATATTTTAAGTGATACAGCAGCAGATTTCTTCCCTACACTTTTTTTGGTTTTAGGTTGGGACTGGTTTTTTTTTTTTCTTTTCCCCTAGGTAATACTGTTAAGTTGTTATATTGAAATAGGCATAAAGAAGGTATTTTGTTTTGTAGACTCAGTGTACCATGACATGTCCACAACGGAAGAAGGAAAGTCTTTGTGGTATTTGTTTCAGACCACTGTTTTGGGGCTACAAATCCATTAACTACTTCAGCAAAAACCAAGCAGTGATGTTTTCAATGAAAAATGCCATTATATAACCACCCGTCAATATATAAATGATCAGAGTGTTCCAGCCAGGTCCTTTAGCCTGCTTTTCAGTCCTTTACCCTGCCATCCCTTCATACTTGGGATGGTTAAGACCAGGGAAGAGGAAGAAAGAGAGAGAAAGAAAGGAGCAGAGCATCTTTTTAAACAAAGTTTGGATCCCTTCCCCTCTAAAACAAAATTCTTTTTGCAGTATTTATCCAGAAACTCATTTTCCATCTTTCTCTTATTTTCTTTGTACCAAACTTCTCCTTCAGGTTCAGTGCCTGTGTTTAATCTTCAACTTTCTATACTTTCTCATCCTGTTCTGCCTTGGATTCTGAAGGCTGAGATCCTTTCAGTAAATCATAGTTTATATTAGTTCTATTTTTAGCCCAAGACTTCATATCCACATGTCTTGGGGATAGAAGCGACCGAGAGAGTGCAGTGCCATTGTATTGAACATTAGAATGAGATATTTTATTGAAATCAGGTCCTGTTTAATTCATTTTTATACTTCTTTCTCTGATGGACAGTGCTTGGCACACAGTGCTTGGCACACAGCAAAAGGCCCTCAATAAATAATTGCTGGAAAATGGAGTCAGATATACTTGAGTTCTCGCTCTGGTCCTCCGTAACTGAGTCACAGGAGACTTCTGTTTCTGTGGCTATGAAACAAGAGTAATGCAGGCTTTATGTAGCTGTTACTTTAGTAAATGAGGTAACTTACTTAAGAAGTGCCTTGCAGAGTTCCGAGAACATAATAGGTCCTCAATAAATATCAGTTCCTTTCTCTTTAAGCTAGTCGTTTAATTTTCCTGAACTGTACTTTCCCCATTCGCACAAAAGTATAGTGATAATTCTTGGAACCTCCTGATGGATTTTTTCAAAGGATTAGATGAGTTTAAGTTTACGGCACTCCTTTTACTATATTAAAAAATGATGTAAATTATTATTTAGGTATTGAAAATCTTTATCAAACAGAGGCTGAAACACTGGGGGATTTAGAAATTTAAGAACAAGGCGCCTGTTGGGAGGTTATTTTTTCAAGGGCAAAGTCAGTATTTATACTTTTTAAAAGATGTTTATGATTATCCATGGCATGTTAGTCTGTCTAATATGTGTAATGTGGTGGCTGTAATGTGGGTGCGAGGCAATTCTACTTGGGTTTGAATTCTGGCTTTAGCACTTTCCAGTGCTAAAGTTTCCTTGTGCAACTTTTCAGAGCCTTGAAAAGTTTGCTAATTTGTGAGATGGCAATAGCAAGAGAGCTGACCTCACAGGGTTGTTGTGATGGTTTGGTGAGATGGAGTGTAGAGCATACTCTGAGCAGAGCCTGATGTGTACGAAGTCCTCAGCATGTTAGTATTGTTGACATCTATTTTTTGTCTGCTTCCTTTAACTTGAGACTCTGTCTTGACCACTTCAAATTGTTAATCAACTTCTTTTCTATGTTCCTTTATGGAAGAAATACCACACCATCTTTTGATCCGAACAGAAAGTGTGTGAGATAAATAAATAAAAGAGGGAATAATTGGGGATCCTTCACTTAACTAAATTCATGTTTTATATAAAGGCTGAGGTTTTCATTTAATTTTTAAAGTTACCAAGTCGGTCCTTTTAAACTATTGATGCTCATAATAAATTGAGGATCATTCTGCTGGAAGATTTATTATGTCGCGGTCAATGACGTCTTAATTGAAATGAACAAAAATACACATCGAATTGTGTGAGCTAGAATTTTGTGGATAAATAATAGGCGTTCACAGAATCCAAGATCAGCTAGGCTGTGAGGGGACCCAGAAGTAGGTCATAGACTCAGTCCTTTATGTTTACTTCTCTTTGTGTGTCAGCTTCTGTTTTGCTGCTCTGCAGACATATTTTACTGCCCTTGCTTGGATTTGGTCTTCCCTCTCTGGCCATGGCAGGGGTCCTGGAGGAAAATGGCTGCCAAGAGACCACCACTAAAGGGGGACAGATCTCTCAACTCACCCAGAAGGTCCCTACTGGGGTAGATTTTTGCTTGAAATAAATACATACTATAACATCAAAATAGGAAATCTTTCAGTGTCATAGCTTTAAAAAAATACTAGTAGAGTAATAAGAATACTGTGCGCAATCATGTACATATATTGATATATTGTTCCAAAATGAAAAGGACTCATTTATATACTGACTGAAAAAGTATGAGATTCAGTGTGTTTTTGATAATTCCATTTGAAAGAGGATGCTCAATACCATTTAATATTTATTTTTAAAGCCAAACAAAATATAAAAATTATTTGAGTTTTAACAGTGGGCCAGGAAATGATGAGTGGCAAAATTCCTGTAGATTTAAAAAACCCTCTGTATTTCAAGTTGATCCTTTGGTCCTTCAAGGAGAATTTTTGCTTACAGAGTAGCCACAATAACTCACATATGTAAATTACTATTTGGCCCCATCTATAGTCTGCCTCCAAATTGTTTTTGGAGGCATCTTAATCTCTTCTGGCTGATGGAAGTTGGCAGACAAGACAGCAGGGAGCTATTGTGGATTTGTCTGTTGAGTTGAGGCCAGGCTCCCTCCTGAATTAGGTTCATTTACAGCATTCCCCTCACCACTCACTCTTTTTCAGACTTTAAGATTTTAAAGGTTCTGTTGGATGCAAAAAGCATGGATTTGGGAAATGTGTAAAGAAGTCAAGACCCAGGAGACTGAGTGTAAAGAAGATTGAGGAAAAGAATCTTTAAAGTTTAGGAGTTCAGATAAGTTTTCATTAGTCTGATAACATTTTAGCACTTTAGCTCATAACCTGGAAATATGTGGATGTATATTTTTGTTAAAAGAAATGTATGTATGCTATATAGATAATAAATAATAAAGCACATGGCATTTTACTTTTTTTTTTTTTTTTTTTTTTTTTGGTGTCACTTACAATTTGCAAATAAACAGAATACAGTGTCCCTGGCTAAAATTACTGATATGGATTTAGCAGTGATTATTAAAACATGCAGGTATTTGGTAAACACAGCATTAGACAAATTAGCAGACAGCTTCTATAGTGATTTATTTGGCATATTGACTTAAGTGATGGTTGATGTTAAGAAGCAGAAAGAATTGATGATTATGGTACTATCAGTCACCAGGGCCTAATTCATGAGGAATCTTTCACTAGGCATTTTAAGAGGTGATCGTTTAGAAACACCCAGGCAGCCTTGGAAGAATCTTGCATTCAATAATTAGATCTGGCATTTCTCTTTATGTTAGAGCTTATTTTCAAAGAACAAGGGATTTTGTAGTTTACCCCAGGCTGCTGTTATCTTTGATACTACACATATGACCTCTCAGAACTTTATAGATTTGGTTTCTTGAATCAAGTATTTGATTCTTCTTGGACAAAAGCCAAGTCTCTGTAGGTCTCTCTGTCTTTTCGTTTGTAAAATGAGCTTGTAAAATGAGAAGATCTATAATCTTTAACGGTTTGTTTCCAGATTTAAGAGCATCTAAATAGCTGTGAATATTAACTAAACCTGTCTGCAAAGACCTGTGGAAGGAGGCAATAGATTTTGATTTTGGGAGTCAGTAACTCTGTGTGCCTGGGGTCTCACTAAGAACTGAAATTAGAGGAGACCCTGCTGCAGGGAATCATGTGGTTGGAAGTAGCAAAACAAGAGAACAAAACAGGGGGCTTGAATTTAAAAGAATTACGTTTTGTCCTTTTCCTACGTATATTTCCTTTTTTATTGTCTTTAAGATTTAGTTCTAAGAATAAGCCAAACTGTGGGTCTTATTTTTCATTCTTGGTTCAGGCCTTCTTAGACATTGGGTTTGTGCCTGAATATCAGTTATATTTAGCAAAGCCAATATAGGGATTTTCCTAGAAAGCTTCTGTGAAGGGAAAATGTTACAATTTCAACTATTTCAGCACATATTAACTTTTTTCCACAACCTATAGTTCCTCTAGCCATGTCTAGGTATCTAGCACATAGTAAGTTCTTTAAAAAGTATTCGTTGAATAAATTAATGCTATTCAGAAAGAAGTGTCTCAGTATTTGAATAGAGAACAATTCCAAGGGACTGAAGCTTGGTTATGATGACTGACTGATTCTGATGGCTATTGCCTAGGGATAATTGGGTTGCTTGATTTATTCATAGTAAACAAGATACATTTCTCTCCAATCAACCCTATTTTGAAGAAAGGCTGACTTCTCTTTGTTTTAGCTTTGTTCCCTCTCTTCTGCCTTTTGCTTCCTTTGTCTCTCTTCTTCATGTTCTTTTTCCCTTATTCCTGGTGTTTCGTCTTCCCTCTGTTCTTCCTCCCCTTCCTCCCTATTCTTTTCATCTTTTTTCCTTAATCTCTTCCCTTTTTTTTAAACAGTCATAAGATGAAGCAGGTATTTTTTAAAATGAAGTAATATCTTCTAACATACATTATATTAATTTTACTTTTAGCATATAAAATACATTTAAGATACTTCCCAAGTCTTAGAAAAGCCTGTTCTCTATTTTTAATCTTTTTCTCTTGGAATTGTTCAGTTTTCCAGACACAACCATCTTGTGAACAGAAGTAATCAGTATATGTTTTATGGAGAAATGCTCTATGATTTTATATATTTAAAATTACTATTTAGAAAATAGTAGATCATAGAGAGGCTCCTAAAAACCAGAGAAGTCTTTATTTTAGTGAATAATAAGCCTAAACTATAAAGATTCCAAGCTACTTGATTGGTAGAACAAGGGCAAATATTTTCCTTGACACTAGCTCATTACTTTTCTAATAAATCATTTCTAAGAGAGTAAGTACATCATTGATTGGAAAGAAAGACTAGCATTTCACTTTCTGTAGTCCTTTTCAGTAAGCAGGTAGATAGAAACACAAAGAAATGAATAGATAGAAACCTGAGACAAGAAATAGCAGTTCCCTCAAGGTGAGAGAAGAGATACGAAGTATGTCCTTCGGTATACCTAAGACCTCTTACAGCATGTCATGTGGCCCCACATATTATTATCCACAAGACATTTAGGTGTCCTAAATGCAATTTTCCAATTGACAGATGAGAATCTGGTCCCTATGATTCCAACTGTAGCAAATTCTATGGAAGGATATAGCATAACTCTTTTCTTCTATCACCCACTGAGGCTAGATGGAAAATATCATTTGCTGTTTTAGGAGAAATCCACTTTAATTAAACAGTCAGTCTTCTTCAACTACTCTTCCCTTGGTTCCTATGACACTTCATTCTCTTCATTTCTCTCTTACTATTCTTTTTGAAATTTTATAAATTCATTAAACTTATACTAATTTTCATTTTGTATGGATCAATGGATCCTCCATTAAGATAAAAATTTCCCCATCTGATATCCCATGAACTTTGTATTAAATTAACTCAAGGATATAGAAGACAATGAGATAAAGTAAATGAAACTAGTGCTGAGTTGTGTGGTTCACATGGTTGAAGTTTATGGTGTATTGGGTCAAGGCTGATGAAAACTGAACTATTTCAATGTTTCAATGCACTAAAAATTGGAGTTTTATTTGAAATCTCTTAAAGGCTTCTTGATAGACTGCTTACTTCTTTTGGAAGAGAAAAGGAATTTGAAGGGAAAACATTAAGGCAGACATCATTATATTATTTTTTTATGCTGAAGCAGTCCTAAAACAGTAAAATGCAAACTACTACAAAGGATTATAACCTGAATACCAGGAATAACATTTATCTGTTTGGATAGATAAACATAAGCCAAAGGGCAATATTTCTACAGGATTTTGTCTGAGAGTGATTATACTGGAGTACTCTGTGATTTTTGAAATATGCTTGTTTCTTAGGACTTTCTTTATTCTTGTAGAGGGCCAGGTTGCTGTTTCCTTTCTTGGTGATTTACTCAAATACTCTGAAATCTTTTTGGATCTCTTTCTTGCTGATCCATAATAAACATTGTTGCTCTGGCACAAGATTATAGCTTTAAAGAATACATATCATGTGATAAAAGCAATGGAGATAACATGCAGAATAGACACATTAAATGAAGTAACCCTTAAATATTTGCATGGTTGTAGTTTGAAAGAGAGACTTATAATCCAGCTAGCATTTATTATTCGGTTATTTTGTGGCAGGTATTATACTCCGTGCTTCCACATAAATTGTCCCATTTAAGGTCAAATCAACAATATTACACAGATATTATTGATCATATTATTGTACTATCCTATTTTTCAGATGGATAAATCTACGTATGAAGCAGTTCAGTGATTTTCCTGAGGATACACATACATGATAAAATGGTGGGACCACAGTTTGAATGTGGGTTTACTGATCTCGGGGAACTTAACTGAAACACTCGAACTCACTATTTCCTTTGCTTGGTGTGCCTCTGGCCAAGACAAGAAACCCTGACCAACGGAAGTCAAAGCAAGGCAAGTGCAGGCTAAATATAAAAAAGACTACCTAATGATGAGATCTATACAAAAGTAAAATGGAGTGCTTTAGAAATGATTGTGTCCCCTTGGTTGATGTTCTATTGGAGATGTAATGAGGACTCACTGGAAATGTTGTAATGAACATTTTTACTACAGGGCAAAGTTAAATTATTCTTAAAATTCTTTTTCTTCCTGTTATGGAGTCTGATACTTTGAAAAAAATTACATGTGGGTATGTCTGTTTGTAACCTTGCCATCAAGAGTGTCCCATGCAAAATCCTCCTTTGGCTCATCTTGACTGAATCTAGCTTTCAATTTCCTTTACAAATATCTATGAGATTGGCAAATGGAGTCTGAGCATGGAAGAGGAAAGATAATGCACTTCAGAGCATGAAAAAAAGTTAGAGAAGCAAGACCAAATGATGAAAAATGAAAGGAAGAGAATGGATTAGGCTTATTTCTTTTTATTTTATCTTATTTATTTTCTTAAAGATTTTGTTTATGTATGTATGTATGTATGTATGTATGTATTTGAAAGAGAGAGAGTGGGTGGGGCAGGGAGAAGCAGAGGGAGAGGGAGAATCTGAAGCAGACTTTGCACTGAGCAGAGCCCACCAAAGGGCTCAATCTCTCATGACCGTGAGGTTATGACCTGAGCTGAAATCAAGAGTCAGAGGCTTTACTGACTGAGCCAACCAGGTGCTCCTCTCCTCTTTTTAAATTAAGAATTTAGAATTTCTTTTAAGCCTCTTAATTAAAATGGGGTATCTATATATAGATGCTTCTTAGTTTGTAAACACATTGGCTTTCAACAAACTGTTTATTAGACCTATTAGTTTTTAAGCTCAAGTTTGGAATATATTTTTATAAAATGGGTTACTAAATGAGTTCTTCAAAGGTTTGCAGTTTTGCATATTCCATCCCCATGATATCTCTCTCATGAGGGATCTTTCTATAGAATTGGTCAGTATTGTACATTTTGTTGCTAATAGTAATCTGCATATATTATTTGAATCCATGGGACCAAATAAAGGTTATACTTGTGATAAAAATTTCATCAGTGACATTTTACCTGATTAGCCTTTAATTTCTTAAATTTCCTATATTTCTCTTGAATTTAAAGTAGGTATTTTCATTTTATGAATTGCCATTGTTTGTTAATTACCAATTGCCTGGACACAGAATTTTTTACAAGTGATATGATTCACTCTTTATCCTTTAGAAATATTCTTACAGTTGAAACACTCATCTTGTATGTCTGTACAATATTTTTCAATTTATCTCTTTCATTTAAAAAATATATTTTTATTTTCATGTCGCTATTTACTGGTATTTTAAAACCTCTCCTTTCCTTTTTTCTTTTTAAATATTTGCTGAATAAAAATTAAATTGTCACTATACTGTCACAGTTATAAATCAGATATGATAAAATATCAAAATCTTTATTTTCTTAATTTTCAGTTTTAGCACACAGAGTACCCTGCACTCTCCCCAAATGTTTCACTGAAATTTCATCAATATGTAAAATTTAGTTCTGTAACAATAAAGTATAAGAATTATTATGGCAGGATATTTAAAAGAAAACATTAACCTATAATGATGTACTACTTTCTGTGAATAAATGGTATTAAGACACCTCTAAGAAAGAACATCATCACCAGAACATAGAGGAATTGTGCCTTATCAACCTATGAGAGCATAACCAAAGGAGTAAATAGATCTACTCAAATATTCACAGGAAGTGAGTAATTAATAATAATAATGAAAAAGCCTCTTATTTCTTTTTTACTTTATTGGAAAAATCAGTATATTAGTCAGGATAATTTAATCTATGCTACAGTAACAAAAATGCCCATATCTCGGTGGCTTAACCTAAGTATAGTGCTCATTTTGTATGTCCACAGTGGGTCAGTGGTGGAGGTGGCAGTCTGCTCCACTACGGTATTCCTCACTATCTTATGCTGGCTCTGCTTCAGAGTTTTTGGCTTCAGAGGAAAAGGGGGCAAGAGTTGAGCACTGGCGATTAAATGCTTCCTCCCAAAGTGTATGTGTTACATCCCTTCACATTTCATTGGCTAAATCAGGGCACACTACCACTCTTAACTTCCAGGAGGTGGAAAGCACAATCCTTTATGAATTTAGAAATACAAAACAGACCAATGTGAACATCAGTTATGGTCTACCATACCCCTGGGTTTTAAAAGAAAATTAAATATTTTTATTAACACTTAATGTATTATTTGCCCCAGGGATACAGGTCTGTGAATCGTCAGGCTTACACACTTCATAGCACTCACCATAGCACATACCCTCCCCAATGTCCATAACCCAACTACCTTCTCCATACACCCTTGGGTTTTTCACTTCTCTTAAACTTTCTCCAATCTAAGCACAACCACATAACACATGCTTTAGCAGGTTATTATGCAGGGCTACAGCTGGGACGGGAATGACCACACTTGCCATCTTTCAATGGTGGCCAGAATGGAGGTGCTTGGTTGAGGATGGAGACTTTGTGTGTATCTGTAAGAGCAGTGTGGTTGAGGATTCATTGATTTCAGTAACACAGCCTGGCATGGACTCCTTTACTGACCTTCAGTGCTTTCCTGTGGTGCAGATCTATCTTGGGAGGACTGGTCAGCAAGGTCAGCATGGTCTTAGAGAAACTTCTGAGCTGCTGGCTTGGTGCTAAGAACTATGGACCAAGGCCCACTCTGTAAAGGTGATGGGGAAGAGTGAAGATGACATTACTGATTTTACTAAAATCATAATTTTTAAAAGGCATTATTAGCCTTGGGGCACCTAGGTGGCTCAGTCTATTAAGCTTCTGACTCCTGATCTCAGCTCAGATCTTGATCTCAGGGTTATAAGTTTAAGCTCCATGATGGGCTCGATGCTTAAACCATATAAGTAAATAAAAAAAATAAAAAGACATTAGCCCAGTGGAATAAGGTTTTATTCTTGGCCTTAGTTTCCTCATAACAAATTCGGAAATGGCCTCATTACCTTTTGTTAGTTTAAAATGAACAACCTTCCAAACCAGTGTTCTGGGGATAGGTCAAAACGGAGTTAGCAGAGCCTTAGAAAACATCCAAAGTTTTAGAAAACGCACTCTAAATGTGCATGTTTTAGAAGTGCTTAAGCTTTGACATTAGTTATGGACTGAGGAATTTAGACACTCTTTATGATGTAAAAGCTCTGACTTGCTGAAGATTGTTAAAAGGTAACAAACGTAGAAGTGACAAGCCCTGGGAGAGAAGCTACCTCCCTTTGATTTCTGCCGAAGTCTGAATCCTGCTTCTGAAGTCTTTAAACAGTCCCAGGGATGCCTCTTTCCTCCCCACCGGTCCCCCTCATTCTCTCTTGCTTTCTCTCACTTCTTCCCTTTCTGCCTCTCTCTTTCTTTTAGTCTTTCTTTCTCTTGCTTTCTTTTTGTCTTTTCTTTCATTCTTCGAATTAAAAAGCGACAACAGTTCTTTCTGCAATGTTTTGCTTGGCAGTCTAGTCTTTAACCTTATACTATTTAATATTCTCTTGGAGAATGACTTAGGCATTGCAGAAATATATGGAAGGTACTCAAACTAAGTTGCTCCTGTCTTTAATTAGATTATAATTGTGTTTGGTAATTTAAAAAAATGAAGCGTAAGCAATAATTAAGTAAAAGCTTGTTACTTCTCTTTTCTTTCCTTTATCTTTCTAGTTCTTTGGAAGGAGACAGGATTTAATTTTGCACTGTTAGATAAATCCTGGCAGGAGCTAGACTGAATATGATGGATAATGACCTAGGTTAATAAAATAGAACTTTAAAAAGCTCCCCTCACCAGCTTACCTTAGCATTTGGGCTGATTTAAGGAGCCCTTTTCTCTGACACAGCTGCTCTCCCCATTTAGTCTTTTGAGCTTCCTAATCTTTCTGGCATAAAGCAGAACTCACTTAAGGTTAACAGAAAGAATTTTTTTTCCTGAAGTGATAGGTACAATTTCTTTTTAGGAATAGGAAGTAAGTACATTTTTTAAAGAGCAAAGATTTATAGATTCTAAATGGCCCAACTGTAATTAAAATACATTCTACTATATTTCCACCAGATGGCACCCCCCTTTTGAACTTTGGAAAAATTCTGAAGGCCTAGGAAAGCCGTATTTATTTTAGAGATGGGATTGGTACTGGAAAATTTTTAGCCAATGGATTTGATTCAATAGGAAATAATACTTAAACTATTCTAAGATTCTTCCAAAGTAAAATGCATAATTGAATAATGTGTTTAATTTGGGAAAAATTAAGTCAGTATAAATAAAGCCAATCCTGGTTTAACCTGAACTCCACACAATTTAGGTTCCAATAAATTTTAATTTTCATATGATATGATCTTTCTAACCACCTCTCAATTTAACTGCCTCCTTTAACTTTTAAGAAAGGACAGCCACCAGAGTATATTTAGTAACTGAGTGTCCTAAATGGAGATTTAATTTAATTTGTAAATCAATCATCAACTGGCCAGTCAAAAATTCCTAGGTAAACCCTATAACATTTTATCCAAAACCATGAGATTGGCAGTGTGGATCTTCCAAGTTAAACAATTTGGGGCCAAGTCTGCTGGCCACACACTTCTTGTCCAGGCACGTGGCTCCTTCTGAATCTCTGGCTCAACTCTCACACTATCTTTGCTACTCTTCTTTGGTGACCTTTCCCAGCATCTATTTTACCTTTGTTACCTCAACACAATCAGTCGGTGGACAAGCATTCTGTTTCCCTGTCCTGTGTTCACCAAAGACTTTCATTTTCCATTTTTACTGAGTAGGGTCTAAATTGGAACTTTGCTTTTGTTTCCCTTGGAACGTTACCCATTATTGATAAATACACAAGAGCAAGTAAGAGAGATCCATCTAAAAATATGCCTTTGCTACTGGCAGGGATTCTTGTATGTTTTGTTGCTCATATGAGATACATAGTCCATGTCCTAAAGTTGGTAAATTCAATAAAGTTATTGAAGACTGTCAGGGAGGTGGGTGGGGCCAGTATAAGACTGGCTTAGCTGGAACTAGGACCAATTTTTCATAAATGGTTTCTATGATACTTGCCTTACATTTGCTTAAAAGTGAGATGTTCAGGGGCGCCTGGGAGGCTCAGTGGGTTAAAGCCTCTGCCTTTGGCTCAGGTCGTGATCCCAGGGTCCTGGGATTGAGCTCCACATTGGGCTCTCTGCTCAGCAGGGAGCCTGCTTCCTCCTCTCTCTCTGCCTGGCTCTCCACCTACTTGTGATCTCTGTCTGTCAAATAAATAAATAAAATCTTAAAAAAAAAAGTGAAATGTTCACTGTTGGTGGGAATTCAAGCTGGTGTAACCTCTCTGAAAAATAGTATAGAAACTCAAAAAGTTGAAACTAGAGCTACCCTACAACACAGCAATTGCATTACTGGGTATTTATCCCAAAGGTAAAAATATAGTGATCTGAAGGGGCACCTGCACCCCAATGTTTATAACAACAATGCCCACAATAGCCTAACTATGGGAAGAGCTCAGAAGTTCATCGACAGATGAATGGATAAAGAAGATGTGATAGATATACAATGGAATATTATGTAGCCATCAAAAAGAAGGACATCTTTCCATTTGCACTGACATGAATGGAACTAGCAGGTATTATGCTAAGCGAAATAAGTCAGTCAGAGAAAGACAGTTATCATATGATCTCACTGATATGTGGCATTTAAGAAACAAAACAGAGGATCATAGGGGAAGAGAAGAAAAAATAAAATAAGATGAAATCAGAGAGTTTATACTAGAGAGTCTCTTACACCATAAGAGACTCTTAATCATAGGAAACAAACTGAAGGTTGCTGAAGGGGAGGGGGGTGTAAAGATGGGGTAATTGGGTGATGGACATTAAGGAGAGCATGTGATGTAATGAGCACTGAGTGTTATATAAAAGTGATGAATCATAGGCCTGTACCTCTGAAACCAATATTACATTATATGTTAATTAATTGAATTTAAGTAAAAAATGTTTTTAAAAATGAGATGTTCAGGCTTTCCCCCAATTCTCCACATATGGATGCTCAGTTTGATAATAATTTTTCCTCACTTCTGAATTTTCCCAAGATCAAGATAATTAGTATCTCACCCTATGAGATGAAATGGAAAAAAAAATGAGAAAGAAATTTAAGTTTTTTGTAGTGGTATTCTTTCTTTCACTGCTGTTATTTATTTCCTTCTATTATAGTTCATACTTTACACAAGTGTCACATGACTTAATCTCTAGAAGGAAAGTATTGATGACTATATTTGATGGGGTCATAGAAGATGTATTTTTTGATAAGATAACTAAAAATTTCTATGGGAAATGTTATTTGCATCTGCCCTGATAAAATCATCTTAACAATCTGTTCACATGGTTGCCAGGTTTAACAAGTAAAAATACTTGTTAATTGTCCCGTTTAGTTGTGAATTGCAGATAAATAATACATAAGTTTTTAGTATAAGTATACCCCATTCAATATTTGAAATATACTTATGGGTTAAAAAAACTATTTGTGATTTATCTGAAATTCAGATTAAACCAGTATCTTATATTTTGTATCACACCTCTACCTGGTAGATGATTCTTCTAGGCGCAACCTTTCTCCACAGTTGCCGCAACAAAGACTGTGGAAAACCTTCCACGTAGATAAGCTCCCTCGAGACCTCTCAACTTTTCTGCCAACATCTTACTCCCCAAATATGAACTACTAATCTTAGGAAATGAACCACTGTACTTTGCTGTTTTGGGGAAAATTCTACACTAACTTCATTTAGAGTTGCAGAGCAAATAAGATAAAAAGCTGCCAGTGTTTTCTGGATTCTCCTGAAGAAGAGGTATGCCTCAAGTAGCTCTCCAAACTTCAGGTCACAGAGTTGTATTAAATAAGCTCTCTGAGGACGTCTGGGTTAAGAATATTCAGACTAACCTTGAATTTGATCTTACCTAGCAGGAAACAGACCTGGGAAGAAGTTATCTAAAATTATGATAATCAGATCTTACCTCTGCCCTTCAAGCTTCGCCATGGGGAATGGGGGCAGAGAGTAAAAATTCTTCATGCGGGTCACAGAGAGTTTGTCTGGGAAGAGTTATGAAACCAACCCCATATTGTTTCTCTTCCTTATTAGCAGAGGAAATAACATGGGCCTTGGGCATGTGTTCAAAGGTACATCCTAGTTTGCACATCTGTTCATCTCAGGGTATCCTATAAGTCTTCTTTCAGAAATATTGCAAAATCTTTCTTGAGAAAGAGGAAAAAGGAAAATTATAGCATTAAAACACCCCTTACAACACATTTATAAATATTAAACTTTGCTTTAGTAAATCCTTTAAAAAATATCTGATAATTATGTGTACAACTTTATGTTCAGTGTTAGTGGGTGTAATATGTAGACAAAGAGAAAAAAATCAGAATTCTTATATCACCTGAGGTGATAATCCAAGAGGGGAGACTGATATATGCATGTAAATCAATTAAGCAATGATACAAAGAAGTATACTAACAAGTGCAAAGTTGTTCATAGAATGAACAAATGTGTAGCAGTTTACTGAAATGGAAAATCCATGGAGGCTAGAGTGGACCTTGACCGATGGGCTCCATGTGAATTAATGAAGGGGAATAGAAAGCAGAAGGAAAGAAGGCTGAAAAAGGACATGAGGTTTTGAGGGTCAATAAAGACCAGGCCTAGATAGAGGAGAAAATCCCTATTGAGACTCATGTGGAGATAAATTTGTGCAGGGAGAATGACATAGTGTTATAATAGGGCAAGGAGTTTATACTTGGTCCACTAGGGCTTGGGGGGGCCATTGGTGATTTCAAATCATGGCATGATAAGATGAAAGTGATCTGTAAACTGGAGAAAAGAGAGAAAAGATGGATTTTTCACAGTGTAGGTGTGAAGAGGTTGTGTACATAATGTGGTGTTAGCCTGAAAACCACCAAAATCTTTCTTAATACCTGTAAATTAGTAAATGTAAAACACGCACAAGCGTACACAGAGACACGCATAGCATGCATGTAAAGCGTACTCTGCTCTCTGCTTCCCAAAGAATTACTCTTCACTTTGCTATGCAATTCCCGGGAGAGGCACATTGAAAACTCAGTGAATGTCTTACATGACCTCTGTTCTTTGTTGTGACTATATCCAGGTGGAGCTGCACATTGTGTTCATTCTGCTTTTTGGTATTCCGTTATCACTATATCACAAAGGGGGAGGGGTCCTTATACAGAGAGTAGCTTTTTAATTTTTTTATTTTTTTGAAGATTCTGCAAGTCTACATGATTATAAATAAATTAAAAGCAGAAAGAGTAGTCTCTCTTTGCCACATAATTAAAAATAATCTTTCAAGTGACATGATTAAGTGTTAAAGGAAATCCTTGCTGTAGTCAATTCCAGAACAATTCATAAAGACCTTAGGAATGTAAAATCCATTTGTTGTATGCAAGTGGGAAATAATTTCTTGTTGTTTCTGTATTTAAAAAAATTTTTTTTGAAGATTTTATTTATTTATTTTATTTATTTGACAGACAGAGATCACAAGTAGGCAGAGAGGCAGGCAGAGATGAGAGAGGGGGAAGCAGGTTCCCTGCTTCCTGCTGAGCAGAGAGCCCGATGAGGAGCTTGAAGCTTGATCCCAGGACCCTGAGATCATGACCTGAGCTGAAGGCAGAGGCTTAACCCACTGAGCTACCCAGGCGCCCCTTAAATTTTTTTTTTAAGGGAAAATCAAATCCAGCATGGTGAGGTCTCTGATGCTTTCAATATAAAAAGGAAATATACTGTAAATAACTTACAGATTTGAAGCTTGGTTCTGACTAGCTTTTCCTGTGTTGTAAAAAATAGTTCCAGAACCCTAAGAGAAAACAGAATGGGAATGATATTATTCTTAAAGACCTTTGTGTTCCAAAACAGATTATCTTTTACTGAAGTACCTATAACCTGTTTTTATTATTGCTTGCAAGTTAATCTTCATTTTTACTGTTGTCTTAATTCCAGAGTCCTCTGGGCTCTGTCTCCACAATGAAATCAACAGTAGAGATTGAAACTGGATTAATTCACATGCTTGTCTCAAGTCTTTGATGGGCAACGGAGAAGTCAATATCTACATTAGTCAAGGTTCTTTAGAGAAGCAGAACCAATGAGATGTATGGGCAGCAGGGGACTCAAGTCTGAGTCTAAAAGCCTGAGAACCAGGATCTCTGATGTCTGAGGGCAAAAGATAAACATCTCAACTCAAGTAGAGAGAATGAATTTGCCTCTCCTATGCCTTTTTTTTCTATTCAGGTGCTCAGTGAATTGGGTGATACTGATTTGTATTGGTGAGGGCGTTTGTCTTTACTCAATCTACCATTCAAACGTTGATCTCTCTCAGAAACTCCCTTACAGACACACCCAGAAATAATGCTTTACCAGCTATCTGGGCATTCCTTAGCTCAGTCAAGTTGACACAAAATTAATCATCACAATCTCAATGGCTTTAGTATGTAAGCAGATATGACTCAAATGTAATATTTTAGAAGAAATTTAACACCCCTTCTGCCTCTCAAAAGCATTATACTTTTTCAAATTTATATTTGGAAGTAGTGAAGAAGACATTAAAAAACCAATTAGTCCATTATTTATGTACTTATTATTCTGATAAGTGCTATGAAAAAAATTATAGAGCGCTATCAGAAAATCAAATAGGTGGAAACATAAATATGCTTGGGGATTCCCTGAGGAAGTGATTTTTAAACTGAAATTAAAGATTGATACATTCTAGATAGGTGAAGGAAGATGAAGTGCTGGAAAGAATGGCAGGCAGAGCAAACTGCATATGGAAAGGAGCCAAACAGAAATAGCAGGACTTGGTTATTGACCGGCTATGGGAGGTGAGAGAGGGTGAGATGCCAAAGATGACTTCCAGATTTGTGAAATGGGTAATACAGGGAGAGAAGGAGATACCAGAGAACATGAGTTTGGAGGTGAGTCTTAGTTCAGACAGTGAACTGCTTGAGGGCAGAACTGTGTGTTATCAAGCTTTTGCTTTTTGTATTGCAAAAATCATGGTTGATGAAACAAATTAATCATATATTCACAAAAATCTATTTCAAGGTATTATGGGACTTTAGTGTAACAATTTTTTGTGTAAGAAGTTAAATTTTTCTTAAGGGTTTCTGCTGGTGGAATTCATATTTGAATCTGAGAGAACACTAACGTTTGGCACGCGTATTTTCTCCATACAAACAAGATCAGTGCTTTTATTGTAATTTTGTACTTCATCACTACCTCTTTTTTTTTTTTAAGATTTTATTTATTTATTTGACAGAGATCACAAGTAGGCAGAGAGGCAGGCAGAGAGAGAGGAAGGGAAGCAGGCTCCCTGCTGAGCAGAGAGCCCAATGCGGGGCTCGATCCCAGGACCCTGAGATCATGACCTGAGCTGAAGGTAGAGGCTTTAACCCACTGAGCCACCCAGGCGCCCCAGATCACTACCTCTTTTTATTAGTGGAAATGCTAATTCCTGAGATGAAGCCACATGCTACCTGGCAACTTTATTGCCATATTAGAGCAAATTTAATGTGATTCACAGTTTCACCATAAAATAGCACTTATATTATGAATTTAGTAGTGAAGGAACATACATTTATTCTGGGACTGCTTTGTGCCAACGTTATATTAACAGGTTATAGCAAGGTTATTTCATTTCATCCTCACAACCAATCTTTGACAAATTATAAGTGTTTTTGCCTTGGCCACAAATTCTTCCTACTGTATTACATTTCTGGATTACAACAGTCTTAAGATCATACTTTTTTGGATAAATTTTTAGTGTTTGTACTATTTAGTATTAAGCATGAAGAATACATGTAAACTTCCTTTAAACTCACAGAAATTCAAGCAATTATGCTGCTATCTTTTAAAGCAGTTGCTTAAGAAAGCTAACATCTTTTAGAATTGATGCTGCCAAATTTCTCCATCGTTGTAAAGCCCAAGAGAGACACTTGCTGTCTTTCCATTTTAATGATGTATATATACTCTTTTTTTTTTTTTTAATCTTTTCCCCCTTCTTGGCTGGTGTTAGGGTTACCTAATTGTCTTCTGCTGAGACGCTTATGCACAATCTTGAAGTACAAAGAGCCATGAGACTGTCAGGTCAAAAGGAAACAGAGAATGGAGTAAGATTGATGTAGGGATGTCGGGAAAGAGATTTAAACATTTGTGTATCATCTGTCTGTCTGAGTGGTGGTCAGATATTTAGGTCAAGGTGACCTAAAATATCAATCAACCAGTGCGGCAGAGCTACCCGCAATCAGAGCAGATGCATCACTGATTAAAATGGAAATCCCAACCACGAATCATTGTTAGGAACTTCTAGCTGACTATTTATGAGTCTTGGGAGTAACTGGCTAAGTGTGGTACTTGTGAATTTTAAGAAGGTTTGAGATGCCTATGCTATATAAAAGTATGAACTTATTTGTCTTTATAATGGGAAATATTTGATCTGAGAAGGATAGCAATGGTATGTTTTATTCCTATTTTTTAAAAGATTTTATTTACTTATTTGACAGACAGAGATCACAAGTAGGCAGAGAGGAAGTCAGAGAGTGAGGGGTGGGGAAGCAGGCTCCCTGCGGAGCAGAGAGCCTGATGCAGGACTCAATCCCAGGACCCTGAGATCATGACCTGAGCTGAAGGCAGAAGCTTAACCCACTCAGCCATCCAGGCACCCCAATGGTATGTTT
Organism: Lontra canadensis; assembly: GCF_010015895.1. Lineage (NCBI taxonomy): Eukaryota > Metazoa > Chordata > Mammalia > Carnivora > Mustelidae > Lontra > Lontra canadensis. Next base: position 2,811,850 of record NW_022631021.1, on the reverse strand, counting down.
TAAATGTCAAATATCTCACCCTTAAAAAAGGTATTTGTTAACAAAATTGATAATTGTATTACCTCAAGACATTGTATATATGTCTTTAGTAGTCTATAATTTATGCAATGTCTGCAGTCTCATCTAATCTTTACAAGAAGAGGTTAAGTAATTTTCCCAAGGCCATGTGGATAATAAGCAGAGTCATCATGAGACAAGGGTCCTTTTAGAAAGAAATGAAATTGTGAAAATTAACTATAAATTTTTTTATAAAAATTTGCGTGGCTTCTGAACAACATACGGAGGTTCAAAACTGACAGTAAGTAGTAACTAATTTTTTTTGTGTGTAATAGTAGAAGGTAAGTTCTGTTATGGTGTTGTACTTATGAATAGAAATAGGACAGCACATATTTATTAGCAAATATGTGAAAAATATATTTATTTTTACCCATTGTCCAGCTGTTGATTTCTAAATACTCTTCTCCAATAACATGAGCCATGGAGAAATGGCTGATGACAGACCTGAGACAGTAATAAATACTAGATTAGTCTGGACCATTTTAGAGTGATTGAAATTAAGCAAGTGTGGGGAAAAAAATCCACAAAATAAAACAAACGAAAAAACTTCAAAAAGCAAAACACAAGTATAGGGGCCTATTCAAAGGATACCATGAGCCAATCTGAAAGAGCTCCCAATGGCCAAAGCTGGAATAATCCGAGCAACACAAAAAGTATTACACTGAAAAGAAATTAAAAAAAAAATAAAAATTAAAAAAAATAATTATTAGACTATAATCTATAATATAAATAAATGCCCATGAGTTCATATTAAATAATCTATTGTTGAATAAATAAATTGGGTCAAAGAGACAAAATTTTCTTATAAATAAATTCCAAATAATATATGTATATAATCCTCTCTCTAATGGACAGAGTTTACCACACATCTCTACCCCCAATTTGAGTGTGGGCTAGAATCACTGACTTGCTTCCAAAGAACAGTTTATAAAAAGGGAAAAAAAGTAACTTAACAGTGAAGAAACCTGGCAATCACCAACTTATGCAAGTGATCAAGGTTAATCTCAATGTTAAGTCATGTTCATATCATGTACCTCCCCCATATGGTTTGATGAAAGGGACTCTATTTTTGATGTCATCTTTCTCTAAACATATAACCTCAGTCTAATTATGAGAAAAACATTACACAGACTCGAATTGAATGGCATTCTATAAAATATCCAATAGAACTCTTCAAAATGGTCAAGAACATGAAAAACGAAGAAAGACCGAGAAATTCTCACAGACAGGAAGAGCCTAATTAGAGACAGGACAAAAGAAAGTATTGTGGGATCCTGGATTGGATACTGGAACAGAGATTAAACATTAGTGGAAAAACTGGTAAAATCTACACAAAGTCTTGAGTTTAGTTAATAATATAGCAATGTTGGTTTCTTGGTTTTGATAAGTATACCATGGTAAAGAAAGATGGTAAATTACGGGAAACTGAAGCAGCATATGTGGCAAAGCTCTGTGTTATCTCTGCAACTCTTCTGTAGATCTAAAATATTACAAATTTAAGAAGTTTAATAAAAGCAACCTTTTGTTTTTAAAGAAAGCTCTTGTTTGCATGTTGCTTTCTGTACATGTGAGGATGCATAACCATCAATCAGTAGTTGAGCATGTTACTAATAATTCCATAATGTTGATAAGTAGTGACAGCTTTTTAGTTTAATGCTTCTATTATAATTTGGCCATTTTTTATATGTGTTTATAAACCCACATGGCTTTTATGTGCATGTTGTCATACTCACATATATCTTGACATATATTTATTTTCATTTGGTTGTGAAAGTGCTTTAAATGACAGCTTTTATGAGCATTCAGGACCCTTCTATCTAGGGACAAGAGCCGATGGGCAGCAATAACACATATCTGCTTTTATTTCCTATGATGATTAAGGGAATCCTTGTTTCAAAAGTTCAACACCAGAGGCTTCTGTACCCAGTGCTAATTCTGATGGGAGTCAGAAGTCTTCTGAAAGTTATAATGGATAGGACAGGGTTGTTGTCTTTCAGCAGCAGTGAAAGCCTCAGATCAAAGATTTTATACCCCTCTAGAGCCCTCAGACCTCATCCAGTTTCTGTCTCTGTTGACAATCAAATCGTGAAGTCATCATAATGGCAAATAGTCTCTGTTTCTCAATGAAAAATAACTTGGCAAGGATTAGTAGTGGTATGAATAAGATGAACAAAAAAATTGAAAGTAAAAGTGGCTATTTAGTGAAATGAGAAATGGGGAAGCCTGGTATTTTCTGCAAAGTTTTGGTGTTCATCAAGTTCAGTTTGGAATTTGTTGGAGGGAAGAACAAAAAGATGTCTCAGGATTCCCTACATTTTGAACTTAAGTCTATCGATAACATCGTTGTTGCCTAGCTTTTATATTTTTAACTTCGCTGGCCTGACAGGAAGAAACTACTAATCCATTTTTCAGGTCTAAATAATTTCCAAAATGACTTAATATTCTTGTTTATATTCCAAGATTTTTGCAGTCAGTTCCCCTGTCTTTCAGACTGTGTGTGCATAAGATGTCAAATCAACTAGTAATTTCAGTGAGAAAAACCTCCAAATCAATACATCGATCCTGTTGTTGGGTGTTTTGACAAAATGATGTGTTGATTAATGCTGATTCTTTGTTCCAGTCTGTTGTGTAGATACAGCTTCTTATCCTACCAAATGATAGGTTAGGGAATTTTTTTTTTTAACTTGAATGATTTATTAGTGCCTAAAACGTAGATATAGACAATTTCCTCATAATGCCAGGCTTCTTGATAGTGATGGATAAATTCACTCAAATCATCCTAATATGTGGAAAAATCCTGAAAATTTCTTATCTTTCTTGCTTTATATTCCAGAATTTTATTTGATTAGATGTTTACAATTCTTATTATAAATTGTTAGGTAAAATAAAGCTGTGAAATTAACTAATTTTCTTAAAATGTAATAACCAGAAATTTTAAATACATAGGAGTTAAGGCATTAAAATCCATCATCACATCTAAAATGCTTCTCCACTGGTAAAAATTGTAACAAAACTGTGAAGGGATGCATTCCTAATTGTTAATTATCAGATCTACATAGGTTACTGACAAAAATGTTAAGATTAACTGATTTTGGTTTCTGATTTTACCTATAATAAGATTTCTCCCATTTTCCTCCTTACTATTTTTTTTAAGAAAAATAATTCTTTCGTGAAAAATTTGTTTTTTTTTCCCCTCTGAAGAATATTAATTTACTTCCTGAGGACATATAGACTCTCAAATCTGATCCTTAACATTCATATTCTTAAATTTAAGACTAATAAGATTAATTATTTCTGATCCAAACTCTTTGTACTGCTGAGATATGTGGGACCATGTTTTTGTGAGGCAACTGTGCCAGCATAGGGTCTTCCATATCTTACTCTGGGGATGGTGCCCATTCTCCCTAGTTTAGTAGAACCACTGCAATAAACATTTGGGGGTAAGAATAGGGAGAAGGGATAGAATGGAAATTTCTAAGACTTCGCTAACAATAAAAATGTTTTATTTAATGAGGACATTTTCCAGAGTTATCTGATTCTTGGATGTAATAAATTCTCTGGTAGGATTCTGTGGAAAATGGTCTACAGTAGTAAGCTATTGTGTTAATGGGCTCTGGAACAGTGGCAACAAAATGTTCTCTCTCTCTCCCCCTCTCTCTCAATCTCTTTTGTTTTTCCCAACTGTAATCTACGGTCAGAATTCTTGCTCCCAAACTTCTTTCCTGAGTCTGTGATGAAAATGGGCTTAGTAAAAGCTTATTATTATTATTATCATTAGCTTGCCTTTTTGACTGATGAAGAGGTCTTGTAGGTGAATAATTTTCAGAGCAGTAAATTTTAAAATATGAACTCTTGGTTCCATGTGAACAAGATAACTTTTTCTTCACTTTTTTTCAGGTATTGTTTTTTTACCCTCTCTAAATCTATTGTGATTTTTTTCCAGAAATTCCTTTTTGAAAATAAAAACAGATCATGCCAAGGATCTTGTAGAGTCATGTCTGAGGAACTCAAATGCATGTGTCTTGATTCCCGTTCCTTGAGAATATGAGTAAGAGAAGGAACAAAAGATGAGTCACTTCTGTCATCCAAAAAACTGAAAACACTCAGTATTTTGCAAAACAGCAAATGTCATTAAAATTTCTGAGAATGTATAATGGAATTTATGTGCTCTGGTTTTCAAAGAAATGTATGTTCATTACATATACTTAGAAAAAATAGGAAAGAAAAAAAGAAACTATTCAATCAAAATCTCACAGAGATAAATGTTAATATTTTGGACCTCTACTTAAATTTTTTTCCACAAAATTCTTTAATAGTTTCAATACTTATACCTTTAAAATCCTAGAAGAAAAATTATCTTAGGATAATCTGTTTTGCTTTTAAAAGTAAAACACATGCCATGTTTTGTATCATTATCTTTGGATTAGTGTTTCTTTGGGAGTGATGCTTAATATATTTTTCTTAAAGGTGGACTACAGAAGAATCATTACCTACATTTTTCTAAAGCATACTATTTCTTTAGATATAGAATTTTGAATCTCAATCCAATCTTTATAATAAAATGAGAGCTAAGAAGATAGGATTTTCTGATATTTGTCTTTTTTTAAAAATATTTTATTTATTTATTAGACACAGAGAAAGAGAGCTGGAGAGCACAAGTTGGAGGAACAGCAGAGGGAGAAGTAGAAGCAGGTTCCCTGCTCAGCGGGGAGCCCTATGGTGGGCTTGATCCCAGGACCTGAGATCATGACCTGAGCCGAAGGCAGATGCTCAATCCACTGAGCCACCCAGGTGTGCCTGATATTTATCTTTTTAACGGGAAGATAATGATGGAGCAAATTCACATTGAGAATGAAATAGGAACAGACCAAATTCTATGTAAACATTCATTATTCAGGATTATTCCATGGGTATTTTGTTTAAGATCTCATGAATCTTAGACTTAGTTGCATTATTTAAAAATCCAGCTCCCCCCGCACCCCATCCCATTAGTATGAAGAATTATTGACCCAAGACATCTACTCACTTTTCTCTTGGGGAAGGTAGAAGAGAAGGTTAGAGGAGGGGAAACATGCTGTTGAGTCTAGCACTTTGGTCAGTTACCATCAGTTTTTTCAGTGACCACAGATTGAACTTCTAATTGCAGCCAGCTCTCTCAAAATACTTGTTTTTGGTCACAAAGGGAAATAAAATGAGGGTGCATGAGTCACTGTACATTCTTGAAAATTACTAGCAAAACAATCTTCCTAAGGAGGAGCAGTAGTGTCATCTTTATCTTGAAAGAACACACCTAAAATTATTGAATAATAGGGAGAAACTACAATAAGACTGCAATAATATGGTGAAACTACATTTCAGTGTAATCCAGGCTTTAGCTGTATCCTTTCTTATAGCTAGGTTCCACCACAGCAAAGTAGCAGACATCCTGGAGTTTGCTGGACACCCCTGAGAATTCCAGCTGTCAGCAGCAGCTTGAGGCTCCTGTACCCAAAGCCCAGCTGCTAGCTGTCACTTTGAAGCACTAGTTTCTAAGGTGGAAATAGTTGAAAGAAGGGAATGCTTTTGACTAGAGCCAGAAATTTTCCCTTTATTGGAAAATGCTTCCTTGAGGAACCTGGTGAACCATGCCAGAGCCCACCCTTTCCTGTCTCTGAAGACACCCCTCAAAGGAGAGGCAATTTTGAGTTTAAGAAGGTCTGTGTCTACATAAGCTTAGAATATGCTGTGCAGGACAGCCATTATTAGCTTCATGTCATATAATTGTTTATGTGAATTATAATTGGATATACCAGCTACCAAAGAGCAATGCAATTGTCAGTGTTTCATGAATTGATTAGAAAGAAGAGGCTTAGAAAAACTAGATAATGACACCATTTAGATAGTTCAAAATAAAGAAATGCAATCAAAAGAAAGTGTGGCTGAAAATTACTTTGTTCAAGCATATACAGAATAGAAGTGTCCTAAATCTGATAAAAATGTATGTATCAGTGTCCATTTCTTATAAGCCTAAAAAAAAAAAATCAGACAAATCTCAAGAAAAGAAAGGTTAGACCTTGGGATAAGCTAAAACCTTGGGTATTATGAATTAGGTTTTTATTTTTGTATCAATAGATTTTTTTGTTTTTGTTTGTTTCAAGTTTTTATTTAAATTCTAGTTAGTTAGCATGTAGTGTAATGTTGGTTTCAGGACTAGAATTTAGTGATTCATCACTTACAAATAATGCCCAGTGCTCATCACAAGCACCTTCTTTAATATCAGTAGATTTTTAATTTTTTTATCATTTTTTAAAGATTTATTTATTTATTTTAGAGAGCACGAGCAGGAGGGGGCAGCAGGGAAGGTGAGGGAGAGAATCTCCAACAGACTCCCGCTGAGTGTGGAGGATGACCTGGGGCTCCATCTCATGACCCTGAGGTCACAACCTGAGCCCAAATCAAATAGTTGGATGGATCAGTAGATTATTTTTAAAGAAAAAAGGAGAATGATAAAGCTGATTTTTTTTTCTCTTATGGAATACAGCTTCCCATACTGTTGATTATAGTTTTGAAAAGTTGAAAATTTTTTCTCTAATGTACTTAGTATATTTTTGCTCAAATTTGATAATGAGAAAGCATCTTTTTTCCCACCACACAGCTGTTAGCCATTAAAGGAATGAACTTTGAACTTCAATCTTTAAAACATGTGCAAATATTTATATATCTGCAACTTAGGAAAAATGTTTTCCCAACACTCTTTGACAAAAACTTTTAATCTCCGCTTTATTTTTATATTATTGTAACATTTCAGGTGTCTCTTAAGACACAGTTTAAGCTTCCTGATTATAATAATATTGTGTCCAGCCAAAATCTGAAGTAGCTTAATGGTTACAGATCATTTAGTCAAAGCTGACTACTAGTATTTTGGGCATGTACTTATTATAACTTTATTCACAAATAATTCTGAAGTATTAAATCATCAACTGCAAAGTTGGTATTTTTATTTGAAATAGAAAATTTTGAATCACAAAATAATCTTCATGTGATGAGAAGCAGTGGAGAAAGTCCATTGGGATCACATTTTGTACCACTCCTTGCCTAGGGTCCTATCACTATACTCATTTATTGAACATTTTGGGATGTCCCTGAGGGGTGAGACACTATGTGAGGAGGTAGGCTTACAGAGATAGTTCTGTCCCTAAGCAGTTGAAAATGAATTATAATAATTCCGTATTAAAAATGCTTAATAAGTATCTGCAGAGGATGCTGTTGGAGTAGAGGAGAGATAGAACAAGGATATTTACTGTAGTATAGAGTGGGTATAGAGGTAGGGACACACTTCTATGAAAAAGTGACATCTGATATTTGGAGGCTGAATATAGCAAGTTCCATTATGGCTAAAGGCCAAACTCATCCTTTCCATGGTAGTAGAGTCATTTACACATTTATACATGTGTTTTGTTTAGATCTGGGCAACCTTTCTCTAGATTCCCCTCTTGGTTAGTCTTCCTATTTACTTTTAATCATATAATTAATTTCAAAATTGACAAGTATCTTATCTCTCATCTATCTCTGTGGCTCTTAAGTTTTGTTGTGCACCAGTATTACTTGGACAGATTATTAAAACATAGATTTCTGGGCTCCACTGTAGAGTATCTGATTCTCAGGTGGAGGCTGAGAATTTGCATTTTTAAGCTCCCAAGTTATGGTGATGCTACTGGTTCATGAACCATACTTGGCTGATTATCAGAATCAGCCGGGAATCTTTAAAACTATGGACTTCTGGTATCCACTCCTAGAGATTCAAATTTAGTTGAATTTGGGTAGGAACAAGGAATCTGCATTTTAAAATATATATCTCTATTTGATTCTAATTATCAATGGAGTTTGGGGTTCACTAACATAGTCTGGGTCTCTCATTTCCCAAAGATAAAATTGAGATGTAGAAAAGTTATAAGAACTGATAAAAATTACAGTTAACAAAGGGCAGAGCATTTTCCCCCTGTACCTCAATTTTTTTCCCTTCAAGAAACCATAATGAGAATTCATTCTTTAACAAATCAATACTTTCATCGTAATATTCAATGTTGTCCAAAAATCTCTTCCTTATAGCCTACTGTCCCAATAATTAGTCTTGGATAAAAATTAGGCCAACCCCAAATACACAAAAAAGTATCTACTATATTCTATGGAAGAGGGTGGATAGATTTAGATTAGGATAACACGCAGTGCCCTTTTTCAAGGAACTTTCAGACAAATAGCAGGTAACCCCTTCCCAAACATACACAAATATACAGTCACACAATGATAATAAAAGACAGACTTATAGTAAGTGCTAGTGAAGAAGTAGAAAATAGTAGATGATGAAACAGCTATTTGTATAGATCTATTTGCTGGATGCTGTGCTCACTTGCTACGGATGCTGAAGTATTAAAACTCGTCTTTCTATCTAAAAAAGTCATAATACAACTACGAAAACACAACTGACTTTACAATGTAACATAATAAATGTATAAAAATGGCATGAGTAAAATGCTATCAGAAGGTAGAAGTGGGAGAGATTAATTCAGCTGGAATACTTGGAATGTTCACAGAAAGGGTGCTAGAAAAGGCGTTTATGCATTTATACATAGATTTTGTTTAGATTTGGGTGCTCGTCCTTTAGTCTTTCTTTCTGATTAGTGTCTGCCAGGTGAAGGAGGCAGCAGAGCAAAAGCACAAGGTGATAATGTGATGTGGTATTTTTCTGAATAGATCATAGAGCGATTGGGCTAGAACCAAAGCATGTGGAATCAGAATAGTATTCATGAAAGTGAATTTGAGCTGGGCTTTGAAGGATGCATAAGATTTGGTAAATAATATTAATTTTGCACACATTATTAATTATACTAATTAATTTTAGAATTCATCCTCCTTTATTTACAAACTACAGAAAATTTTACTGATCCATGGGGTCAAATCAATGCCCTTAAAATTTCCCACATTGGGAGGCGCCTGGGTGGCTCAGTGGGTTAAAGCCTCTGCCTTCAGCTCAGGTCATGATCCCAGGGTCCTGGGATCAGGCCCCGCATCAGGCTCTCTGCTTGGCGGAGAGCCTGCTTCCCCCTCTCTCTCTGCCTGCGTCTCTGCCTATTTGTGTTCTCCGTCTGTCAAATAACTAAATAAAATCTTAAAAAAAAAAAAAATCCCACATTGGTGTTTGTCAACACTATCTGAGCATTACAGTTACCTCTTGGACTTAAGCTAAAACAAAAACAAAATAGAAGCTCTGGCTCCATTTGAGAGGTTTTGATTCTGGAGATTTCTATCTGAGGTGCCTGGTGATGGCACCTCGGGATTTCCAATGGCTAGTTTTTCATAGCCCATTCCAGTCTGAACAAACGGCCTACCAAATGTCAAAACCTAGAATGAGTTAAAGATGTAATTGCCCAGTGGAATGTTTCTCTGCAACTTAAATGCTTCACTAAGGTCTTTGTACAATTTTATTTTCTTTATATCATGAAGATAATTTTAATGTGTATACTTACTCTGAGATCCTAATAGCTAAAATCAGAGAAAAATTTCCTACATAAACATTTTGAGGATAAAGAAACTCAATCTGTTTATCCTTTCATATCCTCATATACATTTCCTTCAAGAAACGCCATCCCCTGTGCTCATTTGGATTAAAACAAAGCAAGGATTTTAAATGTACATAATTTAAAAATAAATATTATTTTCAATATTATTTATATATAGCTCTAAGGTGAATTCTAACTCATCAATCAAATTGAACCAAATTGCTCAGATTATATAAATATTAAAGAAAACCTCAGAAAATAAAAATATCTAATTGACCCCTATTGAAGAATTAGTCATTACTAAATATTGCTGCATTTCTAAATTCTACGCTTTTGATGCTCACTCGCATTAGTCATAGAGCTTTGTGTGGGTGGATAATGTGGTTAGAGCAATTGTTGATGACTTGTTTTTCTTTGACCATAGCGTTTTTAATAAATAAGGTTTCAATTATTTGCATGCCTTCGTAGGCTATAATCAATGCATCATTTCAAAATATAAATAAAGTATTTTTATTTTTGAGACATGATGTTCTGAAGAGGCAAATCCCATAGCTGTCTATTTAATTAGATCTTGCTGGGTTGGGATTTTATTATTAGGCTTTCCATTAGCTCACTACTCAAGGTCAATGTAGATGTGACTAAGAAATTGCATTTTCTCATGGGCTAAAGATGTGACCTTGGAGAGCAAAGGAAAAGATGACATTTCAGTATGATGACATCTTTAAATCTTTTATAATTAATTTTTTTCTTAGTTCTATTGATAGTATACTCTCCAACCCTCTGGTTCTTCAATGAGAAGAAATTTAAGCATGCATGATACACAAGGACTAATACTTTGGGATTAATGTAAAAATAATAGAATATAAGATGCTATTCCGAAGTATAGTGTTTATAAGATCTATCAGGTGTGAGTTTTGTCCTATTTGTAGTATGTATCTTTTTCATCTTATATGAAAACTTATAACATGTATATCAGGCATCATATTTCAAAGTTTTGTTTCTTTAAATGAGATTTAGTATGGCATTTACACTGGAAAATAAAGATAGGTAGAGCCTAAGGTGTTTCATAAAGTGACTATAATAGACAATTTTGTTTTGTGTTAATCTGAAATACACCTGCTGTGTGTGTAATGATGAAGATTGAAAAATAATGGAAGAATTCTATTCTGATCAAACTCAGATAGTTTATTAGGCACAGCTAATTTAATACTCATCCCTACTCTAAATTAGGTAGTATTAGCTGTACCTTACAAGTGAAGAACTTGAAGTAGAGAGTTTAAGTAATTTAACCCATAGTTAAGTAAGTGAAAGAATTGGTGTTTGAACCTAGGTAATAGACTCTAGGATTTCTGATCTTAATCACCACACTATTGAGAGAAGAATTTACATTTATACTCTTACCATTATGATTCAGGCTGAGGGGTCAGAAATACCTTATGAGATAAAAGTGCAATTTCTGCAGCTTTGTAATGTTGAACAAATTATTTTAGTATTCTGCCTGCTACCTGCGAAAGTTCATTTGCTGAAGTAGGAAAGTGTGTTTAAATTAAAAAGAAATAATATACATTGGGCATGAGGTTTTAAGATAGTAGCAAGAACACTGAATTTAGAATCAGGAACTATAAACTCTAGACCCATCTCTGTCTTTGTCTAGACACTTCATTCTCTGACTATGCACCAAACCACCATGGGACATGAGCACAGAACTCATGGTAAGGTGAGGTATTTAAACATTTTTGAAGGGAAACAGTGATGCTTGATATATGTTGGACACTGCTCAACGTGCTAGCTCAAGGTAGTTTGTGGTTTTGACGTTATGCCACACTACGTTCTGTTCAATTACATCACATTTTCGTGAAGCTGAAGTTTCAACAGTCGCTGTGATAAAAAGCAAGTAGCATGTGGAAATCCACCTGATTCCAAGGTTTGAGAAATCATGCTGTGCCTCACAGGAAAATATATCCCATTAATAAGTAACTGTGGTTGAGAATGAAATAAAGATGCTGTGAGAATGAAAGAGAAATAAAGATGCATGTTAACATGTATGATTTTGTTTAAATGGCTGCTGAGTTGTTAGTGCATAAATAATGTGATAAGTTGTTTGGATGTAACTATTTAATAAATGGAACTGGTACATGTTTATTTTGTATTAGGAGTATCATGAAAAATTTGCTGAGAACCTAATGGCTCTGTGAACTGAAAAAGCTGAGGAAACTTTGGAATAGAAATTTGGTTTTTGGTATTTTGAAATATTTTTTTTTCTTGGCTTCAGTTTTCTTATCTGAGAAATGAATAAGCCAGAACAGATGGCCTCAAATTCTAGTCTAATTCTTCATTTTTTTTTTTTTACGATTTTATTTATTTGACAGAGAGAGAGATCATAAATAAGCAGAGCAGCAGGCAGTGGGGGTGGAGGGGGAGTGGAAAGCAGGCTGTCTGCTAAGCAGAGAGCCTGATGTGGGGCTCGATCCCAGGACCCTGAGATCATGACCTGAGCCGAAGGCAGAGGCTTAACCCACTGAACCACCCAGGCGCCCCTCTACTTTAATTCTAACAGGCAATGATTCTATGACAAGGCAGAGGGTAATGTAGGTGACTTTGATAATTTCATGCCACATTCTCCTATAGTACTTAAATCCTATCTTAAATTGGGAAAAACACAGAATGTAGCTGTCCTGTGTGATGATTTTCTAATGTATTTTAAACCAAATCTTTTAAAACAGTTTAACTGCTGCATGTAAATGAGTTAGTCATTTTACAAATATATCTCATTTATCTCTTTAATCTTTTTGTTTGTTTGTTTTTATTATTTGGCATTCAGGTGTTTTCTCCACTTGTTAACATGAGGAATTAGGAAAGTCCAAGAATAATTGAAAATCTGCACTTTGTAAATATTGGAAAATCTAGAGTGTCTGAACTACCTAAGAAAATATTGTCCCATGAAAATTTCAAATCGAAAACAAGTATCTCACTGTTTTCAATAAAAATTCTGGCTAATAGCTACACCACAATTGCATTCTTTTACATTGCCAACTTACACAAGGAAGTCCTCATTTAGAAAATCTTTGAATATGTGTCTATAAAAAATAATTCTTGTTACATGTCAAAGTATTAGGTTCTTGTTAGGCATCGATCAAATAATTGCTATCATTTGTGACAACATGGTGAACCTGGAGGACATTATGTTAAGTGAAATAAGCCAGACATAGAAAAACAAATGTTATAGGATACTGCTTACATGAGGAATCAAATAGTCAAACTCATAGAAGCAGCGAGTAGAAGGGTGGTTGCCAGGGGCAGGAGGGAGGGGTGTAATGAGGGGGTATTTGTCAAAGGGTACAAAGTTTCAGATATATAGATTGGATAAGTCCTGGAGGCCTACTACACAGCATAGTGCCTATAGTTAACAATACTGTATTGTATTCTTAAAAGTTTGTTAACAGAATATATCTTATGTTATGTTTTTATCACAAAATAAGTAATAAAGAGGGCAGGAAGAAACTTTTGGAAGTGATGGATACGTTTATGTTATAGATTGTAGTGATGGTTTCACAGGTGTATACTTATCTCCAAACATCAATTTACATACATTAAATATATATGGCTTTCTGAATATCAATGATACCTTAATAAAGTTATTTTTAAAAAAAGATTTCCTCTAAGTAGCAAAGAGAACACTTGGTGTTTTAAAATAAAAATGAAGACTAGTAAATACATAAAACCTTAGAGATGATTTACTATTTCCAAAAAAATTTAGGTGATTATAAGACTTGGTTGGTTCACTATGAGGATATTAACCCTGGAGACAAATCGGCAATTTTTGTTTCTTCCAAGCGAACTGAGCAGCAGTCACAGTTCTGTCCATTTTTGTAAGCAGTCTATTTAGGTGTTCGTATACTTTCATTTCAAATACTGTTGCTATAAATTGTTTTTTTTTCCTATTGTATTAGTTTCCCATTGCTGCTATAACAAATTACCACAAATTTAGTGGCTTCAGCGTTACAAATTTATGATCTTAGTATTTCCAAGATCAGATTTCTAAGTGAGCTAAAATCAAGGTGTCAGCAAGGCTGCATTCTCTCTGAAGCTCTAGGGGAGAATCTATTTCCTTGCCTTTTTCAGCTTTTAAAGGCTGTCCTCATTCCTTGGCTTGTGACACTCTTCTATCTTAAAGCCAACAATGGCCTCACTTTGACCTCTGTTTGCAAAGTTACATCTCTTTCTTTGGCTCTGCTGCCTCCTTCTTTCCTTTATAAATACTCTGGTGATTACTGGGTCCCACCCAGATCTTCACAGTCCCTTTTTCCATATAAGGTAACATCTTTGGGGGAGGGAGTAGTAATTCTGCTCATCACATTAAGGTATGCCTTGCTTCATGCAACAGAAGATTTTAGGAGGCAGTATAAATATTCTATGAGGGCTCTTAGTTTAGTAGATTAACTCCCTTTAGTTGACATATAGAATTCAGGTTTATGTTTGGTAGAATAATTATAAATCATTCACTAATCAGCTATTGCCACATATTTCTTTTGATAAAGTTATAAGTTATAGGAAGAAAGTGAAATGATGAGTCTTGTAGAAAAAGATTTTCTACAATCTGAAAATGGTTTTTAAATCTAAGTTTGTATCAGGTTTCTATTTGCCTGAAATGAACCTAAAGAACATTTACAAATATTTTTATAGTAATAAGCAAGATAAATAAATCACCCTGACTAGAAGTTAGTTTTTATCTAGAAAGAGAGCATGTCTTTAGTTTATGCTCCAGGAATAAAGTTTTTTCATACCAAAAAGGGTTCAAAGTACCCCATGTATTGGCATAACATGTGGAGCTTGTTGAGTTCCCACAGATTTCAGCTGCCAAGAACGCAATACCATCAGAGAGAAACAGCTGTAACATCACAACAGCTATTTACTTGTGCAAGAAAAGCAAGGTGGCCAGAATTTTTTAGAACAGAGGTTCTCAAGCTGTAATATGGATAAATACTACCTGGGGGATCAAATTAAAATACAGATTCCAATTCAAATCTAAGGAGTCTTAAGTTCATTCTGAGGTTCTAAGTGATGCTATTGGTCTCTGAACCACACTTTGCACAACAGGGTTGTAGAACATTCTGGAGAGAGCAAAGACTAAAAATCAACTTATAAAAACACTATTCTTAACGCATTATTTTGAGAAAGCACTTAAGTGAAAAACAAAAGTTTTGCTGTGAGTGCTAAAAAGAAACAAGAAATGGACACCTTAGTCAAGATTGGCTGGGACATATGGTCATCACCATTTCTTTAGTGAGGAAGAACTGAAACTATGTTTTAATTAGAAGCTTCTGTATACACTTTCTAGTAAGTTGTGAGTAGGAACATATGGTACAAAAATACTGTTCACATTATAATGTGTGAATTTAATTATTCCCAAATGGGTGGATTTTTTTGATTGTTTGAAGAATACACACACACACACACACACACACACACACACACACACACACACACATATATATATATATATATATATATATATACACATATATATATAAATGGTTGGCACCACTGGTTTTTTCTATTTCTGGAATCAAGTTCTGATGCCCAGAGTGGGAAAAACTAGGTGAGTCCTACACCTTAACAATTTCATTCTTATTTTTGTAGTTTAGTTATTAAAGAGCTCTGTATTTAAACTTAATAGTTGTTTCTCTTACTTAAAGATAATTTGATGATAAGCACACAAGTAAATAAATAATACAATCTCAGACAGTTGAATGCAGGGAAAAAGAACAGGGAGTGAGGGAATTGGGTTGAGCAGAAATTAAATGAAGTTAGACAAAAATATGGGATAAAAATTCTAAGGTGAGAGGAATAGAAGATATACAAACCATGACTAAGAGAAGACCTTGGCTTACCTGCTGGATGAGAAAGTCTGCATGGCTGGAGGGAAAAGAATGAAGAAAAGAATGGAGAAGACAACCTTGAGTCTGTAGGGGCAAATGATACAGTGTTTTGTGGGCTATGAAGTTAAGAAGTTTTGATTTTATTCCAAGTGTGATGGAAATATACTAGAAGAGTCACAGAGGTAAAAAGGAACAGATTAATGACTTCAAAGCAATGATCTGTTATTTTACTTCCTTCCTCCCTATTTCTCAACAGAGCATCTATTACTCCATTTCTGATTTACTGATTTCATGGCCAATATGGAATGTAAAAGCTTTGGACCTTCATATTGCCCTTTAGTGTATCCTCTCTTCCCAGAACACTGCCTGACCTATGATGATTTCTTAGTAATTTTTTCTTTTCTGAAGGTATGAGTAGGTGAGACTTGTTTGTTGATGAGTTTGAGGAGAAGATACAAGAAGAAAGAGTCCAAGGTAACAATTTTTTTTTTTCTTCTGAGAAAGTGGATAAAAAAGGCACATTGTACTGCAGCTGAAAAAGTACTAAATTCAGAAAGATAAATTTATTTTGAAAGAAATAAAAAATGAGTTTAACTTGAAATATATTAAAATTCAGGTAATGGTAACATATTCAAGGGGGAAATGTTCTCCAGAATATTTTGAAATATTTAGAGAGGAGAGACTGCTATAGTGAAATTATTCCCAGAACACTAGTGCCATGTGATTTAAGAGGTGTTCTGCTAAAGAAAATTCACAAAGGTCACAACCACTCACAGGTTCCTTCTTTTACCTTTTTCTTGGCCTTGGTACTTCTCCATGTTTTCATTTGAATCTATACTAACTGTTTTCAGTATGTCCTTACAGCTGATTTTCTTTATTATAATGATGATTTATTATAATAATTACCTCAAAATTTGTATATTTTGTCTTAATTTTAGCTAATTGCATGTGTTTTAATTTTTACCATGTTCTTTCAACTAATTTTCTAATTTTGCTTAAAATTTATATTTTATTATTTATTGTTGTTGTTCTAGAAAACCAACATAGCATGTAGAGGTATGACAGGCATCTGAGAGGAATACCTTAGGAATTACCATGCCCTAAAAAGCAGTGGTTTGATATTTGGAGTTTTCCAACCCTACTGCTATCAGTTGGCGTTTTATAGCTCTCCTGGCTCCCTAGTTCTAGTTCTAGCCCTGATCTCCTGTTTTCTGTTCTAAATAACCCTGGGCATTATGGACTGAATTATGTACCCCTCCAACTCTATACGTTGAAGCCTTAACTCCCAATGAAACTGCATTTGGAGATAGACCCTTTAAGAAGGTAATTAAAATTAAATAAAGTCATAGGATAAGTCCTAATCCACAATCATTGATATCTTTGTCAAAAGAGAAAGACACTAGGAATGCATGCACACACACAAAACAAAGGCCATGTGAGGAGACAGTGAGAAGGCGACCATCTGCAAGCCAAGGACAGAAGTCTTAGGAGAAACCAAACCTGCCAACACCTTTCTTGGACTTCCAGGCTCCAGAACTGTGAAAAAACAAATATCATTGTTTTAAGTCACATAGTCTGTGGTATTTTGTTATAGCAGCCCTAGTAAACAATTACACCAGGTTCTCAACTGTCACTGATGTGTATCAAGGTTGTTGTGGTATACATAGCTTTCTCTTTTAATCAGTAAGCAGAACTGGACACATAGCTCTACTGAACAGAAGGGGACCAGTAAGTGTAGCGTACCCAAAGGAGAGCCGAGTGGGATATTGGGAAGTGCTAATCAGGTACAACACATGCCTAATTTTTGGTTGTTGTGTTGTTTCTTTTAATGGATTACAGTGATTTCTCATCCTCTTCATATTGCCTCTCTGACTCAGTGCTCCACATTTGATAGCATTTATTCCATTTATAGAATGTAAGTTTTTCAAAACTGACTATTCAATACTACTGCTACATAGTGATCTAATCTAGGAAGCCTAATTCTCATTACAAAATAGTTCATATTCAGAAAATTAAAATTAAGATTGCTGTAAGAATTCATGTTTAATTAATAAAGGTATTATTAGATAAAATAAGTATTATATTAAAGATATATATATTTAAATGTATTTTATATATATAATCTATAATATATATTAATATACACACACATATTTTTCTGTTCTGACAGTTGAAAAGATATAAAAGAAAAGACATTCCAGTAGGCACAATCACGCAGTGCCTAGATCTTGGTTTTTAGGACATTCTCCATTAAAAAGAACCAGGTCTTCTTGGAGAAATGGCTGACTCTAGGACAGGGTCAGGATGAACCTGAAGCAACTAACTTAAAAAAAAAATAAAGAAATCCACAATGATGAGAATGAAGGAGGTATGTAAAAAGAACCCAGGAGCTAAATGAAAGAGTTTTCAGTGAGTCAAATAGGAACAGCTTGAGCAACAAAACAACAACAAATAGTATTAGTTTGTAACCCAAATTATAAAATGAATATCTGTAAAAAAATGAATATCTGTGAGTCCATATTGATGTAAATAAATTACAAATTATTTATTTATTTGTTTATCTATTTATTTATTTATTATTAAAGTAAATTAATACATAAAGGAGAGAAAAATCTTCTGTGCAGAATTCCAAAGAAATTATGGGTCTCCTCTGCCCTAAAGGAGAGGAAGCAGAAGTCTCTACTTCTTACGTGTGGGGTGTGCATAGTGACTTTATTACAAATATTATGATATAGAAAAGTGGAAAAAGGAATAACCTAATGGTGGAGAAACCTGACAAACATGACTTTAGCTGGATGATCAAGGTGAACATCAACAATCAGAAATTATGTTAGTGGTATGTAACGTTGATATGATGTGTTGAAAATGACATTTTGCCTCTGTGATATTCCTCCACAAAACCCATAACCCCACAATAATTGAGAAAAACACAGTTTTATAGAAGGACCTCCTATAATATACCTGATCTATACTCCTTAAAGATGCCAAGGTTATCAAAAACAAGTTTGAGAAACTGTCTTAGTCAAGAAGAGCCAAAAGAAATGATTAAAAGTAATGTGGTATCCTGGTGGGATCCTGGAGCAGAAAAAGGACATTACAGAAAAACTGAGAAGATCTGAATAAACTATGGACTTTAGTTAGGATAACATATTTATAGTAGTTTCAAATATAGCATATATATTTGGTAACAATAGTGGTAACAAATACAGCATATAGTGGGATGTTAAAAATAGAAAATATATTATTTTTATATCTGTATACATTTTCTATAAATCTAAAACTGTTCTTTAAAATGTATATTATTAATAAAAAATAATTGGGAGAAAATATTTCAATTACTGATTGCATCCTATATACTAGGACCATGCTAGAAGTTTTTTGCTCGTCATAGCTCAGGGAAACAGCTGCCCATCTTAAGTGAAGACAATACTCTTGAATGTTGCTAAATGTTAGAACAGTTATGTTAGAAAACAAAATCCCATATGTTCGAAACTTTGAAACCCTTTTTTTCTCTTGCTATACAGCAAGCTGATGTTGGCATAGATAAGGATGGGTAAAATTATTTACTGTATTTAATGTTAGAACTATGCTTTTTAATTACCTGGCACATGTAAGAGGAATTTCTTTCTTTTGATGCTGACTTAGCAAACTTGAAAATGAACCTGGTGTGTCATGGCAACTATGATTTTGCTGCCAGGGTGCATGCACATTTTTTAGATATCTGGTCTCAATTTGATAGTCTTTGAACTTAATGTATCTTCTGTGCACCATCAGCTGACATAATAATTTCATATCAGATACTTGGGTTGGCAATGTTCCTACTATATCTCACTCATAGAAATGAAATCTTGACTAAGAATGAATGTATACTTTGGGGACAGTAATGGGGTATTGTGTAATCAAAGAGAAAAATAAAAACACCTGGCTAAATTAACGTGTAAGCAAAATCTACTAATGTTGAATGGCAGCCAAGCATTTCTCATTGTTCCTCAGAACTCCAGTTACATGTGATTTAATAGGTGTTCTGCTGAAAACTGTGGTCATGTAGTTTGGGAAAAGCTAGGTTTAATTAAGTTAAATGGGAGATTTTTCCAAGTCTTCTCATAATATACTAAGGTATTTTGTGATTCCTCAAGTTTTTATAATTTCCCAAGCTTTTTTGGCAAAACCCATTTTCAAAGAAAACATTATTATTCTAAGAAAGCAGTTTCTGTGGAACTTCAATTAGGAAAACTTAGTATAGGTCGATGTTTCTTAAAAGCTGGACATGTGATCAATAGCATCAGTATCAGTCAGGAAATTATTAGAAACGTAAATGCTTGTGCATCACCTTAGACCTCCTGAATCAGAAACTGTTGGGTTGGAGCCCAGCAATCTGTGTTTTAAATAAGCCTTCCAGGTGTTGCTGATGTATGCTAAAATTTGAACACCATTAATCTAGGAGAAACTCATGTCTTGAACCAAAGAGACCAATGTTGTTGATCGCTTGATATCTTTACTATGGTTGTTCTCCTTCAAAGGATTGATGTCTTCTAATAGACTGAAAGCCATTACTTCATCTGGGCTTTGGAGGAGCTACATATGAGTTCTTTCTTTGTACTCAGAATTGGATCAGTGGTATATGTTGATTAAGAAATCTGAGATGAACCAAAAGTGTTCTTTGATTCTATAAACATCTGATTTCTGTTTAATGTAGAATGAATGAGGAGGTCTTATTTCTTTAAGTAGGATTTGAGAGAAAGATGACATTATGGAAAAAAAGAAATGAATGCTTTGTCGTGGACTATGAGAAACAGTTTTTATTTTGAAGTACAAATTTACTCAGTAAAGATAAAGAAGTTAAAATAGATTGGCAGTATAAAGTGTCTGGGTAGGCAAGCATCACATATCACTCTGGGTCCAGATTGCTTGGGTTTGAAGCCCTGCTTTTTCTTTGGCAAGTTCTTTAATACTCTATGCTTCAGTTTTCTTATCTGTAAAATGGGGATAATAATAGCATATCTCATAGGATGCTGTAAAGATGAAATAAATGGGTTAATATATGTTTTGATGGATTTTTCTTTTCAGTTTATTGAGGTATGATTGATAAATAAAAATGGTATGTGTTTAAGGTATCCATTGTGATGTTATGGTATACATACTGTGGAATGATTACCACAAACTAATTGATATATCCATCACCTGACATACTTACAGTTACTAGTTTGTGTATGAGTGTGTGTGTGATGAGAACACTTGAGAGCAACTGGTAGCAAAATTCACATATACAATACATTATTATTAACTATAATTATCATGCTTTATATTAGGTCTCCAGGACTTACTTATCTTATAACTAAAAGTTTGTACCCATTGACCAGAATCTCCCCATTTCCCTCCCCCTTCAGTTACTCGTAACCATAATTCTCTTCTCTATTACTATGAGTTTGACTTTTTTTTTTAAGATTCCACATGTAAGTGAGATCATGCAGTAGTTGCCTTTCTGTGTCTGGCTTATTTCTCTTAGTATAATGTCCTCTAGGTTCAGTGTTGCTGGAAATGGCAGGATTTCCTTCTTTTTTAAGGCCAAATAGTATTCCATTATATATATATATATATATATATTTTTTTTTTTTAAGGCCAAATAGTATTCCATTATATATATATATATATATCACAAATTATAGCTATAGTTATTTTAATACCTTTGTATTTTAATGTTTATACTAGAGTTAAAAGTGATTTATATACTACTATTAGAATATTCTGAGTTTGTCTATGTACATACCTTTATCAGTGAGTTTTATGCTTTCATGTTTTCACATTCACATCTTGTGCCAGCTTCCTTTCATTTTAGCTTTTCTTATAAGACAGGTTTAGTGGGGATGCTCTCCCTTACCTTTTATTTGTATGGAAAATACCTCCTCTTTCCTTCATTTGTGAAAAATAATTTTGCTGCTCAAGTATTTTTGGCTGTTAGTTTTTATCTTTTAGCACTTTGAATATATTATCCTCTTTTCTCCTTGACTGCAAGTTTTCTGCTGAGAAATCTGTAGAGGTTTCCCTCAAATGTGACAAACCTTTTCAACTGCTACTTTCAAAATTTTCTCTGTCTTGATTTTTGATGATTTGATTGTAATATATTTCAGTCAAATCTTTGAATTCAAGTGGTTTGGGGGACCATTAAGCTTCAGGTACTTGAATATCCATATCTCTCCCTAGATTCGGGAAGTTTTCAGACATTATTTCTTTAAATAAGCTGTTCCTTTCTCTCTCTGCATCCTTCTGCAACTCCCATTATGTGTATTTTAGTTTTGTTGATGATGTCCCATAAGTCACATGGGCTTTCTTCAATCCTTTTCATTCTTTTTCCTTTTATCACGTACTAGATAATTTCAAGTGATTTGTCTTCACATTTACAGATTCTTCTCTGATCAAGTCAATGTTGACAACCTTTATTATATTTTTCATTTCACTCATAATATTCTTCAATTTCCAGATTTCCAAATTTCTCTTTGTTCTTTTGTTATGATTTCTGTCTCTGTTGAACTTCCAATTTTCTTCATGTACTGTTTTCCTGATTTCTTTGAGTTATATGTATGTGTTTTCTTGTAGCACACTGAGTTTTCCTTATGTAATTATTTTGAATTCTTTTCAGGCAATTCATAGATCTTCATTTCTTGGAGGTCTGTTATTGGAAAATTATTGTGTTCCTTTGGTTATGTCATGTTTCCTTGATTTTTTTTTTTTTTTTGAGTTCCTTAAACTCTTGCATTGCTGTCTTTGCATTTCAAGAAACAATCACCTGCTGCAGTCTTTACTGACTGACTTCAGGAGAGAAATACCTTCACCAGTTAGCCTGGCTAGGCCTTCCTATGTTGCTTCTGACATTTTCTATGGATGCACCTATTTCATATTTCTCATTCCCCCTTGGGGGGAATTCCTAAACTTGTATGCTTCTTTTACTCTTGCAAAGGCAGGCTGCATGGTGAGTTCCCTGTTTTGCCTCAGGTGGTACCCTGAAATGCTCGAATTTGTGTGCTTTCTCCTAATTCTCCAGAATAGGGCAGGGCTTCTGTGCTTCTTTTGCAAGCTGTCTGTAAAGGCTCACACTGGACATGAGAAACTGGCCAAAGTGGGGTGGGTGAGGTACACACAACATAGAAGTTCCTCTTGGGCCATTTGACAGGATATGCAAGCAAGATGTTGCCAGAGGCTCATGGGTAGGCTCCTTTATGAATTTTGTTAGGCATTTAGTCAGATCCACAGCCCTCTGATGATTTGGAGCCATTATTGCTGTGTTCCCAGCTCTCCCAAACCTTTAACCATGCCTATCACTTCAGTATTCTAGGTAGATCAAGAAAGCAGTGGACTTCTTGGGCAATATCCTGCTTGGCTGGAGACACCAGGTGCTCATATAGTATATTTTCACTTTCCCTGTGGGAGAAATTGCAGTCTGATGAGATTTCTCTTGGCACTGAGCAGTACTCTCTTGGGCAATGGATGATTCGGGTAAAGTGAAACTGTTTTTTTCTTTTAACCCTCTTCAATTGCATCTATTCTCTCTCTCTTCATCCAACAGTGTGTTGGAACTTCTGTGATGGACTCCTGGACTCCCATGAAGGTATTCTCATCAATGGATGATTGTCAAGATCAATGTTCTATGGTGGGGGACGATGGTAAACAAACTTCTATTCTGCCGTCTCACTCTGAGTTAAAATGTTTTAGCAATTAAGTGAATAAGTTCAGTATGTGCTAAATTAATAAAAATCAAATATGAATAATATTGATTCCAGTCTTTATAATTACATGAGGGTTCTCTTTATTATAATGAAGATGAAAGTTTGATATTTTATTATATTTTAATGTATTTTATATTAAAATGATTGAGGAAATAATAAAATTGTATGTTGTAATCTGGGTTCCTTATTTATTCATTCATTCCACAAATTTCCATAATTGCATACTACTTAAAAATTAGTTTTCTTGGTCTCAAAATGATCATGACATGGCTGATGTAAAACATTTTCAATCAATTGATTCTGAACTTAATAAAATAAATTTCTCTTCTGTATTTTATAATATAATCTGCCATTTGTTCAGCCTTATTCTTTAGGTAGATTGGGCTTCTCTGAATTATGCATGTTGTTTCCACATTTACTGATCAGAGAAGACTGCTGACATTTAAGAAACAGGGTTGAAAAATGTGATGCAGGAAGATGAGTTACAATTTAATTAATAATAAGCATGTTTATAAATAATAATTGAGACAAAATAAAGTCTTTGTTAGAAGCTAAATTTTAAAATGCACTTGGAGTCGTAAAATTAATCTACCCCTGTGGAATTCATTTAAAAATTTTTTATGCATCCTGTTTTAGCCAATTATCTGTTGAAATATCTTTTAAGAGAAGAACTAAAAAAATGGTTTTAAGATTAAGCTGAGGTAATAAACTTAACATTAAACAGAGTTCATACATACTTTTAACTTTTTTTTAGGTCCTAAATTTGAACAAGAAAATTTACATATATAGCTCTAATTTTATATTCAAAGCCAAACGATTTATTCAAATAATGATTAAATCTCAGCCACACAGCTATAATACCAAAGAACACATGAGCATAGTCCTTTAAAGTTTCTATTTTTATTTTTGAAGTTTGACTAAGAACTTACTATTTCCACATTGATTTGAATAATCAGTTTCTTTAAATTATTTGACTATTCTGTATTTTTTATTCCATATGAAGAAACTAATATTTTTCTTCTTTTTTAAATATTTTTTTATTTTCTAAACACTTTTCTTCCCCATACATAAGTAACCATTCACTCTATTTTTTAGAGTATTTGGTAAAAGAATTACCATTTATATAATTTTGCTTTGGGTTCTACCTTTATCTGTGTTTGTAAAAGTCATTTGTGGTTGCTTTGTCCAGTTTTGATTTTGAACATGCATTTCTTTTTAATGCTTTGCCTTTTGTGACAAGATCTCTAGAGTTCTGTGTCAACTCTTCATTTTTATATGCTGTATCCTCATCAATCTCTCCCTTTTTCCTTTCTTTTCTTTTTTTTTTTAAGATTTATTTTTTTTTATTTATTTGAGAGAGAGCAAGCACGAGTAGGAGAGGCAGAGGGAGAAGGAGAAAGGAAATCAAGCAGACTCCACACAGAGAGTGGAGCCCCACCTAGCGGAAACCAAGAGGCCAGTGCTTAACTGATCCCATCATCTAGGCACCCTAATCTCTCCCCTTTTCAAATGTTAACCATTAGTAACACTTCTTGGACTATGTCTTGCAGAGTTGCTCAATTTTTTCAGGTATGTATTCCTCACATCCAAATATATTATTAATCTATAAAAGGGCAAAAAATTGGGGACCTCATAGTAGTTTATGCTGTTTGATTGTGTAGAATGAATGAGCTATACTCAGAGTTCTTTGAATGACAAATGAGAAATAAGAAAATGTCTTTTCAGAGCAATTGGTTTTTATTTACCTAACAAATTGTTGGATAATGTTTACTATATAAAGCTAAGCACTTTGGGGCACCTGGGTGGCTCAGTGGGTTAAGCCTCTGCCTTCAGCTCAGGTCATGATCTCAGGGTCCTGGGATTGAGCCCTATATCGGGCTCTCTGCTAAGCGGGGAGTCTGCTTCCTCCTCTCTCTCTGCCTGCCTCTCTGCTTACCTATGATCTCTCTCTCTGTCAAAAAAAAAAAAAAAAAAACAACTAAGCACTTTATACATGTTAGCTCATTTGATTTCAATAATCAGTCTTCTATGAGGTTGTAATCTGGGCTCTGATATTTACTACCTTTACTAACTACTTTACTTCTTTACTACTTGTACTACTTTACCACTTTTACTACTAACTTTAGGCAAGTTAACCCCTTTAAGTGTCAGTATTCTCATCTGTAATAGAATAAAGTCTTCTCAAAATGTTTTGTGAAGATTAAATAAAATATCATTTGTAAAGGTCCCGGTACATAGTAATCATTTTTCTCTATATTATAGATTTTCCTAGAAACCATTAGATATGTAACTGGAGATTGAATGTATTTTTAACACTTCTAAATCTTTCATTTATGCAATATCTAAGAGAGTTTGCTGGTTTGAATAATGGGGTTTCAGTCAAGTTTGGTTAGGGCAAGAAAGAGAACAGCCTAATCTGAAAACTTAAAAGTATTGGTGGGCCAATGGGAAAGCCAAAAGTGGCGGCATTACAAAGAGAAAGAATTCAAAAGAATTAGCATGCTCAATTAGCAGAGCTCCAGATGACAGCTAAGTAATACTAAGTAACAACATTTCTGCCTCCTTTCTCACTTTCCAGTCCTGAAAGGTCTCAAATGGCAGTTGGAAATTTGGAAGATTGGTGAAAGAGAAAAGCCTTCTCTTTCATACATCATGAATCTCTTCTTTAGCACAGCCTTCCAAAAGGGAAGTCAGCCAGAGCAGATAATGGAAAGACAGTTTAAGTAAACTCTAGACTTCTCATATAAGGTGGGAATGAACTTTTTATTACCTTACAAAATGAGATGTGCAGTAATCAAGAAATCTATAAATACCTCTCCAAATTTTGCCTAAAGATGAGAACAAATCTTGGAGTAGATTTGCAAAGACAGTGGTAGGAAACAAAAGTAATTTTACTTTCTTTTTTTGCACCTAATATATCCAACTCATCCAATAAAGTGTTAGGTTGTAATTCAGTTAACTTCATTGTTACACAATTTTTAAAAAGTAGGCTCCATGTCCAGCATGGAGCCCAACATGGGGCTTAAATTCACGACCCTGAGATCAAAACTTGAGCTGAGATCAAGAGTTGGACACTTAATAGGCTGAGCTACCTAGGTGCCCCAAATTGTTACATAATTTATAATTTTTTTTTGTAATCAGAGAATATGCTAAATGTCTATTATAACCTTTGACAAGTTATAGGTGAGGGAGATACCCATGGAACAAGATTATGCCAGGTGCAGGGAATTAGCCCTACTTCTGAGAGTTGACATCTTTCTTTCTTTGATATTAGGGGTTAAAACTTATTCCCATGTATACTATGTCAATATCAATACATTTGTGATGTGTTTAATGCTATAAATGAGTAGACTGAGGGGAATTCCAGCTTTTTGGAGATTAATACAAAAGACATGCTAAGAAGTTGCTGCAGTAATTCAGAGAGTTAAGTACCTAAGCAAAGGTGTAATTAATGAAAAAAGAAAGGAAAAATATAATCGAGAGATACTTTGCCCGGAAAATTACAATTCTCTATTCTAATTGCTAAAGAAATGAAGGAGAAGGAATAATTTAAAATGACTTCAAATTCTCAAGATTTCATGGTCAATTGTATAACAAGAATGTCTACTTCCTGACCCTATTATGCTCTGATGGGCTTTGCAATGCCAAGGGTTTGGGGTGGGGTATTAGGTGGAGCGGAGTCCAGTTCTTGGTCATCTTGTATTGGTGCTCGTAACTGCAAAGATGCCCATGCTTCCATATGATCTTTGCCTTGTCACTGTTATTCATTTTTCTTTCTGTGTGGAAGACTGACTAGGGCTCACTACTCTGTCCATACTATTCTTGGTAACATAAGAAACTGAACTTTTCTGCCTCCACAAAGCATGGTAGGATGCACAAAAGGCTCATATTCACAAGTGTCCCTACAAGAAAAAGGCACACTCAAATTAATGTATTTCAGAGAGTTTGTTTACATAGGAATTGATTACAAAGATGTGGGGACTCTAAGGAGACAACAAAGGAGAGTGCAGGTAGACAGAGCTAGCAGTGACCCTAAAAGGGAGATGAGAGAGATGACCAGAACCTAGAAAGGGAGACAATTAAGAAGTGAAGGCTGACTTGGAAGGAGCAGTGATCATTCAAGGAATGCAGCCAACCTAATATGACTCTTCAGGAAGGGCTTCAGGGGAATAAATATACTGGTATCACACTTTGTCTTCATTTTCTTCTGTAGTCCCCAAAGGCTAAATCCCACTGGAACCAATAGGAAGAGAACAAAATAGAGAGGGGAGTGAATCTGGAGGGGCAGTTGGAAGATATCCGGCATGAGATATCAGATATATCAGCTTGGATGTCACCTTTGGTAATGTCTTCTCTATTGACTTTTTACTCTACTGAGTTCAAGGTGTTTGCTTGTTTGTGTGTTTGTTTTACCATACAGTTTTTATGCTGTACTGGAGATAAGAGCCCTTCATCTCAGATCCTTCCAAACTCTCTGAAGTTCCTTCTCTGGGCTTGGAATGTCAAAGGTGGTTCATTTCTACTTAGGGACAAACAATATCTACAGCACTTGCACTCTGTTTTTTTCTTCACTTCCTTTACTTATAAGCTTTTACTTCTGATCAGTTCTTATTATTCCCATCTGATGATTATTAAAAAGTCAGCAAGCATCAATTAGCTCCAGATGCATATATTACAATTGTACCAGAGAAACATGACAGGGTTGGACAAAACAAACCCAGAGTGGTGATAGAAGTGGGGACTCTAAATAAAGGCTTGCTTCATGGAAAGCAGGACAAGTCAAAACATCTGAGTATGATCAGTGTTGCATCTGACATTTAAATAACTCTTTTTCTTCAGAGATGCGCAGACATAGACCATGGGCTACATGCATTGGGTCTGTACTGAATTTAAGCAAGTATCTTATTATTTATTCTTACTCTCTACCACAGCTTTTCCCCACAAAGATCACTTATTTGGGTGGTGGTCAAAGCCATGTTCTCTATATTTGAGACCCACAGAATTCTCTCAGATACTTTTTAGCATTATGTCCAAAGTAAAAAATAACACATACTCTAGCAGTCAACAACAACAACAACAAAAGAGGAGAATGACCCATCAGGAGTGAGGGTTTGTCTTATTCTGCTGAGTAAAAAATTCAGTCTAGCTGATTTCCTGTTTGAGAACAAAAGACACATTGGATAGTGGAAGAAGAAAATGATAAAATATCGCCTACAGCTTTGCTTTATTGCACATTGGTGACCATGATTGTGACTCAGTGAACACTACTGAAATATTGGTTAGAAATGGTGTTAGCATAATCCTTGTCCCTCTTTTCTAATCTCAGGGAGGAAAGCTTCACTATTTCACCAACAAATATGTTTGCTATAGACTGTTTTAAGAAGGGCTTTATCATGTTAAGTTTTGTTCTACTCTTAGTTTGCTAACAGTTTTTACAAAGAATGGGTACGAACTTTGGTCAAATATTTTTATTCTGTAAATATTGAGATGAGCATATATCTTTGCTTTTCCTTTTTAACAGTTATGTGGTGAATTAACATTGAGGGTTTGTTTTGTTTTTTAGCATTGACTTATTTTTGAGCGTTCATCCAACCTTGTGTTCCTGGGCTAATTCTCTCATGGTTGAAGTATATTCTTATTATCTATCACTGCTTTCAATTTGCTAATATTTTGTTCAGCATTTCACTAAAATTTTCTTCTAAGCACTACTTTAGATAAAGTCATCATTTTAAATATGTTCTATCTTCACTGTAATTCGACTCTGATTTAATTTAAACATTTGATTTCATGTCTTCATTTAGGTATGGGCTATGCATATATAATAATAGTATTTCTTAAATTTCTAAACATTTGGCAGTTTTCTAGTTATCTTTATGTCTATTTCTAGTTTAATTCTATTGCTCTCAAAGAACATATAATATATGATTTCAGCCTGTGAAATTTGTCAAGACTTTGTTATATCAGCATTAACAGCATAAATTTTGGTTAATGATCCATGTGTATTTGCAAAGAAGTTAATTTGGTCATTGTTAGATGTGATGTTAGTATATGATAATTAGATGAAATATATGAATTGTGCTTTTAGGTTTATATCCCTATTGATTTTTGGTCTGCTTGCTTCACCATCTATTATTAAGAAAAGTATAAAATCCCTTGTATGATTTTGATGTGTCTACCCTTCCTCTCATTCTGTCAATTTTTTTCCATTTATATTGTTCCTACTATTAATTTATTAGTGATACTTCTTAAAAACTAATCTTTATTTTTCTTCAGTTGCTACTAAATTATAAAAATATCCATGCTTGTCTTGTAACAAATGATCACATTTGTATTTTTATAATTGTGCTAAAACCCTGGAACACTTTCGCTCCCTTTTACTCCTATTCTGTTTTTACATGGCTGGCATAGATTTTATTTCTACATAAATTTTAAACTACACTGGGCATTATATTAAATACTATTAGTCTAATTTGTTATGTTTACTCACATTTATGCCCTCCATTTCTCTTCAATCCTCATATTTCTGTGTGTCAGTCTGGAATGATTTTATTTCTACCTGAAGAACCTCTATAAGATGATATAAACTTTCTCTGTCACACTCTTTACTTCATTTTGAGCCCTCACCAGCAGTGCCTTTAACCATACTTCTCCCAAAGGTGTGTTAGTGAATTCTAGTCTTTTTTTTTTTTTTTTTTAAGCATGCTCCTCAAAATTCTCCCAGCCTCTACCCATTACCTAATTCCAAAGCTACTTCTACATAGTTAGGTACACCATTATCGGTACCAAAATCTGTCTCTGTTTTCTATTGTTCTTTCAACAAATTACCAAAATTTTAGTGGCTTAACAACACAAATTGATTATCTATAGGTTAGAAATCCAAAATGGGTTAGCAGGGCCATCTATTTCCTTGTCTTTTCCAAAAGCTTCCTAAGACTACCTGCATTCCTTGAATTATGGTTCCTTCCACCATCTTGAAAACCAGAAACAGTATTTTCTGGCTTTGACCCTCTGTTCCATAACAACACCTTTTCTGACTCTAATCCTGCTACCTTTTTATTAATCACAAGGCTATTGTGATTGTATTGTGATTATCAGGATAATCCAGGATTATCTATCCATCTCAGGGTGCTTAATTGAAGAGTGAAGTATCATATTCACAGGTTTTGGGATTAGAATGTGGATATCTTTGGGTGGCTTTTATTCTGCCTAACACATACACTTAATTTGAGAGTATACATTTCAAGCCCTGAATCCTACAGAATTCTGAGTTTTTAAATTGAAAACACTTCTTTTTTCCCCATTTAAGCTATTGCTTATGTTCTGAAATGTTCTGAAATGCTAAATCCAAGATAGTCTTATTTTTCCCTAGTATGTCGGCTTTGGCCCTCCTTCTTTTAGGCAGAAATGGTAGAATGCGGTACATCCTGGAAGGTCTGTAGAGTACAATGGGAATGTAGATCAGATACATCTTTTGATGCTCCACATATCCCACTATATTTTCATTTCTTTTTCATGCTGTAGTCTCATAATTTTCTCTCCAAAATGTCTATTCTCCTTTTCTATTGGATACGTTAAAGTACTTATCCAAGATAGTGTTAACTAAACTCATAGAATCATATAGCAAGAGACTTCTGTTAGTTATGGAATAATATGAAGAGAAAGAATCTTTTCATTAAGGGATGACATCTAGGGGGCAGTACTTGAGAAGAATAAACACAAAGGCAACAAAATCTCATTGTCTAGTGTTTTCTGATAACACACTTAAGCAACTTTGTGTCTAAAGCCTAACTTTGGCATTTAGTGTTTCTACTGCTAGTCAACAGCCCTAACTTCTAGTTAGGCTTTAGCATTTACAGCTGGTTAAGAAGCCACAAGGTTCTTATACTTATTCTAACAATAATACCTGGATGTTTTTCTTTTTCATGTAAGTAATTCTCTGGAAGGATTTTTAAAAATAATTTTTTTTTAAGATTTTATTTATTTATTTGACAAACAGAGATCACAAGTAGGCAGAGAGGCAGGCAGAGAGAGAGGAAGGGAAGCAGGCTCCCTGCTGAACAGAGAGCCCAATGCGGGGCTTGATCCCAGGACCCCGGGATCATGACCTGAGCTGAAGGCAGAGGCATTAACCCACTGAGTCACCCAGGCACCCCCGGAAGGATATTTTTTAACTGAGGCAAGCTCTCTTGAGGAAAAATGAAAGTGCAATTTTGACACCTTTTGCCATAATTGAATGATTTAAAAATATTGCTTTAGAATGTTGTTGGGGTAGTACAACTGTGAAAGTTTGTATAGAAAAAAAAAAAAACGTATTTTAAGCCTTCTAGAGATTATGGAAGATGAGGAAGTAGATATGTAGTCAGTGGTTTTTGTGCCATGTAATCCGTGGAGCTCTGAGGATTTCATTGAGGGGCCTCAGAGACTGCTGCAAAGAGTAAAGAGTCAAACAGGCCAGTCTTCAACCAAAGTGTTCTTTTTTATCTGATTTATGTGTTAGTTCTGGATACCCTTTGTTTGAACAAAGGCTTTTTTTGGCTGAAAAAATTGGATAGGCATTGCATCAAATAATTTGGCCTAAATCCTAGTCAGTGAAGGGCGGGGCCAGGATAGATCTTAGTCATTTCATTCCTTTGCTTAAACCCCTTCAATGGCTCCCTGTCTACTTCAAGATAAAATATATACTCTTTCATCATGGCATGCACATTCTTGCTGACCTGATTCTTGTCTACATCTTTAGCTTATTTCCTGCTATGCAGTTCTTCTTCATGCCCTGAAGACCATCTACAAGTTATGTGCTATACCTGGGGTGTCCGTCTCTGCTCTCCTGCAACCTGGCAAGCTTCATAACTTTTGAAATTTTCTCACTTCTTCTGTCCCTGTACTTCACTAAGGTTTAGGGTTCTGTTCTGTACTCCCATAGAGCCCTTTATGTATTCTGTTATGGAACTTTGAATAATGTATTGAAATTGTTGTCTTGTCTTTCTCACCCAATGAAACTGTTCACAATTTGTTTTCTAAAGCTTTCATCTCTGGATCCTGAGTGCCTACTGTAATGATTGGATCAGTTTGATGATTGAACAGTTTAATACCAATTTATTTTTTTCTCCTCTAATCCACACTATAAAGAAATATTCCTGGGTCATGAGAAACCAGAATGGGTTATTGGGATACTAGCAGATGGATTCAGGAGGCAGCATCAGGAAAGAAAGGAGTGATTCCAACTGGCATTAAAAAAAGACTCTATAAATACACTTACTATTTATTTAATTGAATAGTTAAGCTCATATTTGTTAAGTATCTTCTGTATAGTCGCAGACACTGTTCTAAGTACTGTGGATACAGCACTGAAACATAGAGACAAAATATTTGCCTTGGAGCTTTCATTCCACTGACGGTAGGATAGATCATCAGTAATTACTTATGTAATACGTCAGACAGTGATAAAACTTCTGAAGAAAAATAAAGCGGGGTGAGGGACATAGAAAGTAAATAAGAAAAGAGGTTGCTCTATTATAGAGTGATATTAAGAAAGACCTCCTTGATAAGATGAGGGGTGGGAACTGAATAAAGTCTGCTGAAAGTGAGATTGAACCATGCTGGTATTTGTGGGAAGACTTCTCCAGGAAGAAGGAGCATCAAGTTCAAAGACTCTGAGACAGAACTGTATTTGAGAAATAGGAAGGACACCAGTGTCAGTGTGACTACAGCATAGTGAACAAATATAGAGGGGATGGAAAGTAAGGTCAGATGGGCTATGGAACATGATCTGATAAGTCACGTAAGAATCTGGGTTCTTATTCTGGATGCAATGGGAAGTCACTGTAGCATTTGACCAGAGTTTTGATCTGCTCTGATTTTGAGTGTCTAGGGAATCTCTGTATGTAGACTATAAGGAGACAGAAGTAGGAAGAAAGACATCACTTAAGAGATTGTTGTAATATTGCAGGTAAGAGATGTTGGTAATTTGAACCAGAGTTGGAGTAGTGGAAGTGGTGAGAAGTGGTTGAATTCTGGACACATTCAGGAAGTATAGCTGACTTGAGGTTAGACTGGATGTAGAATGTGAGAAAAGGGAAGGGTCACAAACAACCCTTGGCCAATGGGAAAAATGTAATTTCCATAATTAAAGTGGAGAAGTCTGTTAGAAGACAAGATCTGGTGAGCCTGGTGGTGGGTATTAAGGAGAGCACGTATTTCATGGAGCACTGGGTGTGGTGTATAAACAAAGTATCTTGGAACACTGAAAAAAAATAAAAAAGAATAATTAAAAAAAAGAAGAGAAGATCTTGGGGAAAAAACAAGACATTTATTTTAGATATGGTAAGATCATTGTTAGAAATCCAAGAGGAGATATGAAAACTGCAGTTGAATAGTTAGGGTTTAATTTCAGAGGCACATTCAGGCAGGAGTGATAAAATTGAAAGTCATCAGAGTGTAGACAGTATTTACCGCCATGACTGCATGAACTCACTCTAGAAATAACTGTCACAAGAAGAGAACCAAGGCCTGAACCCTCAAAGCACATTACTGTTTAGGAGTCAGGAAGATGAAGAGGAACCAGCAAAAGAGATTGAGATGGAGAGGCTAGTGGGAAAAACTAAAAGCAGGGGTGTCCCAGATGGAAAATGAAATACATTTTTTAGAAGGGGGTAGTTGCTCAACCATTTGAAAGTTGTTATGCCACATAAAAGGAGAACAGAGAATTGCCCATTGGATTTGGCAGTTTGGAGTGAATTGGGGAAGCAGTAGGGACAGAAGCTTTATTGGAGTGGATTCAAGAGAAAACTGAAAAGAAAGTAGGTCTTGAAAAGCTTCTCTATAAACTGTGGAGGGAACATGGAATAAATGAATTTATTTATTTTGTAATTTAAGTTGAGAGGTACTATAGCAAAGCTTTAACTCAGCCTACAGATATTAATAGATTGCTGGCTAATATCTATAGAACTGGTAACTGGGTCTCTGAGGACATAAGATACTGTTAGTTCGGTATCAAAAGGCAGGGCCGTAATAGGCAAACTATGTGAAGGATAATGGGACTCCTGGATCAGGCACAAGTTGAAAGAAATTCTGGGAAGGGAAAGCACTGATGACAAGCCACCTGACAGTTTCTATTTATTTATTTATTTTTTACTTACTGCTGCCTTCAGAAGGGGCCAAATTTTCCTATCTATGAAGAAACAGGTTTCCGAAAGATGTCAGGCATTTGGTCCATGTAAAGAGTGTTCCAGGTTGAGCCAGCGACAGCTGTGTGTGCTGCTGAGGCCCTCCCTTTTCAGTGGCTACTGCTTTTCAAGAGCACTATCAAGCAGGTCTTCACTGGAATTGATGTTGACAAACATTGAACTCATAAATTAAGTCCCACAGACTTTAACTATAATTCACCAGCAGTCTTTCCGGTATTCCCTATCTTTGGGATTTCTGTTTTTAATTAAAGATTTCAAAGATAATATTTTGTTTTTTTAAATTAAACTAAACATCTCTTAGCATTTAAAAAAAAAACAAGAAAATCACAAATGTAAGAAGTTCAACTTCTTCTTGGTGAGTTCCAAGTAGCACTCAAGAACATCCTTATTTCAAAGGTGAGAAATGAATCAGTTCCTGATATATTTCTGTAGTCAGACTTGTCTCTGTGGTCTCAGAGATCTTTATGCCTGCTTGTTTTCTCTTGTTCTTTTCATCCTTGTGCTGTACCATTATCTTGACTTCTTGCCATCTTGTTGCACCAATAGTTCATTCTTCCATTTTGGTTGTGTGATTTATTCTAGTTAAGCTCCTCATCCAGCTGTTCCTGCTCTTGAGTCACATTGACTCTCTGATTTCCTTCTCTAGACCTTCTCTGGGAGACTGGGTGCCAATCTTAAATTTAGGGATGTGAACCTGGAATTCCTAACACCTTCTCTGGGATTTCATGATATAGGCAATCTGGAGTCAGAAGACCAAGACAGGGTGATGTTAAAGAGCTAGAAGCCATGGAGAAAGGGTGTGGGAAGTAGGAAGGCAAGACTCTATGGAACTTTCTGATCCCACAGACCCACAGAGCAGCTCCTTTGAACATGATTCCCCAAGCTGCCCTTAGCATTCAAAGGAGCATCTTTAGAGTAAACATGATCAACCATCACTTAGCTCTAGCCTTAAACTGTAAGTCTACTTCTTCTGCCATCTTGTTTACAGATAGATATTACTTTGGAATGCAAAATGATGAAGAAATTTTCTCTAAGTAACAGCACAAAGTATTTATGTTTTTAGTTTTTTCTATGTAAAAGACGGATCTACTAGGCATGCTCAACCTGAGGCAATGCATTTTTAAATATGTAGTGTTGTGTCTAATTTGCAGCAGACATACTGCGTTACAAATTTCCCCTGAAATTGTACTAGATAAGTGGCCTCTTAGATCATCAGTAATTGTATCTTTACCAAAGATTCTCAAGACTTTTTGACTATAAGGCAAATAATTCATCAGCTACCTACCCTGCATGGTTTTATTTGCTAGTGAATAAAAAAATTGGAGACAGTAAGTATGAAACAAGGCAAAATGATAAATAAAAGAGAAATATAGGGGCACCTGGGTGGTTCAATGGGTTAAAGCCACTGCCTTCGGCTCAGGTCGTGATCCCAGCGTCCTGGGATCGAGCCACACAACAGGCTCTCAGCTCAGTGGGGGGCCTACTTCCCACCATCCCCCACCCCCTGCCTCTCTGCCTACTTGTGCTCTCTCTGTCAAATAAATAAATAAAATCTTTAAAAAAAGAAAGAAATATAGCAGTAATTCTACAAATATCTAACAGTAATTGGTAGCCACCAACAATGGAGGAAAACACTGAAAATTCACTGATCATAAAAAGGTTCATCCCCCACATTATGGAAAATTCTGTTCTTTGAAAATGTGGATACCAAATATGAGCTATATTGTTAAGTGATGTGTGGTGGATCCTTAGTGGACTAAGAATCCTTCATGGACTACACAGTGTGATATCTCAATTAAGCCCATGTTCTAGTTTTAGATTTTTTTTAATTTTTTATTTCTTTTCAGCATAACAGTATTCATTGTTTTTGCACCGCACCCAGTGCTCTATGCAATCAGTGCCCTCTCTAATACCCACCTCCTGGTTTCCCCAACCTCCCACCCCCAGCCCCTTCAAAACACTCAGATTGTTTTTCAGAGTCCATAGTCTCTCATGGTTCACCTTCCCTTCCAATTTCCCTCAACTCCCTTCTCCTCTCCATCTCCCCTTGTCCTCCATGCTATTTGTTAAACCATATGATAATTGACTCTCTCTGCTTGACTTATTTCACTCAGCATCATCTCTTCCAGTCCCATCCATGTTGCTACAAAAGTTGGGTATTCATCCTTTCTGATGGAGGCATAATACTCCACAGTGTATATCGACCACATCTTCCTTATCCATTCGTCCGTTGAAGGGCATCTTGGTTCTTTCCACAGTTTGGCGATTGTGGCCATTGCTGCTATAAACATTGGGGTACAGATGGCCCTTCTTTTCACTACATCTGTATCTTTGGGGTAAATACCCAGTAGTGCAATTGCAGGGTCATAGAGAAGCTCTATTTTTAATTTCTTGAGTAATCTCCACACTGTTCTCCAAAACCCACAACTTATTTTATAACTGAAAGTTTCTATCCCTTGACCCCCCTCACCCATGTTACCCACCTTCTATATCCCCTAGCTCTGGCAACCACCAATATGTTTTCAGTATCTATGAGGTTTTGTGTGCATTTTTTTTAAAAAATTCTACATATACGTGAGATCATAGAGTATTTGTCTTTGTTTCTCTGATTTATTTCACTTAGCATAATGCCCTCAATGTCCATTGATGTGTGGCAAATGGCAAGATTTTCTTCTTTTTGTGGCTGAATAGTATCCTATTGTATATATATGCCAAATCTTTGTCCATTTATCCATCAACGGACACTTAGGTTGTTTGAATATCTTGGTTATTGTAAATAATGCTGCAATGAATGTAAGTGTACATGTATCTTTTTGAATTAGAGTTTTCATTTTCTTCGTTTTTCCCACCCATCCACCCCCAAATACCCAGAAGTGTAATTGCTGGATTCTATGGTAGCTCTACTTTTAATTTTTTGGGAAACCTCCACAGTATTTTCCATAATGGCTACACCAGTTTATATTCCCACCAATAGTGCACAAGAATTCCCTTTTCTCCACATCCTTGCCAGCACTTATTTTGTGGGTTTTTGGTTCTAGTCATTCTGACGGGTGTAAGATTGTATCTCATTGTGGTTTTGATTTTCATTTCTCTGATGACTAGTGATGTTACACATCTTTTCATGGGTCTGTTGGCCATCTGCATGTCTTCAAAGAATAACTTGTTTTATCAGTAGTATAATTCTATAAGGCAATATTTTAAATATTTATCTTCCTAAGTTAATGTTTCCTAAAGTTTGAAAGATTGTATATTAGTATAATGTTATAGTAAATAAAGAATATGTATCTCATAGTAATGCCTAATGTAGACTATTGGATATGCATTTAGGAATTCCCATCCTGGTGTTATTTAAATATTTAGCTTAATTATATTACTATTCATTTATAACACTCTTCATTATTTCATTTAATGCCAATTGTTTGTAAATTAGAGAATTTCTTAAAAATTCTTAACCAAATTAGCAGTATGTTATGAATATTTGTCCATATGAACATAAACATTTGTACGAAGTTTGTTCAGTGAATTAAATAATACTTCATTTATTTTTCTCTCTATATATAAGGAATATGCAAAGTAACTAAAGATTGTCTGCTGTTTCTATAGGTTTTGGAAACATTTCTGTGCATTTTCTCTCCAGCTATAATAAATGCTTTTTTTTGGGGGGGGAGGGCCTTTTCCATTGTATACTAATAAGGCACAGCAATATATTAAAAAGGATTGTAATTATAGTTTTCTGAGTCAGTTGCAAAAATTTAAGTTAAAAGTCATATAACATAGTGATTCAATATGAAGCAAAAGCCAAATGACTAAAGCAGACTGTTAAATTCTTCAGCTTCTCTTCACAACTTGTTTGAGTATCCATGACCCAGAAGTAATGGTTCTGCTTCTCAGTTAATAATGATTTTAACCACAGGGGTGCCTGGGTGGTTCAGTGGGTTAAAGCCTCTGCCTTCAGCTCAGGTCATGATCCCAGGGTTCTGGGATCGAGCCCTGCGTCGGGCTCTCTGGGCAGCGGGGAGCCTGCTTCCCCTTCTTTCTCTCTCTGCCTGCCTCTCTGTCTACTTGTGATCTCTATCTGTCAAATAAATAAATAAAATCTTTAAAAAAAATAATGATTTTAACCACAAAGTGTTAGCTCTAATTTGATCAAGGGCATATGGATAGAAACAAACAATCATCTTATTTTCTGGGATCATATTCTGGATGGCACGTCTTGAAGAAAGACCAACATTGAAACAATGGACATTTCAATCCCTTGCTCATCTGAATTTACAATGAAGTGTGACTTCTTATTCCAATGGCTATGCAACTTTCTGCAATCTATTGAAAGCATAACAATAAACTCTTAAAATTTCATGTCAGGAGCATAGCAGCTAAGGCTCCATGATGAAAATGTAGACGGAAGTGGCTTGTGTGTTAAATTAATAAAACAGTGACAAAAACGGCACCATTTCTCGTTCCTTCTTGTAGAACTTTTTTTCAGAGATTCCTGTTCACATTATAGAAGCGAAATAAGAAATGTAGTATGAATAAATAAGATTAGGGTTCCTTGGGATTTGGGAAGTCTTCTGGGTATGAAAACCAGTGTGGAGGGAAGAACATACAAGTGAGTGTCAGGTGATATGGGTCCTGGCTGAGACCCTGACCCATAACCAGCTGTGCATCCTGGATGCATTCATATAGATCTCTTGGGCTGAATGGCATAGGAAATTCTTCCTAAGTGGACTATTGTTGGTATCCTAAAATTTTTAGAAAATGAATTTCATATCTAGCTGGATACTTGCAACATGCAAACAAATCAGGTTAATAGAAATTTCACTTCTTCCCTGCATCAAATGATTTCTTCAGTTACAATGGTGGAGGAAAGGAAACCAGATTATTGGAAAACTGCTAAAGTGACTGCCTTTGCAAATATCCTAATGACACATTGCATAAAAGACCTATAAACTATTAATAGCAGACTGCTAAAGTTAAACCATGGATTTTAAAATTCTAACACCAAAATATTCCTTTAAAATAAATATATATGCAATGGAAAGTATAGTTGTATGTTGAGACAGTGTCAAGTTAGCTTTTAGTACTAACCACTTGGATAAAAGCATGGAAATTATTGTTGGAAAGATGGAAAAAGCTAATTCACTTATTGGAAATGAGAAAAAGCCAATGTATTTGAAAATATTTATTTTCACATAAACAATTGAATAGTTATTTAAGAATTCAAATGTTATTAAAAGCTCCATAGGATTATGTGCCAAATCGTCAACATTTTTAAAACTTTTTTCTTTGATAATTACATTTTCTGCTGTAGTTTCTAAATCTAATGGCATGAACAGTGATTTAGTTAGTTAACATATAGTGAAATAAATATTAGTATCACATGTAAAATATAGTGATTCAACTCTTCCATACAACACCCAGTGCTCATCACAAGTGTACTTCTTAATCCCTATCACCTATCCCAACTGCTCCCCGCCTTTGGTAACCATCAGTTTGTTCTCTATAGTTGAGAGACTGTTTCTTGGTTTGCCTTTCTCTCTCTTTTTCCCCTTTGTTCATTTGTTTTGTTTCTTAAATTCCACATATGAGTGAAATCATATGGTATTTGTCTTTTCTCTGGCTGACTTATTTTGCTTAGCATAATAATTCTAATCTCTTTTTGCAGCAATCCACAAAATTCATCTGTCTTCTACATTTAATTTCCCTAATAAACTAAATTTTCTTGATTGAACCATCGGTCTCCATATGATCCTTCTGCAAATAAATTTGTTCACCTAAAGCTCAGATGATTCCCCATGTTCCAATAAACCAAACTGCTCAGTAATTTAATACATTCTTTGATCTCCAAACCTTTCTTTATTCATGTCATCTTTTCATTCATTCCTTTCTTCTCCTTCCTATCAAAAGCTATCACAAACCTATTGATTTTCCAGGGACAAACCCATTACTGAGTCATTTACTAAGCATTCTTTGGTCACCTTAATAGAAAAGGACTCTCTTCTTATACTCCTATAGAATTTCACCTTAACCTCCTATGATATTTATCACAAATTACCTTGTTTTAGGATAATTTGTTCATATCCCATTTATACTTTAGTATAAATTCAAGCTTTTTGCAATCCCATCTCAAAAATCATCTATTGGTCTACTACAACTATTTGACTAGAATGTGCTTGATAAAAGCTTGTTGAATTCCATTGCCTACCTATAGCTTGTAGAACACTTTAAGATTAGTGGGTCTGAAGGAAAGAGCAATAATAGTATTAGAACTATTTTGTGACATATCAAGAAAACTGAATGAAGGAGGATTTGAAGGCAGAATATCTGAGAAAAAAATTATTCCTTTCAAGGCATAGGACTTGTAAACTAGACTATGTTAGCCTGAGAGACAATTATTCAGGAGAAAATTTGAGGGATTTTTTTAATGGACACTACTAACATAATTAAAAATAGGGAGAGACATGAGAAGGCATATTCAAAGGAAGTGTGCAGCATGAAGACACTGAATGCTAATTGCAGGATCTTGAAGTCCAGGAAAGGTTTGTGCAAAGAGGCCAGGAGAAATAGCTTGGCCATTTTGAGGGATAGAAATTGCCATAAATTTGCTGATAAAAAATGTGCTCTAAATGGTGCAAAGTGTGGTCTGATTGAGTTGGAAAGGTCTGGGATAGTCTCATATCAGCTAAAACAATAACATAAATCATTTTTAAATCTGTGGAGTGAATGTTAAATCACTTTACTATTGGAAGAGACCCCAGAAATCTTCTAAAGCTTAGGCCAACATCTTCAATTTCCTGATGAGGCCAGAGAGGAAGTTTAGTATAGTTCAGGCCAGTTCAGTTGGGTGCCTGTTCTGTGACAGATGCAATACTAGAAATTGGGCATATAAAGATGAAAAAACCCCAAAACTCTGTTCTCACCCTTGATGCAAGACAGGCATATTAACAGATAAATTGAAAGCAAAATAAAATTATGATGAAAGCAGACAAGGTTTATTATGGGATTAGAGAACTGAAGTCTGAGTCTAGCTTTGGGACGATAGGAGCTGGTGCTCAAGAAAAACCCCTTGGGAGAGTTGACATCTGAAATGGACCTTAAAAGAATTAATAGGAAGAAAAGAAGTGGGGTAGGGGACAGGTAGGGAGTATGGGCCACATACAGGCATTAAAGAGAATCATGTATTTGGGTAACTATGAGCAGTTCTGTGTTGGTGAGTTATAAAATGCAAAGTGAGGAGGGTGGATAGTGGGCTTGAGTAGTAATGAAGACTATGGCAGGCCTTGTCCTACATGCTGGTGGGCCTAGATGATGCACTGTAATGACAGGGAAGCCTGTAGGGCTCCAACATTGCAGATTTATATTTCAGGTATCCTACTTTGGGGAAAATAAATAAAAAGTTCCCCATGCTTGAAACTTCCCTACAGTCTGAGGAAGTAGTGTCCTCTGAAGTAGTTTCCCTCCTTCCTGGGCTATGCTCCATGAAGAATGCCCCAGTGTGTAGGGGAGGTTGATTGAAGATTGACAAAGTGCCACTCACTGTCCATGAAATGGTTCAATTACATTTTTGAGGTGAGAGTGGAGCAGGAAGGCTGTATGGTGGGTCCTATGCTTGGGCTTTTATTCTGCTGGAGAGTACCCAGTTCTTTGGGGAAAGGCAATCCTCAATATCACCTTCATCATGGGAGCCTCATGCCCTAAGGCCTGAGCAGTTCTTTGTGATGAGACACCATACAGTCAGGGCACATAGACAGCTATGGAGACAGGCTGGCCTAGAAGATCTCCATAGTTCTGGTCTTTGTATCTGTTGCTTCATGTACCCTAAACAATTCAAATGCCTCTTCCTAGTCAACTTCCTCCTGAGCTGGAAAATATATTTTTAAACCAGAGGGAATCAATGGCAGCCTGATCTACTCTGTTATTGTTTTCTTTGGCCTGTGTAGTAATGTGTGTGTGTGTGTGTGTGTGTGTGTGTGTGTGCAAATATGTGATGTTAAATTTGTTATCGATATTTAAAAATTCTGAAATTTTATATAGAAATATGAATTTGGATTCACTTGGGAAAAAAAAAGGACAATCTGGAATTACAGGGATTGATGACCTCATAGCAGCCCTCAAGACTGGAACTATTAGTTATCCTTACCCTACTCTTGCCCTGGTCTTATCAAGACCACTTTACTCTCCTTTTATCCATTTGCATAATCCATCCAGTCTCTGAAGACATTAGAGGCTCTGTCTCCTGCTTAATTAAACCTCCCAACTGCCCCCCCAAGTAGAAATATATCTTGAGATAATACTATTGAAAAAGAAATGGAATTTTTTTGAAATCTCTTGAGAAGCTAGATCTAGCTTTTTTCCCAAATAGTTTCTGTGTGTGTGTGTGTGTGTATACATGGATGTAGATGTGTATATGTGGATGTAGATGAATATTACTTATTGTTAGAATGACTCAGCATGTATTATCAATTTGATTCCAATATTTCTTGCTCACAGTTTTAAGCAATGATAAATGTTGCTAAAAGAAGGAAATAGTGTATGAGAATGGAAGTTTTATTACAGCAATGTCATTCAATTCTTCGAGTGAATTCTGAACTATGTATGACTCGGTTAGTTCCTCTTCCAGTTGTGTCAAAGGCAGAGTATTCACCCCTTGATTTGCATACTTATTCAAATCATCAGTGCATCAGTGCATCTAGGAAATGTCTAGGGAAA
This sequence comes from Lontra canadensis, assembly GCF_010015895.1. Lineage (NCBI taxonomy): Eukaryota > Metazoa > Chordata > Mammalia > Carnivora > Mustelidae > Lontra > Lontra canadensis. The sequence goes on along the minus strand of NW_022631021.1, from coordinate 2,768,768 downwards.
GCTTATTTTGGGTATTATTTTTAGGAAAGCTCTAATTGTTGATTTTCGTTGGTATTATATTTTTGTTAGGTGCTGTTATTTTTCTTTTTGCCAGTTGGTATTTGCTTTATGTTACCAAACTTTCTTTCTTTCAGAGTTGTGTTTACTCTTTACTCATATAATAGCACACAGAAGGCTGACAGATGAAGCAATAAACACTATTTCCTAATCAACTCTCTCCTAGCAGGAGTATGGCTATGACATCAGCACTTGGAAGGGACAGGCTTCTTAATCAAGAAGGCAGTATGACCTTCCCTGTTTTTATGCTGGTAGTGTCTCAGAGGCATCATGTTTCCTTTTCAGAGCTTTAACTTCAAGATTCTTAGTTTCAAAATTGAAATCTGTTTTTTTTTAATCTTAAAACCTAAAAATCATCACCTAGTATTGTTTAGTATCCCATGAATGTGTGTGTGTGTGTGTGTGTGTGTGTGATGGACAGAAGGGGACTTCTTTTCAAATACCAACATGACTGTATTGTTGGTTGAACACTGAGTTCTGTATATGTGGAAAGAAATCATGATACTAATACTCTTTGCTGAAAGTGACTTAGATAAATGAAGGAGAAAGTAAAATTTTAAGTGCAGCTAGAAATAAAGATATTATTCTATACCTGTCATCATGAAAAAACCAGGAGTTCAGGCTGTGGGTAATAATTTATAAAGAGGGAAGTAGAATAAGGAAATAGAGTCTTTATCTCCCCAATATTACAAGAGAAAGAAGAAATAAAAAATGTATTTCCTCTTTTCTGAAATACTTATGCGTTGGAGAATACCCAGATTTATTTTCTATCCAGTAGAGAGCAGTCAAAGCCCATGATGCTCTTGTAAACTCCATGCCTCAGAATTCCAGGCACAGGACTGTTCAAACTGTATCATCTCATCCAGGTTCTAGCTGAGTAAGGGCCTTCTAGAACACTGGCCCGGTTTCCTGTATACCACATTCCTTCTCACACTTGTCCTTTGTATTAAATAAAACACATATATCAATTTATGTGGAAGTTTATTTGTACACCCATGAAGACATATGTTGAGCTTGTGGCCAGTTACTTTACACATCTGATAGGAGCACAAACCATGGCATTAGAATTTGTTAACATAGGGACAAGGTCAAGGCATGAAGAGTTGGGTAAGCTTAGAATTCCTGGAAAGAATACCCTAACCCAAGTGCCACCAGACAGTGAAGCCTTGTAGTTACCAGCAGCTAGTGTATGACATCTTCATGGCAATAATAGTGACAGATCTTTGACTGGTAGACAAGCCAAGGAAAAATGAAACTAAGAATCACAAAGAGAAGATCAGGTGGTGTGTTGGAATGTGCATGTGGGGCTCACCAAACTTCACTTTTGCTTTCATCATTTCTGCTTTTCAGAAAGAGCATATTCCTAGAAAATAGTTCTGAAGGAGGGCTGCCACAGACTCACCTTGAAAATGTGCATATTGTCCTATACTCTGATTAACCTCACTGACAGAAACCAATCTGTAACTGAGTAAGTGCACCTGGAAATGAAGAATGAAGTGTATTAAGATGGTGTTAAATGAAGAGTTTTAACACACATATATATATGGGCCTTGAGAAAACCTATTCATCTTTCCTCTTTATAAAATTAATGTGCATTGAGGATAGATTCATAGAGTGCATTAAAATACTTCTTCGTTTATGCATCAGTGACATTATTGATCCATCATCAGTAGGACATAGAGTTTAAGGTAATATTTTTTCCCCCAGTAGTGCTGTTGCCACAGATGGCTGCGTCCTGTGATTTGGCCATCCTCACAACCGAAATCATACACTTTAATTGGTAGATCAGAATTAGGTATGTAATTTGTGGCCACAAAGCAGACTGGAACTAATTACCTCACATGCGGTGAGCTTGAATGTCAGCTTAATCAGCTAGACTTTTGCCAGCTGAACTAGTATATCACAGGGACCATTGTTACAGATGATTTGTTACCACTGTTAATGAAGTCTTGTACTTTTCTTTCTTTTTTTAAGATTTTATTTATTTATTTGACAAACAGAGATCACAGAGAGGCAGGCAGAGAGAGAGGAGGAAGCAGGCTCCCTGCTGAGCAGAGAGCCCAATGTGGGGGTTGATCCCAAGACCCTGGGATCATGACCTGAGCTGAAGGCAGAGACTTTAACCCACTGAGCCACCCAGATGCCCCAAGTCTTGTACGTTTTTTTTAAATGTATGCATTCATTGAAATTCAAACTTGTGTTGCTAATAAGTTAAAAATAAGTTTGAATTTGGCAGTAGTATTTTTCTTAAGGTATCAAGATTCCTCAACAAATGTTACAAGAACTACTATTGTTTTTAAAGATTTTATTTATTCATTTGGGAGAGAGAGAGAGCATGAGCAGGGAAAGGAGCAGAGGGAGAGAGAGAAGCAGGCTCCCCTCTGAGCAGGGATCCTGATACGGGACTTGGTCCTAGGACCAAGATCATAACTTGAACCAAAGGCAGAAGGTTAACTGACTGAGCCACCCAGGCATCCCAGAACTAGTTTTTGAGTAAGTTTGCAGATACCTTTTTCTATCTACTATGAAATTTAATAAAAGTTTCATTTTCTTCAGTAGTGTTTGTGAATTAAAAATAATGACTTTTTGGGACTTTGGGTGACTCAGTCTGTTAAGCGTCTGCCTTTGGCTCGGGTCATGATCCCAGGGTCCTGCGATTGAGTCTCATGTGAGGCTCCTTGCTCAGCGGGGAACCTGCTTCTCCTTCTGCCTGCTCTGCCTGCCACTTCCCCTGCTTGTGTGCATGCATGTGTGTTCTCTCTTTCTCTGACAAATAAATAAAATCTTTAATAAAAGGAATTTTTAAAATATAATTCAGTCATACTCTAAGTGGATTAGTAACCAGATTAATTTTATTTTAGAAACAATAAGAGATACATGTCATCATGCCTCCTTGTGTCTACACTTGAATGAGACTATGTAGTGTAGTGACAAGAACTGGGAATTCAGAGTTAGGAGATCTGATCTGGCATAACGACCTTTATGTTCTCAACATACCATACTTTCCACTGCACATATCCAGTACCTATATAAATCAGACAGATTGGCTCCTAAGTATCAGTGACAAGAGATGGGTTTGGTAAGCTTTAGGTCCCTGACATCCACATAATTTACATCAGCCCACAACCTACTCTTTGATTTGGATAATGGATATTTTGCCCCGACTTGTTCAGAATATTCTAAACATGAAGCCTCAGAATGAGTCTTATAGCCTCTTTAGCTCCTATTGCCAGATTATTGCCCTAAGCCATTTCCACAGAGAAGTAATTCTGAGGGCAAAAGTAATGATAGAGTTCAGGCTTTGAGACAGAGATAAGGACTAGAGCCAAAAAGACATTTCAAAGAGAAAGGCTGGGTAGGTTTGGTACATGGGAGAACACATGGCACAGTGAGAGGAAGAGACAAAAGATGATTGCACATTTTTGGGTCTTTGAAAGGGATCATTTTTTGGAGAAGAGAGATGAATCCTACTGTGGACATTGGGAAGACTGACTGGTCCTAAGGTATCTGAGAGAAAATGTTCTTAGATTTCTTTAGATTTGGATTGAAATGCTGGTCAGAGATTACGACTGGAGACATAGATTTAAGTGTAGTTGAGAAATAGCTTTGCTCATCCTTATCTTTTCTTTTACTAACATACTTACAATTCTCTTTGTTCTTATGACAACAATGGGAGTTGGAATTTTTGTCATTACTTTTAGTTTAATCTCTTGCAGTGTTTCAATGATTAACAATGTTCTCTGGAAATGAGGCCTCCTACACCTGACCATGTATATGTCCACAGATGATTCAGGAAGCATGTTTCCATCCCTTTCAGGTAGGCTGTGTTGTTTTTTCTATCCCCAGAAATTCTTATAAAGCTTCACGGTAGGTCTGGCTCATACTGGAAATCTGATGAGAATAAAATTCAAGAAAAACCTAAACAAATCTCTTTTACACATTGTATAGACACAGCAACAAGATAAACAAAATAATTTTTTAAATTAGCATATAATGTATTATTTCAGGGGTCCAGGTCTGTGAATCATCAGTCTTATGCAATTCATAGCACTCACCATAGCACATACCCTCCCCAATGTCCATCATCCAGCCACACTATCCCTGCCCTCCCTGCCACTCCCCACAGCAGCCCTCAGTTTGTTTCCTGAGATTAAGAGTCTGTTATGGTTTGTCTCTCTCCCTGGTCCCATCTTGTTTCATTTTTCCCTCCCTTTCCCCCATGAACTGCCTCTCAAATTCCTCATATCAGAGATCATAGGATAATTGTCTTTCTCTGATTGACTTACTTTGCTTAGCATAATATACTCTAGTTCCATCCACGTCATTGCAAATGGGAAGATTTCATTTCTTTTGATGGCTGCATAGTATTCCATTGTGTTTATATACCACATCTTCTTTATCCATTCATCTGTTGATGGACATCTAGGTTCTTTCCATAGTTTGGCTGTTGTGTACATTATTGCTATAAACATTCAGGTGAATGTACCCCATCGGATCACTACATTTGTATCTTTAGGGTAAGTACCCCGTAGTGTGATTGCTGGGTCATAGGGTAGCTCAAACAAAATAATTTTAAAGATTTTGTAATAGTTTATGTTACCATCCAGATGTAATTATATTTAATCTCTGGGAGCCTGTATTTTGCATTAAATGGCATTTTGCTTTTAAAAGAATAGTTTATTCTTTCCAGCAGATATTTGATGAGCACTACTGTACTATAAGTAGATTTCTAGGAACTAGGGAAATAGTGTAGAGTAAGATGGATGACACACTAATTTATATACCAGGGGACAGAGAGGCAAAAATACATTGAACCAATAAATGAAAGGTGATTTTATTTATTTATTTTTTAAATTTTTTAAATTTATTTGTGAGAGAGAAAGCAGGAGAGAGAAAGGCAGAGAGAGAGGGAGAGAGAATCTCAAGCAGACTCTGGGCTGAGCATGGAGCTGGACCCATGGCTCAATCTCATGACCTTGAGATCATGACCTAAGATGAAGCGGAGAATTGGCTGCTTAGCTGACTGCTCTACCCACACACCCCTGGAAGATGATTTTAGATAGACTTAAGGTTATGAAGACTAGAAAATGGGGTATTGAAATAGATAGTTTAAGGATATCGGGTTTAATTCAAAATGAGTAGTCAATAAGGTGGAGATTTTTGCATTTGGAGCTGAAAGACAAGAATATATTAATAATGTGAGGACATGGGGTTGGCATTCCAGGGGGTGGTGAAGAGTAAGTGCAGACTCCAAGGTGGAGACAAAGTTGGTTGTTCAAGGAACATAAAGTAGGACAATGTGGCTGGGGTGGGTGGAGAAGAAGAGAGGCAAGAAGTGTGGTTGAAGAGGTAGTCAGAGACAGTCAGGTATGCCTGTGGGCCATGGCAGATGATATGGATTTTATTCCTAGTGCAGTGGGAATTTATGAAGAAGAGTGAAATGTAGCAATTCTAATTAACCATTCTTTTTGTAATACTATTATTTTTCAGTATGTGGGCATCTACCTTTTTATTTTAATAAAACGTTAAAAAGTTTCTGTGTTCTTGAATTTTTATGTTAGAGTATTCCAACATCAGGGTAGAAATATACATATTCTAGTGTATTAAAGGTATGCAAGAAATGTAACTGAGTCAGTGTCCTCACAGACAATATAGGCTTGTACTTAATTGCTAATATTTTGTTGACCCAGTGAGACAGTGTGGGACACAGTTCATCTCACCAGACAGTTCATCTAGTACCATAAAGACAGAACTAGGTCAAGGTTAAAACATGTTTTCATTAAATGGTGTATTGTTGACTAATCTCTCTCAAACATCCAAAGCCATGGGTGCTTTTAAACTATAATCTGAACCTGAATGTGAATTAAAATATTTTTTTAAAGCTGACTCCTGAATTGTTGGGAAAACTTCATTTCAGTATTTTTATTTAATTTCACTTCATTCTGATGAACTCTAATATGGTTTCTGCAAATGATCTGACAATATCTTCCCCTTGGAAAACCAACAACAAAAACACCACTTTGCTCAGAACAGCTTGAATGGAACCCTAAAGGTGAAAAGTATAGTGAGACCAATCAGACAAGAAAGATATCATACATAATGTCTCCTGAGATTCATCTGCTAAGTTTGAGTTTTGTTCCACGTGTGTGTATGTGTGTGTGTGTGTGTGGTTATGTGTGTGTGGTGTTTGTGTGTTCAGTGCTCTTCATTCTCAGTGGTTATGTTCTATAAAATTGCTGTGGACACTGAATTGGTGAATACTAAACCACTGTTCCCAGGCAAAATTCAAGGTTAAGATCCCAGGGGCTTCTGACTATATTTTTTTTTTTTGTCAGCTGATCAATAGATAATCTTGTTTTATATGTCTTTCTATCTAGATACCTCATTCAATATATATTATCCATTAATTAACACTGAATTCAGAGCCAACAGCATGAAGTTTTCCCAACACACCCACATTTTCTCCGCAAGGTACATTCCCAGTCTTTTTGCGTTTGAGAACACTAGACAGCTCTTCTGCACTATTCTTGGAGTCCATTTTTTAAAAAAGATTTTGTTTATTTATTTGAGAAAGTGGGGGATGGGTATAGCACGGAGCTCAATCTCACAAATCTGAAATCATGACCTAAGTTGAAATAAAGAGTCAGATGTGTAACCCACTGAGCCACCCAAGAGCCCCTTGGTGACTGTTTCAAACAGCAAAATCCCTATGTTATAGCACAAAATTATAAAAAACATAGCATTAAATAGACTGTGAAGAGGACACTTGTTTATAGTATGAGAACTAAAACAAGAAGGCAGGGAAGATACTCATACTCAATCTCACCTGGGAATGTGTACATTGGGCAACTCAAATGTGTTGTCACTCTGCTCCTGTCTGTAAGAGGGCAAAAGTACAGAGTGGGGAGGGGGAGTATTCATTTAGCTATTACAAATAAGTTTTAGAGAGAAGGTGAATTCACAAATACAGAACTCTTTTTTTAAAAAGATTTTATTTATTTGAGAAAGAGTAAGTATATGTGTGTAAATGGGGGGAGGGACAGAGCGGGAGAGAGAGAGAGAATCTCAAGGAGACTCCATGCTGAACAGGGAGTCCTGTACAGGGCTCGATTTCATGACCCTGAGATCATGACCTGAACTGAAACCAAAAGTACGACCCTTAACTGACTAAATGACCCAGGTGCTCCTACAAATACGGAATTCTTAAATAATGAGGATTGACTGTATATACATATACATATATGATTTTTGTTATTGTATCTGTTTTTTCATTAGCATAATGTGGGGAAAAAATCTTTTTGTTTGACTTTTTGTACATCATTTTCCAAGAGTGATACTGATAATGACTGTGATAAACACCATCTCAGGGTAGTCTTTCCTCTTTACTTGGAAATTGACATTTTATTTTTTTCTAATCAAAGTGAAAAGTGTCAGCCAGTGAAAGAATACCCAGAAAGTGTTAGTTCCCATCAGCAAATGCACAAAGCATGCTAGTATGTTTTCTCTCATAACCTGAAAGAGAAATTCAGAAATAGCTCAAATAGATTTTTCCAGCAAGAAATGGGAACACATTGATTTATGAGTCCCCATCCACAACTATTGAGGATATAATGCAACTGAAGACAACTTGCTTTTTAACTTGGTGGTTATTTTTTCTCTTGAAATACAAATATGATTTCATCCTCTATAAATCAATAAAAGTGTGGGTTGGTTATTTTTTTAAGCTTTGTAAAAAGGAAATTGCATCATAATAGCAGTCTTCAGATAAATAAGAACTACTGTCAGCATTTAAACCACAAATGGGATATCAAGACTTTAAATTATTGTTTTTAGATCATTGTAAAGTTATGAAAAATATTTGGGAGGATCCAAACCAAAAATATACAAATAAATCTAGAAAACTACATACTCAATTGTTTTTATTTGGGCAGTATATGGAAACATTCTTAGGAAGAAATAAGTTGTTGGAAACATGTAATTTTGACTTATAAATTTGCAAATTAAAATCAACAAAGAACATAACAGCAAAATGTAACTCATTTTTTGGAAAAGACCAACATGTTTTAAGACTACTTGGATAGGAAGCTGGCACCTAAAGCATGGTGTACTGAAAGGAACATTGATTGACTGGTAGAGAGGGGGATTCCAGGTGCAACTCTGCTACTAATTAGTGGTATGTACTTGGACCTAACATTTAGCTCCTCAGATTATGGCTTTCTAGCAGTCAAATGTGGAGTCTGGACCACAGGATCTCTAATACCACAGCTCTAAAATTTTCTGAGGCTCCAGTACAAAATATCTATAGTAAACATTTGTTTATTTGAATTCTAGAATATTGTTCAATAATTCATTATGAATAAAATAAAGTAATAGAGTCATTGTAAAAAAAAAAACCAAAAAGCTCTGACTGTGGCAATTATATAATTTGTCATAAAACCAGAGCATTTGTGAGAGGGATGCTAAAATAATTAAAAATATATTAGTTTTTGAGGTTAACTAACTACACACATATGTATTCATCTACTAACAAATTGTTATTATATTAGTTGTTCTTTTTCAAAAAATATGTTAAAAATCAATATTCTTTTAAAAAATAACAGTACACAAAAGCAATGTAAAATAATTCTTCTGCTTATTTTAATTTTAAAAATAGCATAAGTAGAATAGTTATTCCTGTTCCATCTTTAAGAATTTTAATCAGTTCTATTTTAATCTGTATCTATCTCTAATACCATGTCACTGTTATTTTCCCATGAAAGTATTTGTTATTGCAATACTTTTTTTCACAACATTGCATGAAATCTTGCTCAAAGTTAACATTTTATACTCAATAAACCTGAAAAGTTTTTTTACATTAGACTTTGCTCTGCATAATCTTCTTAATTGAGAAACATTTTCTCTACAGATGGATGCTAAGTCACCTGGAAACTTCACAGCAAATTCTTGCTAAATACAGAATATTCTTATTTCTATTTTCTAATTGAAATGTGTAAGTATTTCAACCCAAATATTTTCATAGATACTGGTTTTTATTTTAAACTTTTATTTAATTTCTCCAATAAATATTTTTAAAGAAAAATAATCAAAATGCCTATTTCTATTTATAATCCTTTGATTTTCTGTCAAATTTAGATGCTGCAAAATCATAAGAATATACATATATCCAGCTAAATATAAGAACTGTATTGAAAGATTTCTCCCATGTCAAGATATTCCAAAGAGTAATTATAAAATTTCAAAATATTTTGTGCATTTTTGAGTTGTCATCATTCAATTGACTCAGTTCCTCTTGAGTTTTTATAGGAAGAAATTTTGATGTCTTCCTAATTACAACACTGTTTTTCAATAAATGCAATTGATTAAAATCTTTAAATTCTATTTGTTTTGTTCCATCTGTTGAATGATTTGATGAAAGATTTCTAACTAAATTTGAACATAATGTAATAGAAATACAAAGGACTCATTTGCTAAATCGATCATGAATTGTAGGATATCTACATGAATTGTAGGATACATTCATCTTTAGAATAATTCTTTAAAGTTCTGAACATTTTAAATCTAACTGATGATCGGTAACAAAAAGTAAAAGCACTTTTTGCCATGCTGGAGAAAAATTTTTGTTTTGTGTTCATTATCTGCTTTGTAACAAAATTTTGAAGTACAATTACTCTGTGAAATATATAAAAATGACATAAATTTTAACAACTACAGTTTGTGTTTAGGCTGACAGAATCTTGTTTGAGGACAATTGTAAATTGGGACTCTGTTGCAATCAATTCTAGGTATATTTCTGTAGCTTCTGCTTTTTAGTAAGAGAATATTTTTTGTGTCATTATGCTCTGCTCCAAAAAATTAATTTTTGTATTACTACCACAGAACCAAGTGATTTTATCTCCTGTGTTAATAGTTTTAAATGAACTTGCAATAGCATTTATAATGATAATATCAGAAAGTTTACCTTTAACAGAATAAATTTTTAAGTACATTGTTTTTACTCCATGATGATACTAATCATTTTTTAAAACATTCGCAATTTATCTATCTGTAAAGGTTTTCCTTCCACTAATGGAGCTGAGACATTAACAGCAGTTGTTTCAATTTTATGAATTTTGTTTTTTAAATTTTATTTATTTATTTGATATATATAGAGAGAATACAAGCAGGGGGAGCGACAGGGAGAGGGAGAGCCTGACTCCCCGCTGACCAGGGAGCCCCATGTGGGGCTCAGTCCCAGGACTCTGGGATCATGACTCAAGCCGAAGGCAGACACTTAACTGATGGAGCCACCCAGGTGCCCTTATTTTCTGTATGTTAAAAACAAATGAACAAAATTAATTTAGAATAGTGCATTTGATCTGAAGGAATAGATCATGCTTCTAGAGAAATGGATAAACATATCATCTACAACTGCATTTAATATCTTATGGCACAGTTATTAAAAAAAAACAACAACTAACATTAAAAAAAGATGACCATGCTTCTTCAGCATATTTGTATCTTGGTTTGCAGAAGTAATATTGTCGGCACATTTATGGTAATGTAGTGACTGTCAACGAACATCTTAGTATGGTACACATTTGTTATAAACTTTCTTGAGAAATAGCAGCTCTCTACTTTTTTACTTCAAATGTACCTTTCTTTTGATGCCCTCATTGTTGTTGAAAAAGTTTATTAAAAAGTCATAAATAAAGCATTTGATAAATAAATAGTTTTAGATTGCATCATACAGTAAATGACCACGAGGCAACAAATGCATTCAGATTATTCTGTTTGTGTCCTATAGCCGGTCTTAGCCTTGATTTCTTGCATATATTGTATGTATCTCCAGGCTCTGATTATTCTAAATATTTCCACTGACCTCACCTACTAATGGTCTAAGGAACTGATGCATCTTGAAGGCTGAAGCAGGAACCGTGGCACGGCACGTGTGGTTGGCATGCCCGCTTCAGTGTTCCTCCCGTGCTTATATGGATATTCTAAAAACAACTAAGCTTACTAGAATTTCACTTTACTGGAAGTTTGAAAATACAGCAATTATTTTTTTTTTTGTTTTCTTTAAGATTTTATTTATTTTTTTGAGGGGAAGAGAGAGAGAGCAGCAGCAGAGGGAGAAGGAGAAACAGACTTCCCACTGAGCAGGGAATCCAATGAGGGACTCCATTCTAGGACCCTGGCATCATGACCTGAGCCGAAGGCAGATGCTTAACAGGCTGAGCCACCCAGAGGCCTGAAACTATAGCAATTCTTAAAAGCAGTTCTTTAACCTTTTTCTTTTTGCATCTATGTTTTTGTGTGATTCTTGAGCATAGTCATAGGCAGAATGAAAACAAATTAGAGTTGCATTCTTAAAAGACTGTGGTAAGAATTGTATATGTAGGGAATTAGTATCTTATGCCTATCAGGGTTTAAATAAATATTATTTTCAAACCTTTCTACTGTGTTGACTCATTTTCTTAAGTTGTTAGCTATTGATTCCTTTATCCAAATCATATTAGAATATCATGTTCTAATATAACACTTTATACTCAGCACAACAGGCAAGACCAAATGAACCAAATGGATCTTGCTTTCAAAGAACTTTACATTCAGGAAGGAGACACAAAACACATGTTTTATATTTACTCATGAGCACACATACGAGGGTACCTGACTCATTATTTTCTTTTATCACTACTCATGTCATCATTCTTGCTGTTGGTTACGTCCTTTATGGTCTGCGTGGTATCTTGTTCACTCCAAACTTGACTTCCTTCACTCCAGCCACCAACCACACCAGTCACCCACTCCTATAGTCTTTCCTGTAACTCTGAATCAATAATGACTATCTGAACTCCAAACTCTCAGTTTCAGGAATTTGAGTCTCCAACCACTACCTCCTATCCATCCGGCTTACTTATTCCAGTAACTCCTACACTCACAATTTCTCACCCCTTCAGGAACCCACCCCCTTGACTCTCTTTTACACCGCACAGCATTCTTTTTTATAGTTTGGTTTCTTCCTTACTTACATTGAAGTCCTTGGTTCCATGTCCATCACTGTAATCATTTTCTCAGAGACGGTCTTTCTCTGTCTTTCTTTACTATATTCACCCCAAAAAGCACCAGCCCTGGATTCAACTTGCTGGAGGAAACAATGCTTCTCAATGGCCTCACGTGAAATTAATAACTGCAAATCCCAGATGGTCTCCAACACTGGCTAGCTGTCCTCCGTTCTTCTACTAAATTTCTGTTCCCACACTCTTAAGAAAGTTATTCTCCACTTTTTCTTCTTCACACTGCTCCCAACTCTGACATTTGACCTTAACCATATGTCTTAGATCACTGCTAAGTTGAAAACATTGATGAGACCCATGTCATCTCACCACCGTGTCTTCAGAGTAGCCTGAATTGACTCTGAGATACTTTCTTCATCTCCTGTTAGGATAAGAAAAATCCATGATCCTACCTGAGGACAAACACTCTTCTTATGGCTACTGAAGAAATTTGCTCATGCAATGATCATATCTTGCTCTCTTTTTCAACTTCAATTGCTTCCTATACTGTATGGTTTCTAAAGACATATAAAAATGCCCTCATATCTATTGTATTTAAAAAAAAAGCCACTTATTTCAAATTCTTCTATCATCCCATGTATCTCTACACTTCATTAAAAAAAAAAACTGCTAAAAAAATTGACTGTTGCTTTGTTTCCCTTGCCTTCCTATTTGTTCTTTATTTTATCCCAACAAGATTTCCCTCACCAATCCACAAATTACTCACTTTTAGAGTAACCAGTGACTTCTGTCTATTCTGGCAAGTCCACTAATCATGCTCCAATCTCCTCTTGATTGCTCAGCAATGTTTGACATAGTGGAACAACTTCTCCCTCTTGAAACATTTTCTTGTCTTGGCCAATTCCACAGTCTCCTGGGTTCCTTTCTACTCTACTGACTACTCTTCTTCATTCTCCTGCATTGGTTCCTTGCTCTTGCCCAGACCAAAAGCAGAAATTACCTTTTAGCTCAATTCTGAGCACTCTTCCTTTTTTTTTTTTTTTTTCTGTATCACAGAAGGAGTTCCTGACGTTGCATCTGAATTACCTAGGGTATTTGTTAAAACACAGAGTCATGGGCCCCACTCTCAGAGTTTCTGATTTGGTAGATCTAGATGGGGTTCAGGAATTGGCATATGTTTCCAAGCAATAATGGCTGATGCTGCTGGTCCAGGGACCACTCTTTGACAACCCCTAGTTTAGGGAAACAATTAAGCCAAATGCTTTGGAATTGGCCTGGTTTTCAATCATATTTCTACCTTTTATTACCTGTGCAACCCTGGGCACATGATTTACCCTTTGTATTTCTCAGTATGTTTATTTGTAAAATAAAGACAGTACAATTTGCCAGCTCAAGTGGTCTGAGAATTAAAGGAGATAATCCTGTGACTACAATACTTTTCTGAAAACTGTTATTCCTTTTTATACTCTTACCTTTCTAAAATCTATTTTCTTAAAGGTAGCAGGGCTGTGTTTTTAAAGACCTATATCAGGTCAGAATCATACTGTCTCCCCCATCTTGTCATTCCTTGCACAAAGAATAAAATGTCTGGCCCCATTCCAGTTCACAGTCTCCTTGCTTCATCATGCATCTACCATATTGGTCTTTTTCTGCTCTAGGAAATGTTCCAGTTACCCCTTACTGCATAATAAACTTCTCCAAAGTTTAGTGGCTTAAAACAATAGCCATCTTACCATTTCTCACAAGTTTATGAGTCAGGAATTCCAGTAGAGTTTGGCTGGGTGATTCTTCTGCTGTCCATGGTGTATTCAGTTGGCCACTGGCCTGCGGAGATCACAAATAGACTTTCTCACATGACTGGAGCCCAGAATGTTCATCAGGGCTTCTCTCCATCCACCTGTCCTTGCAGTCACAGGTCCCTCTACCTTCTCCCTCTCCAGGAAGTTTATTAGAGGTTACATGTCGGCAAAGGGCTCTAAGAGACCGGTGGCTGCCTGCTGTCTGAGAAACTCTCCTGGAGCAGGCACAGCCTCACTGCTAACACACTCTTTTGGTCAAAGCAGTTGCAAGACTGTCCAGATTCAAGGGGAGAGAAAACTGATGTCACCTTGCAATGGAAAATTGTCTAGGAATTTAATCCACCACATGGACACTCTAAGATCATTCCTGAGTGCCTTTCATACTCGTTCCTTCCTCCAGGAATTCTGCCTCTGATTCTTTCCATGGCTGACTCCTCACTTCTCAGCTCAGCCATCACCTCCTCATTATAAGAAAACTTTCTTACTGCCTTAACATTCTTCCTCCCACCATCATTATGTACTCCATCACTGGTTTTATTTTCTTTTGGAATTACCTTATTTATGATCTGTCTCCCACTGGAATGTCAACTAAGAGCAGAAACCTTGCCTTTCTTGTCAAGACTATGGTTTAAAAGCCTAGAATGGTGCTTGACACATAGAATTTTCCCAACAAATATTTTATGAATGAGTAAATTAAATATGATTACATAAGTCATTTATAGATATATAAAGAAAAATTTATAATTACCATATAAGCAGTTTTGTTATTATGATCTGCACTTAAGGTTTCTGAGAATAAGGAGCTTAGTATGTAAAAGACTTATTTTTTCCACGAAATGGATTCCCTTTTGCTTATGGATGAAACTGACCTGTCATGTGAGAAGATGACATTTTTACAGTTATGTAATGGTATTTTTTATCTATTACATTTTTGGAATACATTGATCTGAATGACACATTCACATAGGAGAATTAGGATCTTTGGGGGAAATTATACAGATTTTTACTCTCTTCCTAAAAATAATGTCATAAATTTCAAACCAAGTTAAAATTAACACCCATACTTAATAGGTTTTTAAATTTCTTCTAGCTCTGTTAAAGAAAAACTTATTAGTTTCAGTAAGGAAATTGAGTCTTTTAGTATAAAAAGTAGTTCTTAAAAAGCAGTACAAATTGCATGAAAGAAATTAGAAAATGTCTTCATGTTTTTTCAATGTAAACAAACATTTGATGCTTTCTGAGAAAATAAATTTAGATTTTATAGAACCAAAAAATGTTTGGAAAACATTTAAAGTTCCTTAGCCTAATGTGCATCTGATTTCACCTTTCCTTTAGTACATCCAACATTTTCAACATTGTCTAAACAACCAAGTAATAATTTTGGGAACAAATTTATAAATAGGAATTTTTTTTAAGTTCAAGACCAAACATTAGTAGACAGAGAGATAAATCATTTTTTTGCTTTGTGATATAGCCAAAGTCATGGCAAAATATTAACTTTTTCAAAGTTTCTCTAAAGAAATAGATTCAAGGTTTTTCTTTTCTTTTTCCTTTTTGTGGTTCTTCTAGTGGATTTTTCCTTCCTTAATTCAATCTTACTCCATTATGAGTGCTTATAATATACTGCCTTATAAATGGGACTCTGATTTTGTACATAGTTGAGATGTAGTATGTACTAATATAATTAAATAATTATAAAAATCCCTGCAAAGTTTTTAATGTGTTTATAGTAGGACTTGTCTATATGCTTGTACATATATGCTTGTACAAATATTAGACAATGTAATGTGAAAACATGTCTACTTTTTTACTTACCTCATTTTTCCCCATCTTTATTCCTTTAGATCAGGGAGGGATGAGGAAGTAAAAAGGTTAAAAAGTAGGAATTATGGGGACAAATCTAGAATAAAGGAAGAGAAAAATTAAAGCTAAGTGGAATAAAGTAAGGTAGGTGACAAACCTCTACAGTAAAACATATATGTTAGATTATTCAATCCCCTCTAAAGATTTATTCTTTTTTATATTCATGTTTATGGCTTCTTGTTTTGCAAGTGAAGAAACTGAGGTAAGTATTCTTTAAATATCTCTTTGGTGCACTCATGTCAGGATTCTTGAGCTGCTTGTCCTAACTACTGCAGAGGTTTAAGGCCCCAGAAGCAGAATGACACTGAAGTCCTCATGGACACATGTTAATTTTGATTTCATCAATTATTGGTTAATTATTGAGAAATGGACTAGCGAGCTTATGCTGCATATTTTATTCATCCTTTAGGAAAAGCAAAATAAGTATAATGGCCTCTGTCTCAAAGAGTTGGCAATCTAATGCAGAAGTAAAGATTAGTATATAGATGACATAGTCTATAGATGATAGATAACATAAGACCTAGCCAATGGATTTATCTGTTTAGTATACAGATAATTGATAATAAGGAAATGGTGGAAATTGGGAGTGAAAGAAAGCCAATGGGATCCTAGAAAATTTGAGTTGAGAGACATTAACAGGCATATAACAAACTTTAAAAAGATCTCACACTTGGAGGGGAGTTAAATCATCTTCACCTTTCCGCCTTTTTTATTATTATTATTATTATTTATTTATTTGAGAGAGAGAGAGAGCAAGCATGAGTAGGGGGTGGGGGGCAGAGGGAGAGGGAGAAGGAGGCTGCCAGCTGAACAGGAGTCTGATGCGGGGCTCCATCCTAGGACCCTGGGATCATGACCTGAACCAAAGGCAGCCCCTTAACCAACTGGGGACCTAATTAGGGGACCTAATTGAGGGGACCACCCAGGGGACCTAAGCTTCATTTTTGGTAATTCTGAAGCCAAACCTCTTTCCATAAAACCAGTTATTTCTAATTTACTTTATAAATAAATCTTTTTATCATTCCTGTGTGTGATTATTTAAACAATTATTTATCAGTAAAATTGATGCCAAAAATTCAATTTCCATAAAAGATGAATCATTAAGATGATTTTAATGCAGAAATGATAATATTCTTGAGAGTTATTTCTATAATGTTCAGAAATTGAGCAAAATTTATAATGGTATTGAAAAAAGCTGCTTAAAAATGGTAATAAATCACAGAGGAAAAAATCATCAATTTTTATGTAATAGCACTCTAGAAACAAATTACTTCCTAAACTGAATGCAAATATCTCTCTTAGTGGAGAAAACCAACATACATCATGCTTATGACATTTCCTAAATCAAGAATTTAGTACAAGATGATTTAAGCAAATGATAGTTTCTGCAGTAGTTGGTAAGGCAAGCTGGTGCATTTCTGTAAGAAGTTCCTTGAGCCACAGCTGGATTTCTTCTAAGGGCAGGGCCAGTCAAGTCTTTGTCTTAGATATTTTTGTCCTTGAGTTAATTGAGATGATGTAATTGGATTCTTAGTCAGGAGCCAAGATTATTTCAAAGACAGAAGAAAGAATCATCATCTCTTTCAAACTATTTATAAATCAGAGTTATAACTTTCTCAGTGGACTAAGGGTTGGGAGATTTGAGTTTCCATACTAGGTTTGTAAGTACCTGTACAAACAAACCTAAAGTACGTCTTCTCTGTATCTCATTATTTTCATCCTTAAAATGAGCATATTTCTCTAAGGAATGTTTCCTGATCTTTGAAACAACTGAATGTAGAATTGCTGAGGGAGCCATTAGCCATTGATAAGTGCTCAGAGATGAAAACTAAGGAAAAGAGATGAAAAATATATGGGCAGGGAGAGAAAGAAAGAGAGAGAGAGAGAGTAAGAGAGAGAGAGGAAAAAAGAGAGAGAGAGGAAACAGGTGATTTTCAAGAGGAATCATCTGTGGAAATAGAAAGCTGTCTACTGGAATAGGGATTTGCACATCTCACTTAAATGTTATCTTTCCGTGAAATTACAGCATCTTGCTATTTTCAGCAGCTGCCCTCGGAATACTAACTAATTGGATAAGGTGGATTAAAATTCATGAAAACTACTTAGAGGGGCAGGGGGCAGGTGCTCTAGAGGTCAGTTTTAGGAATAATACATCCGATTAATCAGTACTTCAGCATTCTTGAACTCAGCTCCATAGACAAGTCCAGGACAATCCTTGTTCTTCTCATTCTTGATCAGGCTGAACCTTGACCATGAAAGTTCCCTAAATCCAGTCTCAACAACAAGGGTGCAAGCAGGGCCTTGGAGGGTGCTCTGTAAGCATGGAGGCCTGAAGTGCTTAAAGCATCAGAACCAGAAATTACTTGAATCTAATTTTCAGGTGTACATGAGGCTAATGTAACATGAGCATTACAAGAAATGGAAAAAGTGATATGTACGGCAGTATTTTGGATGGACGTTAAGCATGTGATGGATGAACGGAGAAGGGCAGCCAAGGAGCTGTTGACAGAAGACTAGAGCCGAGCCAGGATCTTGGCAGCCAAGAAGTGAAAATATCAGCAGATTTTGAAAAGATTAAACAAATCACAAATCATGAGAGGATAACTCTGGAGATAAGGTTTCACTGATGATAACTGAGGATAAACTAGATCCTCAGGTTGTGAATGTCTAAATGAAAAGTAAGAAAGATAATATCTGAAATTTGTTTATTGTTATTATTTGTTTTTGTTGTTGTAAATGTGTAGTTAACAGACACCTGATCATCCCTCTGCTGAGAATCATTCTTCTTGAATCCCCTATCTACTGCATTAAAATGATCTTCTTAGCATGCAGTGATAAGCCCTCCAAGATCTGGCTCTGACCGGACTTCCCAATTCTTTGCCTAACTACCACCCCATCCACTCTCCATTACCTCCTGCAACACTGACCTAGTCAGCCCTCACTGGAGGAGCTTTGTTTTGGTCCACTTTGAGACACCCCCTTTCTCAGAGCATTTCCTTCATTTGCTATTTCTTCTTCTGTCTCTTTCTGCCTAAATCTTAATCACCATTTGAAACATCTTGCATGATATCTTCCTTGATTCTTCCCTGAAGACATGACCTTACCTTCTTGGTTCCATTGTAAGACCGGTTTCTGATTAGAGCTCCTTAGACATAATCGCAGCCTATTTCCAACTGACAGACTTTGTGCAGCTGTCAATCTCTCCAACTGGGCTGTATTTTGCTCAAAGCATGACTGACTTTGTTTACCTCTCCTTCCCCAGAAGCATAATAAGCAGGTCTGTCTGATTTTTGCTTCAACTGCTATGGAAGATTTTCAGCTCAGGAGATGACAGTTTAAGCTGGAAGAACAAGAAGCTCTGGTTACTATTACGGCTTTTGTTTGTCATGCTGTAATCGCAGCATGTGGCAAAATATTAAGCATGCATGGTGATATTCATCTTTCCCAAAGCTTCAAGGACAGAATTGGCCATATGTGTGTGTGTGATTTTAAAAATTTAGCCTTTTCCTTGACATTCTTTAAAATAAAATTGGCTGTTTAAAGTAGAGAATGAGCTGAGCAGCACAGCTTGACAGAATGTTATTCCTGCACTCATTTCTACCCTGCCTCTGTGAATTTGGGTAAGCTAGTCACTTTTTTTTTTTAATTAATTTTATTTTTTTTAAACATATAATATATTTTTATCCCCAGGGGTAAGGTCTGTGAATCGTCAGGTTTACACATTTCACAACACTCACCATAGCACATACCCTCCCCAATGTCCATAACCCCACCCCGCCTCTCCCAAACCGCTCCCCCCATCAACCCTCAGTTTGTTTTGTGAGATTAAGAGTCACTTATGGTTTGTCTCCCTCCCAATCCCATCTTGCTTCATTTACTCTTCTCCTACCCCCTTAACCCCCCATGTTGCATCTCCTCTCCCTCATATCAGGGAGATCATATGATAGTTGTCTTTCTCTGATTGACTTATTTCACTAAGCATGATACCCTCTAGTTCCATCCATGTCGTCGCAAATGGCAAGATTTCATTTCTTTTGATGGCTGCATAGTATTCCATTGTGTATATATACTACTTCTTCTTTATCCATTCATCTGTTGATGGACATCTAGGTTCTTTCCATAGTTTGGCTATTGTAGACATTGCTGCTATAATCATTCGGGTGCACGTGCCCCTTCGGATCACTACGTTTGTATCTTTAGGGTAAATACCCAGCAGTGCAATTGCTGGGTCATAGGGTAGTTCTATTTTCAACATTTTGAGGAACCTCCATGCTGTTTTCCAGAGTGGTTGCACCAGCTTGCATTCCCACCAACAGTGTAGGAGGGTTCCCCTTTCTCCGCATCCTCGCCAGCATCTGTCGTTTCCTGACTTGTTAATTTTAGCCATTCTGACTGGTGTGAGGTGATATCTCATTGTGCTTTTGATTTGTATTTCCCTGATGCCGAGTGATATGGAGCACTTTTTCATGTATATGTTGGCCATCTGGATGTCTTCTTTGCAGAAATGTCTGTTCATGTCTTCTGCCCATTTCTTGATTGGATTATTTGTTCTTTGGGTATTGAGTTTGCTAAGTTCTTTATAGATTTTGGACACTAGCCCTTTATCTGATATGTGGTTTGCAAATATCTTCTCCCATTCTGTCAGTTGTCTTTTGGTTTTGTTAACTGTTTCCTTTGCTGTGCAAAAGCTTTTGATCTTGATAAAATCCCAATAGTTCATTTTTGCCCTTGCTTCCCTTGCCTTTGGCGATGTTCCTAGGAAGATGTTGCTGCGGCTGAGGTCGAAGAGGTTGCTGCCTGTGCTCTCCTCAAGGATTTTGATGGATTCCTTTCTCACATTGAGGTCCTTCATCCATTTTGAGTCTATTTTCGTGTGTGGTGTAAGGAAATGATCCAATTTCATTTTTCTGCATGTGGCTGTCCAATTGTCCCAACACCATTTATTGAAGAGGCGGTCTTTTTTCCATTGGACATTCTTTCCTGCTTTGTCGAAGATTAGTTGACCATAGAGTTGAGGGTCTATTTCTGGGCTCTCTATTCTGTTCCATTGATCTATGTGTCTGTTTTTGTGCCAGTACCATGCTGTCTTGATGATGACAGCTTTGTAATAGAGCTTGAAGTCCGGAATTGTGATGCCACCAACTTTGGCTTTCTTTTTCAATATTCCTTTGGCTATTCGAGGTCTTTTCTGGTTCCATATAAATTTTAGGATTATTTGTTCCATTTCTTTGAAAAAAATGGATGGTACTTTGATAGGAATTGCATAAAATGTGTGGATTGCTTTAGGTAGCATAGACATTTTCACAATATTTATTCTTCCAATCCAGGAGCATGGAACATTTTTCCATTTCTTCGTGTCCTCTTCAGTTTCTTTCATGAGTACTTTATAGTTTTCTGTGTATAGATTCTTAGCCTCTTTGGTTAGGTTTATTCCTAGGTATCTTATAGTTTTGTGTGCAATTGTAAATGGGATTGACTCCTTAATTTCTCTTTCTTCTGTCTTGTTGTTGGTGTAGAGAAATGCAACTGATTTCTGTGCATTGATTTTATATCCTGACACTTTACTGAATTCCTGAACCAGTTCTAGCAGTTTTGGAGTGGAGTCTTTTGGGTTTTCCACATATAGTATCATATCATCTGCGAAGAGTGATAGTTTGACTTCTTCTTTGCCGATTTGGATGCCTTTAATTTCCTTTTGTTGTCTGATTGCTGAGGCTAGGACTTCTAGTACTATGTTGAATAGCAGTGGTGATAACGGACATCCCTGCCGTGTTCCTGACCTTAGCGGAAAAGCTTTCAGTTTTTCTCCATTGAGAATGATATTTGTGGTGGGTTTTTCATAGATGGCTTTGATAATATTGAGGTATGTGCCCTCTATCCCTACACTTTGAAGAGTTTTGTTCAGAAGGGATGCTGTACTTTGTCAAATGCTTTTTCAGCATCTATTGAGAGTATCATGTGGTTCTTGTTCTTTCTTTTATTAATGTGTTGTATCACATTGATCGATTTGCGGATGTTGAACCAGCCTTGCAGCCCTGGAATAAATCCCACTTGGTCGTGGTGAATAATCCTTTTAATGTACTGTTGAATCCTATTGGCTAGTATTTTGGTGAGAATTTTTGCATCTGTGTTCATCAAGGATATTGGTCTGTAGTTCTCTTTTTTGATGGGATCCTTGTCTGGTTTTGGGATCAAGGTGATGCTGGCCTCATAAAATGAGTTTGGAAGTTCTCCTTCCATTTCTATTCTTTGGAACAGTTTCAGGAGAATAGGAATTAGTTCTTCTTTAAATGTTTGGTAGAATTCCCCCGGGAAGCCATCTGGCCCTGGGCTTTTGTTTGTTTGGAGATTTTTGATGACTGTTTCAATCTCCTTACTGGTTATGGGTCTGTTCAGGCTTTCTATTTCTTCCTGGTTCAGTTGTGGTAGTTTATATGTCTCTAGGAATGCATCCATTTCTTCCAGATTGTCAAATTTGTTGGTGTAGAGTTGCTCATAGTATGTTCTTCTAATTGTCTGTATTTCTTTGGTGTTAGTTGTGATCTCTCCTCTTTCATTCATGATTTTATTGATTTGGGTCCTTTCTCTTTTCTTTTTGTTAAGTCTGGCCAGGGGTTTATCAATCTTATTGATTCTTTCAAAGAACCAGCTCCTAGTTTCGTTGATTTGTTCTATTGTTTTTTTGGTTTCTATTTCATTGATTTCTGCTCTGATCTTTATGATTTCTCTTCTCCTTCTGGGTTTAGGGTTTCTTTCTTGTTCTTTCTCCAGCTCCTTTAGGTGTAGGGTTAGGTTGTGTACCTGAGACCTTTCTTGTTTCTTGAGAAAGGCTTGTACCGCTATATATTTTCCTCTCAGGACTGCCTTTGTTGTGTCCCACAGATTTTGAACAGTTGTGTTTTCATTATCATTTGTTTCCATGAATTTTTTCAATTCTTCTTTAATTTCCTGGTTGACCCATTCATTCTTTAGAAGGATGCTGTTTAGTCTCCATGTATTTGGGTTCTTTCCAAATTTCCTCTTGTGATTGAGCTCTAGCTTCAGAGCATTGTGGTCTGAAAATATGCAGGGAATGATCCCAATCTTTTGATACCGGTTGAGACCTGATTTCGGACCGAGGATGTGATCTATTCTGGAGAATGTTCCATGTGCACTAGAGAATGTGTATTCTGTTGCTTTGGGATGAAATGTTCTGAATATATCTGTGATGTCCATCTGGTCCAGTGTGTCATTTAAGGCCTTTATTTCCTTGTTGATCTTTTGCTTGGATGATCTATCCATTTCAGTGAGGGGAGTGTTAAAGTCCCCTACTATTATTGTATGATTGTCGATGTGTTTCTTTGATTTTGTTATTAATTGGTTTATATAGTTGGCTGCTCCCACGTTAGGGGCATAGATATTTAAAATTGTTAGATCTTCTTGTTGGACAGATCCTTTGAGTGTGATATAGTGTCCTTCCTCATCTCTTATTATAGTCTTTGGCTTAAAATCTAATTGATCTGATATAAGGATTGCCACTCCTGCTTTCTTCTGATGTCCATTAGCATGGTAAATTCTTTTCCACCCTCTCACTTTAAATCTGGAGGTGTCTTCGGGTTTAAAATGTTTCTTGTAGGCAACATATAGATGGGTTTTGTTTTTTTATCCATTCTGATACCCTGTGTCTTTTGATTGGGGCATTTAGCCCATTAACATTCAGGATAACTATTGAGAGATATGAATTTAGTGCCATTGTATTGCCTGTAAGGTGACTGTTATTGTATATTGTCTCTGTTCCTTTCTGATATACTACTTTTAGGCTCTCTCTTTGCTTAGAGGACCCCTTTCAATATTTCCTTTAGAGCTGGTTTGGTGTTTGCAAATTCTTTCAGATTTTGTTTGTCCTGGAAGCTTTTAATCTCTCCTTCTATTTTCAATGATAGCCTAGCTGGATATAGTATTCTTGGCTGCATGTTTTTCTCATTTAGTGTTCTGAATATATCATGCCAGCTCTTTCTGGCCTGCTAGGTCTCTGTGGATAGGTCTGCTGCCAATCTAATATTTTTACCATTGTATGTTACAGACTTCTTTTCCCGGGCTGCTTTCAGGATTTTCTCTTTGTCACTAAGACTTGTAAATTTTACTATTAGGTGACGGGGTGTGGACCTATTCTTATTGATTTTGAGGGGGGGTTCTCTGAACCTCCTGGATTTTGATGCTTGTTCCCTTTGCCATATTGGGGAAATTCTCTCCAATATACCTTCTGCTCCCCTCTCTGTTTCTTCTTCTGGAATCCCAATTACTCTAATGTTGTTTTGTCTTATGGTGTCACTTATCTCTTGAATTCTCCCCTCGTGGTCCAGTAGCTGTTTGTCCCTCTTTTGCTCAGCTTCTTTATTCTCTGTCATTTGGTTTTCTATATCGCTAATTCTTTCTTCTGCCTCATTTATCCTAGCAGTGAGAGCCTCCATTTTTGATTGCACCTCATTAATAGCTTTTTTTATTTCAACTTTGTTAGATTTTAGTTCTTTTATTTCTCCAGAAAGGGCTTTTATATCTCCCGAGAGGGTTTCTCTAATATCGTCCATGCCTTTTTCGAGCCCGGCTAGAACCTTGAGAATTGTCATTCTGAACTCTAGATCTGACATATTACTATTGTCTGTATTGATTAGGTCCCTAGCCTTTGGTACTGCCCCTTGTTCTTTTTTTTGTGGTGAATTTTTCTGCTTTGTCATTTTGTCCAGATAAGAGTATATGAAGGAGTAAGTAAAATACTAAAAGGGTGGTAACAACCCCAGGAAAATATGCTTTAACCAAATCAGAAGAGATCCCAAATCATGAGTGGGGAGAAAGGGGATAAAAAGACGTTCAGAAAGAAAAAAAAAAAGATGGAACAATTAAAAGAAGAAAATGAATAAAGAAAAAATATAAAAAGGAAAAATATATATATATATTAGATAAACTAGTTAAAAAACATTAAAAAAGAATAGGGTAAAAGTTAAAAAAATTTAGCAGATGAAGAGAAAAAAATTGAAAAAGAAAAAAAAAATAGATTAACTGCAAGTCTAAAGAATCATGGGGAGAAAGCCATGAGCTCCGTGCTTTGCTTTCTCCTCCTCTGGAATTCTGCCGCTCTCCTTGGTTTTGAAACTGCACTCCTTGGTAGGTGAACTTGGTCCTGGCTGGATTTCTTGTTGATCTTCTGGGGGAGGGGCCTGTTGTAGTGATTCTCAAGTGTCTTTGCCCCAGGCGGAGTTGCACTGCCCTTACCAGGGGCCGGGCTGAGTAATCCACTCAGGTTTGCTTTCGGGAGATTTTGTTCCCTGAGCGCTTTCCGTAGAGTTCTGGAGGACAGGAGTGAAGATGGCGGCCTCCCAGTCTCTGGCCTGGAGGAGCCGAGAGCCCGGGGCCCCACTCCTCAGTGCGCCCTCAGAGAACAGCGCCCAATTACTCCCGTCACCCTGGCCTCCGGCCATGCTCCAAGCTGACCGAGCCTGCGACCGGTTCAAGGTAACCCCTTTTTTAGAGCTCACTCCTCGGCTCTGTCTCTGTAGCTGGCTTCCCCGTTCTAATACCTGTAAGCTCTGTGACACTCAGACACCCCCGATCCTTCTGTGACCCTGTGGGATCTGAGGCCATGCTGACCCCGCATGGGCTTCACCCCGGTTAAGCCTCTGGAGCGATGTCCCTCAGCGGAACAGACTTTTAAAAGTCCTGATTTTGTACTCCGTTGCTCCTCCACTTGCAGGGAGCTGGCCCTCCCCCAGCGGTCTATGTTCCCATCGCTTTGGATTCACTTCTCCTCCAGTCCTACCTTTCAGAAAGTGGTTGATTTTCTGTTTCTGCAACTGCTGTTCTTCTTCTCTTCGATCTCCCGTTGGATTTGTAGGTGTTTGCAATCTTTAGATAAGCTATCTAGCTGATCTCCCACTACCCGAAGTAGTCTCAGCCTGCTACTTCTCTGCCATCTTGACTCCTCCCCCAAGCTAGTCACTTTTTTGTGATTATGTTTCTTCAGCTGTGGAATAAAGGTATTACAGCAGAGGTGACCTCCAAGGTACAGCTCAGCTTATAATTCTTTGATTCTATTATATTCTATATTAATATAAGTAGCAACTTAAGATAGATACATATGTATATACACACACACATATATATAATATATAGTACATATTACATGTGTATATGTGTGTGTGTATGTGTATATATATATACATACACACATATTTATCCCATTAATTTTCATATTATATATACACTTATGTCCACGAAGCATCCTTGATTAGAGGGTTTGGTGAGTAAGAGTAATGGGCTGGTCATGTCAAGAATGACCACCGGGCCCCACCTAGTAGTCCTCGGGAGAATAAGGGTCATCCCTCAACTTTGAAGGCACTGACTGAAGGAGACATTCAAGGTGTCCAAGCTGGACAAGGGAGAATGCTCCTGGCTGGTACTGAGGGCACCCTCATTGGTTTTTGTTCTACTCATTTCAGGCCACCATAGCCAATACAATAGACTGGGTGGCTTAAACAACAGATATTTGTTTCTCAAAGTTCAGGAGGTCAGGAAGTCCATGAGCAAGGTATTGGCAGATCAGGATGCTGGGGAAGACTCTCTTTCTGGCTTGTAGGCTGCCACATTTTGCTGGGTCTTCACATAGTGGGGAGAAAGAGAACATTGGTCTCTCTTCCTCTTCTCATAGGAGATTAATCCCACCATGGGGTGCCACCTGTATGACCTCATCTCAACTTCCTAACCTCCCAAATGCTCCATTTCCAAATCTCATCACATTCAGGGGTGGAGGGGTGGGTAGGACTTCACCATGTGGATTTTGGGGGCACACAAACATTTAGTCCATAACATCCCATGATCACTCCCTTGGGATGAGTCTGAGTCCCCGGGGCTAGGGGGCTGTCATTAAGACAACCAAAGTCATTGGGTCACTGAGGAAATCTCCTTTGAGGACAAGAGCCACCATGGAATAGCTGCATCTGTTGCATGGACACCAGTAAGGATGACTGTGGCAGGTAGATTCTCCAGCAGGCCTAGTGCCTTGTAATGTTGGGGGTGTTTCTCTAAGACAGTGATCAGCCAATCACCAGGCCAGGTAGGAGTGTGTAGGTCGACTGTTGTCTGAGACTTCCCATTCTCTTTCTTCACTTTGAGCCCGCGATTCTGCAAGAAAGAGGCTCAACTCTCCAAGTGTGTAACATCAGTGAGCAAAGCAAAAGGAAAGTCAAACTTGTTTGGGATTAACTTTTTGATCTACTTATTTGATTTTTCTCCCATGCAATTATTTATCTGTTCTGGTAGCATATAGGAACAATCAGTGATAAAACATCATAGGGATGATTTTAAGGCTGTTTTCATCTTAATTTTCTCTTTTAAATACGGAGAGAATTCAATAGAAAAGAAGAGGAGCAAAAAGGAAACAGGGAGGCTTTAGGCGGCATCATTAAATTTCCTCCAGCTGTGAAACTCTGTCTATACGAGAGGGGCAGAGTAGTGAGGGAGGTGAGTGAAAGTCAGAGTGTGCAGAAGAGAGGAGCCTTGAAGACACTACACTAATGTCTGACAGCTCTTTACTTCTGTGCTCAGCAAACTGCACTTACTTGAAGCATGAGGCTCGGAAGACTGTTCCTTTTTAAGAACGCTCTGATTTATGTATTTGGAAAATGAAAAGACCTCACTTTGGAGGACAAAAGCCTGAATAATATGCTATGCCTATGGTGTGTATGCTTCTAAAACTCAAGAACATAAACAACCTTCAGTGAGATCAAAGACTCCAGAAAAACTCACTTTCCCTCATATCAATTCAGTGTCACTGTATTTTCACTCTTAGTCCTGTGTTGGACTTGATTTGTGATTTACCATTTGTGAAAGACTTCAGATGTTCTGCCTGGACACCCAGAAGTTGTTTCCGTTTTCTATAGTCAGCATGTGAAATGTTATTTAAAGCCCACATTTTGCTTTTAAATATTACCAGCAGTTTCAGTGCTCCCAAGGTCAAATTTCAGCCCAACTTCTTGGACTTCCAGGCCTGGAAACCTTTTAGCAAGTTCTGTTTCTGTTTCCATCCCCTGAAAAAGTTGTCTCTGCAGACAGAGGTTTGGCATCTGCATACCTCCCTCACATATTATATATTACTTATCGAACTTCGAGAGATCCAAAATGCCTCGTTGATGGAAAACATCGGATGGATGAGAATCCCTAGGTATCTGTATTCAAATGTTTAATCTCTCCCCATTCATAAAGTTAACATTTAGAAATTAAAACTTGGAATCAGACATATGAAAGAAAAAGCTTGGAACACAATGCATTTACATGGCTAGTGAATTCATTATGGAATCAGAATCAATCTTGAAACCTGTGCTATGGTTTATTGTAGAGTCTGTTTTCTTAAAGAACGGAGAGTTTCCCTCAATTTGTTATTGCTATCTTGGCTGTCTAGTGATAAAATACTGGATACGAAGCTCCCTGAGTCCAGATCTAACTCGTGGTTGAAATTGCACTTCAGTGAATGATAGATCCTACTCACCGTATTTCAGTGCCTGGCTTGGGGACCTGAGGAGTAAGCACTGAAGAAGTCAATCATGTCTATCACTGGAAATGGAGATCTCCATTTCCAGTGGAAATGGAAATCATATTATAAATTATTTCAAAATTTATATTCATTATTTTAAGTAAAAAGCATATTCTATTTCCATTTCCAGGGCTTAAGTTTTGTTATTTGAAATTTTATTCATCTTTGAACTTACATTTGAGAAGAGAATTCAAAATTACTATGGGTCTTACCTTAGGGAAAGGAAAACCATGTACAGGTAAGTACTCCTATGTCTTTCTGTTTCCTTCTCCAGTAAAATACTTACTGAAGGGCATAGTAAATATTTCTACTTAATAGAAATGGAATCTTTAGTTCTCTGCCTGATTTATTATTGTGATTACCTACATTGTTACAATAAGAGTTAGCATGGGTAGTAAAATTACTGTAGAAGAAACTCCATTTAAAATTTTAATTTTTGTGAATATGTATAAAGTAATGCATATTTATGACAGAATACACATTGCATTTTGTGAAAATTGTATCTGTATCTGTATTTCATGCCTTTTTAAAGTTCTATTATCTTATTTCCTTTTTTAAATTATACTAATTTAAATTTATACATTATTGTAAACTTATTTTTGTTCAAAGTCTGTGTTCTCAAATGTTTTATGTATCAACTATTTTATTTTTATTTCATTTACTTATTCGGTTATCTTTATACATTCCTATTTCTCTTTCTTACATTTCCTGTTTTATATTTTAATTATATAGTTCCTAACATTTTTAATAATAAAAAACATCTAAGACTATGAATTTGATTTTGAGAAAAATCTTTGACTATACATTCTATTTTTTATATAAAAGGTTTCTTTTAATAATTGTTTTCTAAACATTATATAATTGCAGCATTATTTCCTTTTTCCTCCAAAAACTCTTTGTAGATGATTTTATTTTTGAAAATTTAATTTCCACGTGGTTAGTCCTTTATATTCTAATTTATTTTTATCTACTTATTTATGTCCTATTACTTTTTTTCTACGGCTACTGCTTACATTTATAAATCTTTTTGTTCAGTTTTAATGCTACATCATTCATAAAGGTTGATCACTATTGTAGACATATTTATAGATTTTATATAAGATAATATTTAAAAATCTCATCCTTGCTTATTTCTTTATCCCACTTTACCAGCTACTCCCTTTGAGATTCCTATTTCATTTTACTGTGATTTTCAACATTTATTCACAATTTTTTACTTTTAAACTTTTCAAATAATACATGTCTGTTTTATTTATTTTTAAATTTATTTTCAGCATAACAGTATTCATTGTTTTTGCACCACACCCAGTGCTCCATGCAATCCGTGCCCTCTCTAATACCCACCATCTGGTTCCCCCAACCTCCCACCCCCCACCCCTTCAAACCCCTCAGATTGTTTTTCAGAGTCCATAGTCTCTCATGGTTCACCTGTCTGTTTTAAAAAGCATATGAGGAGGGAAGCCTGGGTGGCCCAATGGGTTAAAGCCTCTGCCTTTGGCTCAGATCATGATCCCAGGACCCTGGGATCCTCTGGCATTGGCTCTCTGCTCAGCAGGGAGCCTGCTTCCCTTCCTCTCGTATTGCCTGCCTCTCTTCCTACATGTGATCTCTGTCCATCAGAGGAATAAAGAAAATCTTTTTTAAAAAAAAAAGCATATGAGGAGATTTTCTTTTAACCAAATCTAAAAGTTCTTGTCTTTTGGTAGAGGAATTAGAACATTTGTATATAGCATGGTCTAATAGATTCATCAATTTTACTTATATCAATTTATTTACGATTTTTATACTCTTTTTTTTTTGTTCTCTGTGCTTTTTATCTTTTATTTTATGAGCTAAGTTTTTCATTCTTTCTCTTTTTTCCAATAGCAATGTAGAAGAAACTAATCTGTTTTGTTTCTTTTTTAACAATTTTGTTTGGAAAATATACATACTAACCTTTCACTTATTATCTGATTCTTAGTTTATTTATTATTGGAAAATATTATCATCCTTGTATTTCTCATCTGTTTTTTTCCTATTCGTCTTAGTTTTAATCTCACATTTGAAAGGTTTTTAATTAAATTAGGGTTTTGCAATTTGCGTCTTCTCTTACAATATTTTTTAAACATTTGAATAATTTTGGAATTACATTTACAGAAACTACTTACTTTTGATTCCATAATTAAGTGGTTTAAATGGTTAGTTATATATCTTTGAGAAATATTTTCAGCCCGGGCCCACACGTATATTTCCTTTGTCGTCATATATCTAATAATGCTTATCATTTTCTTCAGATAAAAAAAAACAGGATTTCTAGGTGAAAAATAAGTAGTGGTTTATAAACATTTTCAACTCAACACTACAGTCATTCATCTACCAATTTTTTAAATAGTAAGAATAAATATGAAGCAGCCTTAGATTTTTTTAAACTAACCAATATTTTGTGTTTTTCTGGTGTGAATACTTATATTTCTTATTTTTCTTGAAATACTAATAAAAAGTATTAGATTGAGAATGGGGCACTGAATAGATTATAAACTCTAACGCTATATAGGGAATCAAGGTATTCTCACCCAAGTTACGGAATCTTATACTAAAGAAAATAAAGACAAGTCAGAAAGGAGGAGAATGTGTAATTAAACAAATTTGTGTATAGCTATATGCCTTTTATTACGAGTCTGAAAAGGTATTAAATGAGTCCAAGAAAGGCATGAAGAAAAAAAATCTGAATTTTCTTATTTGCTATGCTTGCCCACTTTGGGGCCAACAGGTAGTGAATGACAGGTGCTAGGCTGAGTGCCAGGTGCCAGGTATAGATTCGTTTCATCAAAAAGTGGGTAACATAAGAGAGGGGAGAACACCTGTAAACATGTGTGAAAAAAGAACAAATTGTCAGCGTGATTATAAAAGCCTATCGAGAATATTATTAGACCCAAAAGGAAAGAACACCTTCAGTTCTGCATTAGCGGGAAACCTGCAACTTTGCCTGAGGTTTCCTCCTCTGGCCGGTCTCCTGAAGAGAAACATTCCCGAGGAGGCCCAGTTCTTCAGGGAAAGAAACCAGGCAGGTTTGCCCTCTATGGAGCCAATTCATTCAATACCATGGTTGAAGGATTAGGTGACACCATTAAGGGAAAGCATGTTTTCTTTTTGTTGTTGTTGGAAATAAGTCGGATCCAGATTTCAAAAGGCACAGAAGGAAGAGGAAGGGAGCACTCCTGTTCACCATATGAAACCACAAAAAAACCAAACCAAACAAAACAAAACAAAACAAAAAAACCCCCCAAAATCCCCAAAACCCAAACACACCCAATTTTAAAATGTTTATTTGGTAAGAACTTTTTGCTTTATTTTTATTGTAAAATTGGCCGATTGTAAGAACACATTTATTGGAATAGGTAGTGAAAAGAGAAAATCGTCTCACTGAAGTGTGTGTTGGTGAGGAAGAGCTCGACTGAGCATGACCTGGATGAACGCACATCACAGAAGGTGGGAGTACTGATAGACAGATTCCATCCTCTTAAATGTGTAGGTCAAAGGATACGAGTTATGGAATAATTGTTTAAAATTTAAAATTATCCTTTTTGTTTTCATAGACATTATGCCCAATTAAGCAGCCCCAAAGTTAAACCACAGGTAGGTACATTTCTCTACTTCATCCCTTCTTTAGACCCATGTCAGTGAATTGGTTCCAGTTTCATAGAACAATGGTTTTCAGTCCAGGCCATGGCTGTGTGTTTCCAGGACCTGGGAAGCTTTGTAAACATCAGAGCCTGCTCCCCTCCCCACAGCCACTTAAAACACAAATAAAAGAAAAAAAAAATGACTCTAATTGGACAGGACTGCTCTGTCCACCATCCAAAAAGGATGGTGATAGGCTGTAATTTTATTTATTTTTATTTTTTGTTTAAATTCAATTAGCCAACATATGATGTAATTTTGAAATGGTTTGTTTCTTTCAAGTTTTCATTTAAATTCTAGTTAGTTAACATGTAGTGTAATATTGGTTTCAGGAGTCGAGTTTAGTGAGTCATTAATTACATATAATACCCAGTGCTCATCAGGAGTGCCCTCCTTAATACTCAACATCTATTACTACCACTATTAGTACTTCCAGTAGTATAACTAATATTGGTACTTTTTTTGAACTTAAATTTAGGGATTGTGAAGGGATATTAAAATTATATAAGTTTTGTGGGGTTTTTTGTTTGTTTTATTTTCCTCAAGGTGCTTATATCTAGCAAGAATAAATGTGAAACAAACATTTTATACTATATTCTACCTGTGATATATTATATTACATTTTAAGAGAGTAGTATGTAGAGAGTTCCATTGTGAGGTTGAATGACTGTTACAGAAACAAAAAGGGGTACTTTAGTTGGACTTATTAGTTATAGTTTTCTCAGAAGAAATGGAGGAACTGGGGAGAGGGTGGAATTCCAGATGAAAAAAAGAAACACCAGTGTTTCATTCTTTTTACATAGGGGGAAATTGAACCTTAGATTAATTGGATGGCTTACCACAGACTATTATTTAGTGTCACAGCTAATATTTTTTCCTTCCTCTTTTTTAAAAGACAATCTTTCTTTTTCTTTCTTTCTTTCTCTTTCTTTCTCTCTTTCTTTCTTTCTTTCTTCTTCTTCTTTTTTTTTTTTTTGTTTTTTTTGTTTGGTTTAGTGTTTTTTTCACTGTATTATGTCACCAAAGGGCTGGGAATCTCTCGGGTATCAAAAAACTTTTCTCCACTTGCCAACGTTTTTAGCTTTAAAAAAAAAAAATGTATTTTTGAGAATACAGAGAAATAGATGGCATTTTATGGGGGTATATTTATAGGTCCTGTTAAAATAAGTGATTTAAAAATAAGTCAACAATTGATCAAGGCTATTATTATTTTGGGAATAATAATTGGGAAACAACCTGCACTTGGAAAGCCACAACTTACTTCATGTTGTTTAAAATTGTGCTCACACTAGAAAATGTAAAATAAAATATCCTTACAATCTGCATGTAGGCAAACAGCTTTTTGAATTATTTTTTTAAAGATTTTTATTTGTTTGACACAGAGAGAGAGAGAGAGAGATCATAAGTAGGCAGAGAGGCAGGCAGAGAGAAAGGGGGAGGCAGGCTCCCTGTTGAGCAGAGAGCCCAATGCAGGAGTCTATCCCAGGACCCTGAGATCATGACCTGAATCGAAGGCAGAGGCTTAACCCACTGAGCCACCCAATGTCCCTTAAATTCTCTTTTGATGTAACTTCTTATTCAGTTAAACAAAATATCATGTGGATCTTTGTACAAACCATAGGAGAAATTGACCTAGAACTGATTTTAGTCCCAGATTCTCTAACAAACTTATTTACAATGAGTCATATTTTGAATTTATTTTTTGACTTTTAAAAATACATCCAGTGTTCTGTTGGAGTAGATTAAATCTTTGAAGAAACAAAGGCATTCATTCAATTCAAATGAGAAAGAGAATTACACAATACAGATGATCACTATTATAGAATTCATTGTGGGATGTTTGAAATGAAGTGTGTGTACCCTTGATGGGAACATTGTCAAGAGTGGGTTTCATCGCTGATCTTTTAATGGTGTTTGTGTTTAAACCCCAGATTCATCATTCTATCTGTGTGAACTTGGGTGAGCATTTAAATTTCTAAGCCTCTCTCCTCATTATTAGTGAGAATTGTATCTGGTTATTTTGAGGATTTAAATCATGCCCAGCACATAATAAGAATTTAAGAAAAATCAGCCATATAAAGCCATGTTTCTCTTCTCCTTTGTTTTGTTTTCTGAGCCTTTGGAAGAAGGTTCTGGTATCATTTTCTGTCACAACTTGAGGTTTCTGAAGGGAAAAGTTATAGTAATGACTCCTTTTCTGTGTCCCACCAAGTCAAGGTTCACAACCAACTGGCAAAACCATCTCTGTGTTGGTTTGCACTATCAAAGTATTGCTAATGCACCATGTTTTAAAGTTTTGTCTTCCTTGGACACCAATAGCATGTCTATAGTTGTAAGTTATGGTCAAGATCAAACATACATTTAAAGCAATGTCTGAGAGAGTGATTAAATACATACCATTAAAAATGGCTGATCCACTTTGTAGATGAATAACTATACATTGTCATAGCATTTTAAGCATAAAAGCAAATAGCAAAATACATTTTAAAAAACTGCAAAAGGCTTCCTGACATAATTTTATTATTCTTCCTCTCTAGAAATTAGTAAAATCTCTGTTGCTATCTAATGGAGAGTTTTGTTTCACTCCTGGAGCAACTACCACTTTGGTGCTTCTTGACTCTTCCTCTGGATGATCCTGTGCTGTGTGCCTCACACTAGTTTTCCTCTTCCCTGTGCTGTGCTGAAGTCACTTGCTTATACTCAGTCACCGAGTTTGTACTGAGTCCCTATTATTTAACAAGCATTAGCCTTGGCATTGGAATACAGCATAAAAGTGAATAAAAAAACTCTTGCATCCATAGATTTTATATAGCAGGAAACAGAAAACAAAATCCATACATAATTCCTTCAGGTAGTGCTCAGTGCTATATAGAGAAGTTGAGTAGAGAGCAATGAGGCTGCCATTTTTCAGTGAGCTATTCAAAGATCTCTGAAGAGATCTTCTTGACTAGAGACCTGATAAAAGGTCTGGGTGTTGGAGGCAAACTACAGAAAATTTTATCTTCTTTCTGCAATTGCCTTAGGTTTCAAACAGTCCTTACCAAGTATCAGACAGAAAAAATCGTTGCTTTCTGGAAAATACTGTGTAAAACTTTCAAAACCGGCATTCACTCCTAAACAATAGCTTCACTCTCTCTGTTTATCCTCCACCTCCGTCTTTCTGTCTTCCTCATCCTCTCTCTGCTCCCCCCCGCCACCTGTCTCCTACCTTCTTTCCTTTCCTTTCTTTCTTTACCTTTCTCCCTTATATTTCTCTGGCTCTTGTCATCTGGAAATTCATTGATTACCCATTTCACAATTCCTATTTATAGAATTCACTAACTGTAAAGGAAGAATCCAAAAGGTGTGATGGAAAAGACTGAAATATTTATTTTGGAAGTGACCACATGGAAATAAACTTAATTATACATGATAAGCTAATTTTAAATCTTCTTAGTTGCTATTATTTTGATACACCTTGGATTAAGCTTGGGTTAAATTTTAGTTTGAAGTCTGTAGGAAATAGCTAGGAAAAAAAAAGAAAAGCAAGTATCTGTACAAATTCTTTTATTTCTAAAGGTTGACTACAGAAACTCTAAGTATTTGTTTCTCTGTAACATAATGAAATATATTTATCTTTTTATACATTGTGACTATATTTATTTAGCAAATATAGCAAAGAAAAAAGTTTATATATCAGGAAAACATTATTTTCTGTACTGATTCAATCAATCCCTAGCCTGTTTATCTGAAAACAAAATAGCTACATGAAATATGAAAAATTCAGTCAGTAATTTATACAACATTTGTTGTATATCTACATGCACACAATAACATTTCTGTAACATTTATTTGTTAAAACAAATCTAGAAGGTTCTCTTTGCCTGAACCTTACAGAGCAGTTTCACAGAGTAACTTTACCCAAAGTTAGTTCACTATCAGTCTTCCAAAAATCAGGACTTTTAGAGACTTTCTACATTATGAAAATCACGTTCCTTGTCATACATGTTCTCCCTAGATAAACAAGCAAGCATGGGCAGTATGCATGAAGGCCACACAAAGAAAAGAATCAGCCAACTGCTATTTTTCCTAGAATTGACCCCAGATGTAGAGAAAGATTCAGAGTTTCCATTAAAGTAGTATTTTAAGTTTAGATGGTGAAACTTTACCCAAATTCAAATCAGTTATTTTGACTCCCATTTTCTACAAATTAGGATAATTTGGTTTCTAAACTCTACTCATGATCTACTAAAGACCTTCAGAACACAATATTGAATTTTACTTGTAGACTATTCCATTTTACAATGACACCAATTCTTTTTTTTTTTTTTTTTAAGATTTTATTTATTTATTTATTTGAGAGAGAGAGAGAGACTAAGCCAAGCTTCAGCAGAGGGAGAAACAGGCTCCCCAATGAGCAGGGAGCCAAATGCTGGGCTTGATCCCAGGATCCTGACATCATGATCTGAGCTGAAGGCAGATGCTTAATGGACAGAGCCACCCAGGTGCCTCTTTATATATCATTTATTTTTATGTCATCATTTTAAATAAAAGCTATATGTTTTCTATAATAATCATTTTTTGAATAGAGATTACTTGGTTCTCATTTATGTGCTGTAATTTTTTCTATTGTGGGAAACAATCGGTTATAAGATATACCACTGAAATAATAATAGGTTAAGTATGCCAAACTCTTTTAAGGCAAATCTCAATTTTAGATATGCTAAAATGTGAAAGATATGCATTTTTTAAATGTAAGAAATATGGTATATTTTTGCCTGAGGTTTTTAATGACTGGGTTCAACTGAGTTGGCAAAACCTCTGGAGACTGATTCTCATTTTTAACACCTATCTGGAATTGTCACAGTTAGTAAAAATCCCAAGTGATAGATATGTGTTAAAAAGTAGTCTCATTTTATATCTCAGTCTATGAAGTGAGAAACATGAAAACCTTTTGTAACCCTGTTTACACATAAAATATGATGATTGCTCTTCTGGTCCCTACCTCCAAAGATTTGTTACACCTTCAGGGAAGCATATCTTTATTTGACAAAGTGTTTTTCGCTTTAATTTTCAAAAGTTATACAATGAGTATTATATTACCCTGAATAGTACCTCAGAATCAAAGCTTTTTTAAGGTATGGGCTCTGTTAACAACTTCCTTTCCAGTCCCCAATGTTGTCCTGACAACCAGTAGGCATTTAATAAATAGTTACTGAATCAATGAATTAAAAAGGTCCAGGTGTTCTCTATTAATATTTTTTAATACAAGCATACAAGGAGTATTAGAAAGACCAGAAATAAGTGCAAAAGGGACAGTAATTTATAACTTGGAAGTCTTGATCTTTCCAGTGAATCACTCTGTGACATTATGATATTTCCATTGTCAAATTTTCTTCTCTTCACATTTCACCTGTTGATGTTGTTGAGTATTTGATAGTCTGTTTTGTTTTCCACATGCTTGGCAAATGCTTTCTCTTCACCCCTTCCCTTTGGATTTTGTATAATAAAGCAATCTCACCAGCAAGTATAGTGTTCTGAGTGCTGTTGGTACTTAGTGACTCCAGGTAAAACTTCAAATAGAGTGGGGCTCCTACAAATTCCCCTCTCTCCAAGCCAGATACAAACTGGTTGTATGGTATGAGTTAGGAGCACATTCATTTTCTTCTAAAAGAATAATAGTCCGCAAGTCCTAACATTGCTACTCAGGCTCTAAGATCCAGTGTGGGAGAAAAGAGTGAAGGGGTACCATATTTTTCTCTCCAGGCCAGTAGGCCTGTTGATGTTGAGGGTTAAAAGGAGGAGTCTGATTCACTTCAAATTCATGAAAATCTGCAGGAATCTAAGTCCTTTCTTCTGGTCATGGGAGAATCCATCCTTCTGTCAACACCTACTGCTCTCCAGACACTATGCTCAGTAGAAGAATTAGTCATGGCCCCCACATAGGAGGACTTCTAAAGAAGTTTATAAACGGCCATAATATACAGTGGAAAGTGATGAATGTCACAAAGGAGGCACAAACAAAATTGTATGGATGTTCTCAGAAGGAAGAAAGAACTTTTTGTTGGATGATTATGGAGGTCAGTGGCATGGTGCTGACTTAGAATTATGGGATAGATGCAGATACTTAATACCATATCCTTTGACCGAAGTACTACTTGAGGGTTGGTGTCTGTGTGTTCAATTGGCAACAAGGCAAATGGTGGAGATCAGTGAGCTTACTTCATCTTCCCCAACCCCATCACATGCTCACGGGTTCCTGAGTGTTGAGGAGATCTGTCCACAGAGACTCTTCAGCAGAGAAATTGCACATTTGTTTGGGAGGGCACATTTCCCCTGGGCCAAAAATATGGATTTTTTTCCTCCAAATAATATATTATACATTTTAATATATATATTCTCTTTTTAATCATGGTTCCTAAATAAATTTGTTATCTTTGGGAATCATAAGTTGCATAACATCTTGAAGTACTATTATTATATTATTATTATTATTATTTACCTAATCTGGACATACACTATTTGATTATTATATCAAGATTGTGAGGCCAGAGTATGTAAAACTGGTAAGGAGATTTCATAAAACATTTCATTTTTATCCATTGTTTTGGTATATTTTATTACATGTAATTTGGGGAATACCTTAACAAAAAATACTTACTAAGTATATATGTTGGTATGGAGATGATGAAAAGTTGCAGAAATCTATTCATTTGTACTTCATTATTTGCATAGATAGCTATGTGATCATACCTGTTTGAGTGAACTTGAAGTTGCTAATGAAATACTATGAAAACATTTAATCAAACTGTATAACTGTGAAAGAATGGGTTTGCTTGCTTACAAATAATCTTTGTAGTACACTTTAGTGTCTATAATTTGAGTAAATTAAAGGAGTTCTGTAGCTATCTGATACTTCTTAAGCAAGAGTAGTCAAATTAGTCTTTGTTGCAAAACCAAATTACCATAAATTTAATAGTTTAAGATAACAAAGATTTCTTCCTTTATGGTTCCGTGAGTTAGAAGTGTGACAAGGGCATGATTGGACTAAAATCTAGATGTCAGTGGGCCTGTGTTTTGGAAAATTCATTCCTCATCTCTTCCAGCTTCTAGAGACTGCCCATGTTCCTTGGCGTATGAATTCCTTCTAGATTCATAGCCAACAAAATTACATCTCTGTGCATCTGACCCTTCTTATATTGTCACATCTCTTTCTGACAGCCAGGAAAGATCTATTTTTAAAGACTTGTGTAATTAGATTGGGCCTCCTGTATAATCCAGAATAATCTTCCTGTCTCCATGTCCTTAACTTTAGTAATATCTGTGACGTTTCCTGTGCCATGGGAAGGAACATACTCATATTACTGTGGATTAGGACATGGATCTTTCGAGGTCATTATTCTGCCTACCTCCCTATCTAACTCATTTTTTATTTATATCCAATGTAGAATTCCCATGTCAAAAAGAAGAGATGGTTTGTGCTCAAATGTAGAGAAAATCATTTACTATTTAACCTCATTTTAATATTGTAATTCTGATCTAGGTAGGGATGGTTAAAGAGGTGGGGAGAAAAATGGTTTAGATTCACCTGCAAGACTTTTTAAAATTATAGACTTTTTCCAATGAAGCCAAGAATTTGATGTAAATGTCTACCTCCATCGTCTCTTCTTCCATTCTTCCATATAATACTACTTTCATGAACCTGTATTATTAATAGGATTTTGTTATGGTCATCTGTTTGGGGGATAGGAAAAAAAAAAGATGAGGATGACTATTTGACTTTTTTGGTACTATTAACTCTGACTTGATTTAGAAAGAATAAAAGAAATCTGACTCAGCTAAGAACCTGTTTGCTATGTTTTAATCTTTCAAAATGATCTAAGTAAACATTCTCAAAGTTTGAAAGTCTTATGACTATTTAATAATGTGGTCTTTGTTTTGTTTAGTCTTCTTAGACATGCCAAAAGCACTGACATTTGTATTACTAAAACTCTTTCTTAAAGTTCAACAAATTGCTTTAAATTGTTTCCCTGAATGAAAGCAGGGCAAGACATTTGCAGATAATTGAGCTAATGAAATATGGCAAATTTTCTGAAAATGCCCCATTATTAAACACTATAAGAATTCAGAAGCCCTTGGATTAAACAACCTACTCATTGGTTTAGAAAAAAAGCTGAAGGAAAAAACTGGTTTTAACTTAAAACTATTAACAATATATATTTTTAAGTAAGTTTCTTTCACCAAGCTGGAAAAATTTGTGTCTTCTAGTAATTTGAACTTTTTCTCTTTTTTTAAAAAAGATTTTATTTATTTATTTGAGACAGAGATCTCAAGTTGGCAGAGAGGCAGTCAGAGAGAGAGGAGGAAGCAGTCTCCCCACTGAGCAGAGAGC
Source organism: Lontra canadensis (assembly GCF_010015895.1). Taxonomy (NCBI): domain Eukaryota; kingdom Metazoa; phylum Chordata; class Mammalia; order Carnivora; family Mustelidae; genus Lontra; species Lontra canadensis. The sequence continues at coordinate 2,728,463 of NW_022631021.1, read as the reverse complement.
CCGATGTGGGGCTCGATCCCAGGACTCTGGGATTATGACCTGAGCCGAAGGCAGAGTCTTTAAGCCACTGAGCCACCCAGCCTCCCCAATAATTTGAACTTCTAATATCCCTGGGAATGGAGTTGTTCACTTTACATTTAATTACATGGAGAAAGCATTTGACAAAATACAACATTCTTTCATGGAAAAAAAAAAAAAAAACCCTGATAAATTGGATATAGAAGGAATATACCTCAATATAAAAAGGCCCTATATGGGAATGCCTGGGTGGCTCAGTTGGTTAAGCAGCTGCCTTCAGCTCAGGTTATGATCCCAGGGTCCTGGGACTGAGTCCCACATCGGGCTCCTTGCTCGGCAGGGATCCTGCTTCTCCCTCTGCCTCTGCCTGCCTCTCTGTCTGCCTGTGCTTGCTTGCTCTCTCTCCCTCTGTCTCTGACAAATAAATAAATAAAATCTTTAAAAAAAAAAAAGGCCCTATGTGACAGACCCACAGTAACATCTTACTCAATGGCAAAATATTGAAAACTTTTCCTCTAAGATCAGCAAGAAGGTAAGAGTGTCCACTCTCATCTCTTATTCAGTATAGAAGTCCTACCTAGAACAACCAGACAAAATAATGAAAAACATTCAAGTCAGAAAGAAAGAAGTGAAAATGTCTTTATAGGTGATATAGCCTTATATATGGAAAATCCTGAAGACTCAACCAAAAAGCAGTTGGAACTGATCAATGAACTGGGCAAAGCTTCAGGATATAAAGTCAACATACAGAAATCAGTTGCATTTTTATACACCAACAACAAAATATCTAAAAAGAAATAAAGAAAACAACTTCACTCACAATAGCATCAAAAACAAAGATACTAGGAATAAACTTAAACAAAGAAGTAAAAGATGGGAATAGTAAAAAGTACAAGATTTGGATGAAGAGAATTGGAGAAGGCACAGACAAATGGAAAGCTACCCTGTATTCATGGACTGGAAGATTTAGTATTGTTAAAATGTCCATACTCCTTGAAGGCCTCTATAAATGAAATTGAATTCCTATCAAAATTCCAGTGGCATTTTTCTCAGAAATACAACAAACAGTCCTAAAATTTGTATAGAAGCCAAAAAGATACTGTATAGCCAAAGCAATTCTGAGAAAGAAAAACAAAGCTAGAAACATCACACTTCTTAATTTCAAACATACTACAAAGCTGTAGTAGGCAAAACAGTAAGGTACTGCCATAATAATAGATTCCTAGACCAATGAGACAGAGTAAAGAATCCATAAATAAAACCCTGCACAATAAGAGAAACAATAAAAAAAAATGAAAAGGCAATGTACAGAATGGAAGAATGTGTTTACAAACCGTATATTAGAGAAGGGGTTAATATCCAAAATATATAAAGAATTCAAACTCAATAACAAAAAACCACAAAAAATCCTATTAAAAAATGGGTAGAGAAACAATAGACAGTTCTCCACAGAGGACAAACAAATGGCCAACAGGTAGATGAAAGGATACTCAGGGAAACGCAAATCAAAATCACAATGAGATACCACCTCACACTTGTTAGAATGACTATTATCAAGAAAATAATAGATAAGTGTTGGCAAAAATATGAAAAACAAAAAAACAAAAAAACAAAAAAACCCACCCTGTGAACTGTTTGTGGGATGGTAAATTGGTGAAGCCAAACAGTATGGAATTCTTCAAAAAATTTAAAACGAAACTACTATGCGATCCCGCAGTCCCATTCCTGGATATATACCCAAAGGAAATGAAAACAGGATCTTAGAGACGTATCTGCACTCCTATGTTTATTGTAGAATTATTCACAACAGTCAAGATATGGAAATAATCTAAATGTCAGTCAATAGATCAGTGGATAAAGAACATGTGATATATGTGTATATATCATATATATTTGATTTTGCATAGAAATAATAATTTCAAATAGGAAACACTGAAGATGACTTGTGTTCAGAATTGAAAATATTTTAAATATTAACATAGTCATGAATTAAAATTATATTTTGATGATATGTATTTTCAAGAGATTTTTCTCAGAAAGAACAAAGGTTGTGGTTAATAATATTTCAAAGAATTATTTAATATTGATACATATATGTGTTATTATTTTCCATGGTTTGTTGAAATTAAATGAACATATTGATTGCTAATGATTTTAATCTGTGATGTACATTTTTCTTCTTTTGTTAGTAAATAAGAATCAAAGAATCAGCCATTATTTTACTTTTAGGAGTTACATAATACAGGAAAAGAAATAAGTAAAAGTAATCTTTCCCTGAGAGGTTCTCTTTGAGGTTTTTTTATAATTAATGCTGGCAAGTGGATGTCAGGAACTATGATTTCTGGCATATTCAGGTTAATAAAAGACATGTAAGACTGGATATGATGCTAACTACTATACTTTTTAAAACTTAACTTTTTAGATAAACCGGAACCAAAGAAAATATTCCTATCTTTTCTGGTAAAATTTTCGCCTGGCACCACCATCTGTTACTAACACCATTATATAGCATGGAGGACATGGGGAGTTAGGAGAAGGGAGTTGGGGGAAATTGGAAGGGGAGGTGAACAATGAGAGACTATGGACTCTGAAAAATCTGAAGGGTTTGAAGGGTGGGAGGTTGGGGGAACCAGGTGGTGGGTATTAGAGTGGGCACAGATTGCATGGAGCACTGGGTGTGGTACAAAAACAATGAATACTGTTATGCTGAAAATAAATTAAAAAAATGATTAAAAAAATAACACCATATATATATAAACAAAGATGGCTGCTGGGCACAAAACATAGGAGGTCATGATTTGCTTAGAATGACAGCACACAGTTAACCGTGGAAAGCACAGTCACTACGAAAAAATATTTTCTCCCCAAGCAAACAAATTAGAGCAAGAAAACAAAAGAATTTTTTTTTTAAAGATTTTATTTATTTATTTGACCGACAGAGATCACAAGTAGGAAGAGAGGCAGGCAGAGAGAGAGGAAGGGAAGCAGGCTCCCTGCTGAGCAGAGAGCTCGATGCGGGGCTGGATCCCAGGACCCCGAGATCATAATCCCAGGACCCCGGGATCATGACCCCAGCCAAAGGCAGAGGCTTTAACCCACTGAGCCACCCAGGTGCCCCCAAAAGAATTTTTTTTTTTTAAAGGCAAGAAATCTTGTAGTAAACAGGATAAGGTTTATTAAATTATTGAGGTGTTAATTGAAAACGTTAATGTTGAGTGGACAGATGTGTGTCTTGTGAAAAAGTTAACTTCCTTTTATATATATTTACTCTGTGAAAGAACTGTTTTAAATGCTTTACGTTTAATACTTATCACAATTCTGTGAGGTAGATACTATTATTATCTCACTTTACAGACAGGCAACTGATGCACAAACAGGTATGTATCTGGCTCAGGCTTCCATAGCTAATGAATGGTAGAGACAAGAGTTGAACCCATGCAGAAAGGTTCTGGAATCCATGAACTTAAACCCTGGGAGATACTGAGGTTTGAAAGGAAATTAAGGTTCAATGATACTGCACCATTTCAATGATATTTGGCATGCTAAACTGTTTGTACTTGTGATGTGTCATGTTTACTGTGAAGCCTGGCTTTATTTGAATTTCATTAGCACAAGTCATGACCATCTATAGGACCACTGATGCTACCAAATTAAAAATAGTTACTATTTTCAAAGGAAAAAAAAAAACACTTGGAATTTTAAATTGGAAAATTTTTGGTTTCCACATCTTCAATTTAAAAAAGGACTGAAATAAATTCCAATCATACATCTCATCCAGAAAGGATTGGCAAACTTTAGCAACAAAAATCAGAGTCCACCCAGAATTCATAAGTTTGGCATTTTGAAGAAAATGCAAATTTTCTGCTATTTTATCCCACTCCCTTTGGCAAAATGCAGCTTCCATTCTCCAAAGTAATTAACTTTGCCAACACTGCTTGCAAAAGGCATGTAGAAATTAAGAGAAATGATGCACAGACAACATTGTTAACATAACTAAAGTGACTGTGGGATAATAGCAGATGACTATTAGTAAGTATATATTTTAAAAATTTAGATGACATTCAAAACAGCCAGATTTTTCAGTTTTATCCTTTATGCCTTTAAATTTAAACTTCACTTCAAAAAATCTATAAAGCAGTAAACCTGAATTAGAAATGGTTTATTAAAGAGAATTTAGTAGCTTCAGACTATATGTATACCTTTTCTATATACTATGAACATATACAAAGAGGCAGGCAGAGAGAGAGGAAGGGAAGCAGGCTCCCCGCTGAGCAGACAGCCAGATATGGGGCTCGATCCCAGGACCCCGAGATCATGACCTGAGCTGAATGCAGAGGCCTTAACCCACTGAGCCACCCAGGCACCCCGCTTCTTATTTTTTTAACCAACTCCTATAAGGTTTAGGTCAGCGTTTGTCTTCTGTTCATACTGTATTCATTCTAGCACTGCCACTGGGGCTAAGGGTTGCTTGATGAGGAAATTCTTGAGAGAAGTTAACTTGTGTCTCTGGATTTAACCACCTAAATGAAACATAGAGATTGTGGCTTGCTTCTTGCATGGAGATTTCTGAGGGGGCAGAAGGCCTGATAGCAGTAGAGACATAGGGATATTGCTTCCTAGGAAAAAGAGGAAAGGGTGAAGCACCACTCCCAGAATTTTCTGCAGCCCAAGAAGTGTACATAAAAACATCTCAGATGTTTCTGTGGTTCCATCTGAGAGAGCAGTGAAGGGGAGGAGACAAGAAGAGTGGACACCTAGACAGACACCAAGAGAGGACTTCTCTGTCACATGAGAAGGTTATAGTTGCAGATGTCATTTTCATACTTGCTTCGCTAAGACCCCAGCTCCAGCCACACTAGCTGTCTGTCTCCATCTTGCATGTGCCACAGTTTTCCAAGACTAAGGGCTTTTGTACTTATTCTGTCTGGATTGCTTTCGTCCCCCAGCTTTCACATGGCTTCCTGTGATTCAGACTCTCTAAAGTAGCTTCCTTCTCTATTGTTATCTCTATTACACATCTCCCTAATATTATCTTTATTACACATATCACTATCTGTATTTATTTATGAAATTTTTTATTATCTATCTCTACCACCCAGATTACTCACAAGCATAGGAACATTGCCTGCCTTATTCACAACTGTAACTCCCACGGGGTGCCTACCAACAGCAGGTTCTCAACATGTATTTGTGGAATAAATCATAATCATGTCTTTTTAAGGATCAATTGCTATTTAACCTATTGGCTATATGCATAATCTATGCAAATATGTTAAGTTCAGTGTATTGGTTGGATATAGATCATTTGAAACACTGGGAATTTTTTACAAATACAGAATTAGCATAATTGACTGGATATTTTGACATATATTGACATAAAACAACAACGGTAAAGAACAACTAGCTTGATTCATCAATTTAGTAGGACTATTCAAATTTGTTTTTAAAAATTCATTAAATTGTCCACATTAATACATTGATGTGACATTTTAGCTAAATTAATTATATTGTCCATGTTAATACATTGACAAACATTTTAGCTAAACTAATTATATTCAGGTAGATTCTGATTTCAGAGATTTAGAGTTGACAACAAAATATAGTCAATTCTCATTATGCATGGTAGTTACAGATTATAAAGTTACCTGGAGCACTAAATTAGTGAATATTGAATGAATGAACTCCTAGGGGAAATGCAGGGTGAGGTTTTGTGAGTCTGCCATCAAAACAAATTGACAACTGATCAACATTTAACCTTAGGTGTCTTTAAACATCCCTAATTTAGTATACATTGTTGATTCATTAACATTGAATACATGACCCACAGCACTATAACTCATGCCTGAACCAAACATTTTTAACACACCTGTTTTCTCCTTAAGGCATATTACAATCTTTTTGTGCTTGGAAACACTAGAGAGCCCTTCAGCAATATGCCCAGTGGACATTTTATACAGCAAAATCACCAACAAACAGCACACATGGAAAATCTGGCACTAAAGAAACTGAAAAAAAAACCACACTTGTTTAGAGTGTGAGATCTGAAACAGGAAAGCTGAGCATTGCCTTTGTTTGACCCCACTTGATGAAATGTACGTTGGGTGACTCAAATTTTTTGCAGTAGTGCACATGTCTGTGAATGTTGTGAAACTATGGTAGGCATTGCTTGGGGGCTACAAAGAAATTTTAGTAAGTAGGTTGATTGGCAAATACAACAGGCATGAATAATGAAGACTGACAGTATGAGCTTTAAATCTAGGTCCTGAGGATCCCTGAGAAATGCAGACTCACTCACAAATAACTTAAGACGAGCAGATAACTTGACAGTCACACTTAATTATACAATTATACTTACTTAACAAATTTTACAATAATTTCAGGTATTAAAAACTTGGAAGATTCCTGTAAAGTCTCCAGCTCCAGAAGTCTCCAACTTCTTAGTAACTTTAAATAGAAGAAAATCCAAAAGATCCACAAGTAAGATAGGGATTCCATTTACACTCTCATGTGTGGGGAAAAATATTCTTAAGAACAATAGTGTCAGAGTAGGAATTTCTTAGTTATTTTCAGTTTCTACAGGATAAGTGTTATCAGTTGATGTCAAATAAAAAAAAGAAAGTTAGTGAAGACAGTTTTTCTTTCAAAATAAGAGTAAAATAATTTGTAAATAAAAAAATAAAACTCTAATTAGAACAAGTGTTCAGGAAGAAACTGCACAAGTAATATAAGCCTAAAGTCATTGCTGAATAAAGAGACAAAGGTCACAATTTCTGATTACAGAAATTAACAAAAAGAGGCTCTGTTTCCTAATGACAAGAGAGCTTGGCATTCAATGTTAAATGTCATAACCTTTGTTTCTCTTTTTGTTGTGCTGGTTTCAATTGGTACAGCATGTCATCTGTAAGAAATATCAATGTGTTTGACTAAAAATAGGACTCTGAAAAATGTTTTTTCTTGAATATAAACTTGAAAACACCCAGCCATTTAGAGAACTAAAATCAAGGTCTTCAGGCAGGACTTAACTTTATTAAAATCTGCTACATACTCTCCTGAAATGAAATGTGAGTTTTAAAAATGTTTTTGATAATTGCAAAAAAAAAAAAAAAAAAAAAAGTGCATCTGCTTTTAAGAAGAAAAGCCCAAAGTGACATGTGAAAGAAGTCAAAAGACTATTTGTTTGATCTTGACCAAACCACATAGGTTCGTCCAAAAAGTTAGGGAGGAAACAGTGAATGCTAGTATTTATTGAGTAATTGCAAAGTGCTAGACCCTGTCCCAGTCCCTGCGATAGAAGTGCCATTATTCCCACTGACCGAGAAACCAAGGCATGGAAAGGTTAAATATCTTGTCATTTTGTGCAACTTGGACATGGCTGAGAGGGAATGGCAAGCTAGGCTGTCTGATTTCAGAGCACAAAGCCCTTGATGTGGCTCCCTTGTGATGCGAAATGCCGTTACTGTAAGTAGAAGAAAAATGAATATGAAAGTATTTTTAAAATGATGAAGTATTCCACACAAGTTAGAAAACATGACAATGACAGTTGTGGGCCCTATTGAATGTGAGGTGACTGTGGAGATGTTCAGAATCCTGTAAGGACATATAATCTAGCCTTAGACGTGGCATTCTAATAGACCTGACAGATGGATACTGACTAGCCATAAAATGTGTATGTGTGTGAGTGTGTGTGTTATTCCTGACAAAGAAAACCAGTTGTGAAAATGTCCTGGGATAGAAAGGAATCAAAGAAAGCCAGTGGGACTGGCGTTTAGTATACAAGTCACTACCGTTGGGGGCAGTGATGGATACAATGTGGCAAATTATGCCTAAACTATAGATATTTTTATTTACCTACAATCTGCTTATTTGATACAGTGTAACACTAATACTTAGGATAGGACTCTGTCATCAGACATTATTGGTTTTCATGTTCGAGATAGAGAGGCTCAGTGACTCTGAGCGTATCAGTCTTGTTACCTTTTTATTTCTAAAACAATCATGTCTGACACTTCATACACTTTACAATTATCAAGTGTTCTGGGCTCAAATCCCCAGTGAAATGAACTGAATGATTCTTAAGTCTTAAAAAAAATGGATTTAGCTCAATGAGGTGAAAGCTAACTGAGCGGACTGCTTTGACCATTTTTCCCCCTCTGTATCTGTTATTCCTCAAACTGTGGTACCAATATTCCTTGGGTAAGTGGAATGATATTGGGGATACACAAAAGTTTAGGAAAATAAGTTCTATTTCTTTAACACTAAAAATGTCACATTAACTTCAGTCATAAGGAAAATCAGATTGTTCATATTGACCAATCTCCAATTTATTAGTAAATATCCATGTAACAAATATATTTTATGTTCAATGAGTAATTAGAAGATTTACTGTTTTGTTAGTGGGGAACCTTTTCTCTTGAGCCCAATGGTGACCTTGTTTACCGTTATTTACCACTGTCGATCCATTTACCATTGCAGGAAAAAACGACTAGCCTTAAAGCCCCAGAACTACATGAGAAGTGCTTGAGAGCAGAAAATAACTATGTGGGTGGGCTCTGAGAGCATTATACTGCCACATTTCTGAAAGACAAGTAGGTCACTCAACAAATCAGCAGTCTTCTTACTTTTGATTACATGAACATGTATTTTCTCCTACAAATTAGTTTAATTTCCAGCCACAGTTTTCTTCATCGCATGTTTATAAACATGCTTAATGCTGGGACTTTTCCTGATGAGATAAAAAGAAAAATTCTGAGTGCTTTCTGTGTGTGATTTTGGGTTGTTGTTCACTGATAGCTCAAAGATGTAGTCTTTATGAATTTATGGTCTCAGTTGGGAATGTGGCTCCATAGCTAAAAACAGGACGTTTGTATATAACTTTGAAATCAGTAAGATGCAACTAAGTAAAGAATCAACTGAGTCCTGCAGGGCTGTGGCAGGCAGAGAATGCTGTGATGGTGAACTGCCCAAAGTGAGCTCGAAGATGGTGTTACTCCAACCTTAACTGATAAATTGGTGGTAAGCGGCAGACATCAATGTGAAGGCACAAGGCATATGCAAATACTTAAAAGATTATTTAGTGTTATTATAGAGATACAGGTATATCTTAATTTTGTTTTCTTGCCTGAGAACACATGGGGAACGATACATAAAACCATCGCTTTCAAATGACCCTAAAAATGCATCTGTGCAAATTTGAAGGGAAATGGCCAGAAGTTTTTAAAAGAAATTTCCAAAAAAAAAAGCTTGGGTGGATCAGTGGGTTAAGCCCCTGACTTCAGCTCAGGTCATGATCTCAGGGTCCTGGGATTGGACTTTGCATCGGGCTCTCTGCTTGGTGGGGAGCCTGCTTCCCCACCCCCCGCCTGCCTCTCTGCCTACTTGTGATCTCTGTCTGTCAAATAAATAAATAAAATCTTTGAAAAAAAGATATTTCAAAAAAGAGTGGTATTGAGTAGTAAGAAAAAAGATAAAAGGCAAAATTGAGTAAGAAAATAAAGTTATTTTCACTTTTTTTTGGAAGTTATTTTATTTTGTAATTATCTTGGATGGTGAAGATTAGAAAGAATAAAGAAATTAACAAAGTCATGAGGTATAAATATGAGCAGATACGGTCTTAACAAATGATGTATTTAAAATATTTAAAAGCTATGATTAAAAAGCTACTTAGGAGATTGAATTATTTCTCTCAAGTGTAAATCTTTTACCATTTTTGTTAAAAAATTATGGTATTCAATTTGCAACGATGTGGATGGACCTAGAGGGTATTACGCTGAGCAAAATAAGTCAATCATGGGAAGACAATTATTATATGATCTCTCTGGTATGAGGAATTTGAGAGGCAGGGCAGGGGGTTGTGGGGGGTAGGGAAGGAAAAAAATGAAGATGGGACCGGGGAGGGAGAAAAACCATAAGAGACTCAATCTCAGGAAACAAACTGAGGACTGTAGGGGGTGGTGGGGGAGGCATAGGGTGGCTGGGTTATAGACATTGGGGAGGGTATGTGCTATGGTGAGTGCTGTGAAATGTGTAAGCCCGGTGATTCACAGACCTGTACCCCTGGGGCAAATAATACATTATATGTTAATAAAAACAACTAAATAAAAATTATGGCACTCAATATAAATATAAAGATAATATTGAATGCAACAAACAGCTGAACAAGAAACAATGTTGTTATTTTGCATTCATCTTCCAATTCAAATTTCTGTGCTATCTACACTAATAGAAAGATACATATGTAAAATTGATCCCTATTAAAATTGATCAGTAAAGAGGATAAACAAAACTACAAATTGGTTCATTGAAAAATAATAAAAATAATAACCCCTATTAAAATTGATCATGTAAATTATCTGTAAATTACCAACTTCAATAACGAAAAGATGCACAATGTTAAGATCCTACTAAAAGATATTTTAAAAATATTTTTACGAAATGGACAAGTTCTGAGAAAAACACAACCCACAAAAACTGACAGAGTAAGTTGAAAATTATTATACCCATATATCAAAGAAATTAATTATTCTCCCACAAAGAAATCTCTATTGCCAAAAGTCTTTACTAGTATATTCTTCCAAACTTTTAGGGGAAAAATCTTATATCAGTCTCATACAACTCTTCCATAGTTAGAGATTATTGTTTTGAAGGGATATTTTTGCTCTATATAGAATTTAAGTTGTCAGTAGTTCTCTTTTTATACTTTAAGATGGCATCTAATTGTCTTTTGGCTACTGTATCTTTTTTTGAAAGTAAACAAACATTCATATTGTTGCTCCTTTGAAAGTCGTGTGTCTTTTATTCTCTGGCTGCCTAAAATATGTTTTATTTCTCTTTGAATTTTAAATTTCAGCAAGTTTACTTTTTTTTTGGTATTGTCTTCCTTGTTACAAATCTTAAATCTGTAGCTTTTGGAAAATTCTCAGCCCTTATCTCTTCAAATGTTGTTTCTGCCTCATTTTCATTTATGCCTTCTTCTGGAGTACCATTTACTCATATGTTAAAACTTTATTTCTCTCTCAATTATTATGATTTTGTCTTTGTTTTTCATCTTTAATCTGTCTGTGCTTTAGTCTGGGTATTTGTTTTTAAAGATTTTATTTATTTATTTGTCAGAGAGAGAGAGAGAGCTCAAGAAGGGGAAGTGGCAGGCAGAAGGAGAGGCAAACTTCCTACTGAGCAAGGAGCTCGATGTGGGACTTGATCCCCCCAGGACCTTCAGATCATGACCTGAGCCAAAGACAGATGCTTAACAGACTGAGCCACCCCAGGTATTCTTAAGTTTGAATATTTTTTATTGATCTTAATTCCATTCAGCTTGCTACTCTCTATAGCAAGATTTAATCTCCCATTAAAATCATATATTGAATCTTAATTTCAATATTTTATTTTTTACTTCTAGGATTTGCAGTTATATATATATAATATATATGTATATATATATTCTGTATATATATGCAAATGTATTTATATATACATATATATTAATTTATATGCATTATATTTTAATTATTTGTTTTATAGTTGTTGTTTGGTGGTTTTAATATCTACATACTTTGTGAATCTGTTGCTTTTTTTAGGGGGGGCTGTAATATGGTCATACCACTTGATCTTCCAAGTAATTTTTTATTGAATACCAAATAATATGATGAAAAATTATATAAATTATTTAAAGCTCTAGATGAGTTAATTCTTCCAGAATCACTTATTTCAATGCCAAAAGGCAGTTTCATAGAAAAAGATTATCTTAATCCATCTTGGTACTGAGCTGATTTTAAGATGAACCTTAGTTTTAAAAATGCTTGGCTCTTTCTCCTTGCTCCTGAGTTGTTCTTTAGCACCCAAGTAGAACTCTAAAGGGATCTCCTTCTTAAAAAACCATGAATTTAATTTTGGTCATTATATTCCAATTAAACTACCTCAAGTTTTTGTCAATGTCTCAAACTCGAAGTGTCTATTTATGAATCAGGAAAGGCTTTGAGGAGAAAAGTAGCCCTGAATATTGGGCTCACTTCTGTACTCCCCTTCTCTCCAGGCTCTTGCTATCTCAAGTCCTTGCTGTCTTGATACTTCTTCAGTGTTGTCAAACATACTTTTGAAACATTTAATCTAGTTTTCTAGTCATTCTCAGAAGGAGGTGGTTTGCTAGAAGCAATTTTAACCATCCCAGAAACAGAGGTGGCAGTTTTATTTAAATACACACAGTGTCTATATATATTTCTTTATTTATTCCCACGATACCATTTACCTTTATCTTTGAAGATTTCTTTCTCTCTCAAAGACAAAAAGAGAAATCTAAAAGCAACCAGAAAAATGGTACAGATTCCATTAAAAAAAAAAATGAGACTAAGAAGTTTTGGAACAACAAAAATAGGTCAAAAGTTGGTTAATTGGTGTTCCAGTTACTATGGTTTCATTACCAGTTGCAATAAAACTTAGTGTCTTAAAACAACACATTTATTGTGCTTAAAGAGTCTGTGGGCAGGGAATTTGGATAGGGCATAGAGCCAATGGCTTCTTTCTGTTCCAAGATGTCTGGATCCTCAGCTGGGACAACAAGACAGCTGGGGTTACTCCACAGCTCAGAAATGGAGCCATTTGGAGGTGTCTTCACTCATGTGTATGTTGGCTGATTCTGGCTATTAACTGGGACCTCACCTGAGACTATGGCCAAAGTCTGCGGTCTCTCATTGTGGCATACATTTCCTCAGATGGCCTCAGAGGACTTACATTTCTTAAATGGTCACTCAAAACTCACAAGTAGTGTATCTTTGAAAAAGGTAGAAATTGCATGAGCTTTTTCAATTTGTATTGGAAGTTATGCAGTCTCATTTTTACCACTGTCTATTGGTTACAAGTGAGCCACAAAATTGCCAGATCTGGCATGAGGAAGAGTGTAGCATAGATCCCATTTTTTAACATGAGAGAGGCAAAGTCTACTGTAGAAGAACTTTAAAGATGTGAGACATTTTTGTGTCAAGCTTTGGAAGATATAGTCTACCATAAATAATAATTCTGCAGGGTAAAAACATAATAAATGCAATGTAAAAAGTTTAAAAGAACCCAATTCTTAAAAACCACCATGAAGCCATGAAGACTTATTTAAACAAAACCTGAGAGCTGACCATGAGCAGACCCATTTTAGGGTCTTCTATAAAATATACTTGAGGAAATTGAATTCAATATGATGTGAACTGCAAGAAGCAATTATAAGCAAAGAATGTTGTAAACATTTGAGAAAACCTAAAAAACACAGAATGTAACATCCAATGATAATTATAGTAAACAGTGGGGGAGGGTAAAAACAACGTGGAACCAGAATATTGGACAGCAATATGTTAGGGGAAAGATGTTTTCACTGGATTTACAATGTTCTCATTGGGGAACATTTATAGGAAAGAAGGGATATAGATTGTCTCAGAATCAAACATGTTAAAGAAACAAAGGAAAAGCACAACTTAAAGAGCATAATACTGTATGGTAGAAAAATGCAAATATTACCATTCATAGCAAATGTAGGGGGATTGAATTCCCTAACTAAAATGCAAAATTTAATTACAAAACAAGATTCTTTAGTGACATTAGTTGAATGTTAGTGATATACAAAGATTAAAAATAAAGGAAAGGTTGGAAATGATATACCATATAAATACTAACCAAAAGAAAATATTTAGTTATTTTATTATTAGAAAAAAGTTGAGGGGCCTCTGTGTGATGGAGTCAATCAGGCAAATGAGTCTTGGTTTCTGCTCAGGTCATGATCCCAGGGTTGTGAGACTCAGCCCCTCATCGGGCTCCACACTCGGTGGCCAGTCTGCTTGAGACTTTCGCTCCTACTCTCTCAGCTCCTCCTGCTCATGCTATCTCTCTCTCTCTCTCTCTCCCCTTCAAATAAGTAAATAAATCTTTTAGAGAAGTTGATAAGAATGATAACAGGAATAATTCATCATGAGAATAAAACAATACATTTTGAAGCTTCATATATTTAGTGACATAACTTCAAGATACATTAAAGGAGAAATTGACAGAAATAAAAGGAAAACCAAAAATTTACAATTGCACATCCTTTTTTAAGAGGAATAGGAGGGGATGGATTGATCAATCAAGATATCCAAAAATAAGGGAGAACATTAAGAATACAGCTGGTTTCACTTATTTGTGGAGCATAACAAATAACATAGAGGACATGGGGTGATGGAGAGGAGAAGGGAGCTGAGGAAAATTGGAAGGGGAGGTGAACCATGAGAGACTATGGACACTGAAAAACAACCTGAGGGTTTTGAAGGAGCTGGGGATGGGAGGTTGGGGGAACCAGGTAGTGGGTACTGGGGAGGGCATGTATTGCATGGAGCACTGGGTGTGGTGCAAAAACAATGAATACTGTTACGCTGAAAAGAAAAAAAAAAGAATATAGCTAATTCGTTATAATGTTGATTTATGGGCAACAATATGGATATTAAAATTATTGAGTGAATAATGCTAGCTGCAAAAGGGTATGAACAGTATGATTTGAAACACTTTTGAGAATAAAAGAGTGCTATTAATACTATTCTAGAACAGTGAATGCAAACCAGACTCTCTTGAGCAAACTGGGATATAAGTTCTCATTAAATATTATACTATTGGAAAATTTTAAGTGCACAAAACAGCACTCTAGAAACATATATTTCATGCATATGTCAAAAAAGCAGAATAATATTCTGGGAATGGAGAAGAAGAGAGGAATGAGGGAATTGGAGTTTATTATGTATGATAGACAGAATAATGCCTTTCTACCCTGTTGGATTACATGGAAAATGGGAGTTCAGATTGCAGATGGAATTAAGATTGCTAAGCAACTGACTTTATGATAGGGCGATTATGTTGGATTACCTGGATGCACCCTTGAAGGAGAGTCCTTAAAGGAGACAAAGGGAGGTGCAAGAAGTTGTCAGGATGTTGTGAGAAGGACTAGACCCAACACTGCTGCCTGAAGATGGGGTGATACTATGAACTAAGGATGCAGGCAGTCTGTAGAAATTGGAAAAGGAAAGAAAATGAATTCCCTCCTAAGAATCTCTGAAAGGAATTCAGTCTTGCCAGTCTTGCCACTTTGATTTTTTTCCCAGTAAGGCCCATGTCAGATTTCTGATCTCCACGAATAATAAATAATAAATTTACACTGTTTCAGCCACTATGTTTGTGAAAATTTGTTATGATCATAGTAAATACTAATTAATGTTTTATTTCATTAAATAAGGTAGAAATATAAAATCTGTGAGGTGCGTACATGAGTCTCTTTACCTTAAATATATTTAAACAATCCACAATTTAAAATTGAATGAAAATATACAATATACTTACGTATTTTGTGTATATATAATCTGAATATAATTGATACAATTTTTTACTTAGTCTTCAGAAATAGCAGTTAGCGAGAAAAATAAATGTGTATATGTTGAAATCAAGACATATGTAAAATTGATAAATTAATTTTCTGATAAATCTTTAAAGCTGGAACGGTGTTTGTATGTGCTGGAGGTTTGGGGAACTACTTTTTGAATACACGGTCAAACAGCTTAAAATTCCTCTTTCCCTGTCACTGTCCTCTACAGCAGCTCTTTCTTAACATCCCTTCTCATATACCCTTAACACTCAACTAGGAAGTTTTCCTTTCATCCATCCTACAGGTGTTGTAGTCCTCAGTCCTTTCTCTTCTTTCTTTCTATCTCAATTAATTTTTCTCTTCATGATTTCTGTTCCTATTTTCCCCATGTTCCCGTTCTGCATCTTAAAATTCCATACTTAGCTGGAATTCTTCTGAGGCTGGAAAAAAGATAAACTTCTCTGGTGGGTCATGCTTCTCTGGTGGGTGTTTTCGTTTGCTAGGGCTGCAGTAACAAAATACCACAGACTGGGTACCTTCAACAACGGAAGTCTATTGTCTCACAACTGCTGGAGGCTGGAAGTCTGAGGTTATGGTATCAGCAGGGATGATTCTTTCTGAGGGTGGTGAGGGAGAGTCAATTCCAGGAATCTTGCCTAGCTTCCAGTGGTTTGCTGGCAATCTTTGCCATTCCTTGACTTGTAGAAGCATTACTCCTTTCCCGTCCTTCATCTCTACCTGGTGTTCTCCCTGTGTGTGTTGTGTGTGTGTGTGTTGGGGGGGTGGTAGCGTGTGCATGCACACGCATGCCCAAATGTCTCCTTTTTATAAAGATAGTAGGCATGATGGACTAGGTGGCCCAACTTACTCCAGTATGACCTCATCTTAACAAATTACATCTGCAAATACTCTATGTTCAAATTAGGTCAACTTTTGAGGTACTGGTGTTTAGGATCTCAAAATACAAATTTTCTTTCTTTCTTTTTTTTAAGATTTTATTTATTTATTTGAGAATGAGAGATAGAGAGAGACAGAGAGCATGAGAGGGGGAAGAGTCAGAGGGAGAAGAAGACTCTCCACTGAGCAGGGAGCCTGATGTGGGGCTTGATCCTGGGACTCCAGAATCATGACCTGAGCCGAAGGCAGTTGCTTACCCAACTGAGCCATCCAGGCGCCCAAAATAGAAATTTTCTAGTAAGACACAATTCAGCTTATAACAGTGGATGAGAAACGAGGAAGTCTGTGGAAACTCATTTTTTAATCAATTTTGTTCAAAAAGATATATTCTCTCTGTGTAATATTTTGGAAGGATAACTCAGAAAAATCTTCCCAATGGCCTCTCACAGAACAGGAAGGTATAGAGTAAAAGGAGCGTTTTAAATTTTAATCTACAGTGTCGGTTTGAAAGTTTTAGAGAAATGAACATATAGTCATGCATTACTTTTTGAATTTAAGGTTTTAAACAGATTATTTAACAGGTATTTTCCAAGGATAAATAATTGTCAAAAACATATTTTAAAAGATTTTATTGTACATGATTAAATATTTGCAAAAAAAAACAAAACAAAATTGAGAGTTGGACAATAATAGTGGGTATAGAGGATAAGGCTTAGGGAAGAAAGGCTCCGTGGAGGAAGGTCCCTGCCATTATCTGTCAGCAACTAAGGGTGTTGGAACCATTATGTGAGTATTGGGGAGGAGAGAACTCATTTCTCTAAGGTCTTTCTGCACTCAGTCAAACTTTACAAATATTTGGTCTTATCAAAATGATCCAAGAAGGGTTGAAGGCATGGGGCATATGAGGAATCAAGAACCGGTCAGTCACAAACAGTACATAATTCTAACTAGATTGATAAATTAACTGGATATGTCATGGATTTGTTAATTCTAGAAGTGTGAACTGCAGTCTCTCTCTCTCTTCTCTCCCAGCCAACAAAATATGTTTTTAAAGGAATACTTTTGATTACAGTTCATTCTTTCACTAGTTAAAAGATGTCAGCACCTCACCTAATCCCCACTTTGCAGGAATATTCTTGGATAAATCTTGTTGTATTCTTCACTGGGTCCTGAGGTGTATTTCTTAGCTCCTGGTCTTAGGCACATAGGTGGTAATAAAGACACTGGGCACTGCTTCTGAATCATGTAAGACAAGTCTATTCTCCTTCTAGGAACTTTGTTCTTGACTCCAACCACTCTGAATAAAACCTATTTCATCATGTGTGTGGTTTGCAAACATTTAATCAGCCAACAATATTTTATTTTTAATTTTTTCCTAATTGCTGCTGACAAGTATCTTCCAATTCTTTTGCCACAACACAATTTATGCAAATAGTGAAGATCTTTACCACATTGCAATCTTCTTGGTAGTATTTTTAAATGTTAGCGCTAAATACTAGCAGCTTATAATCATTTGTGTTCTTGGGCTAGTTTTATTTTCTCTACCATGACTATTTTTCCACAACAGCAGTATTTCTCTTCTTCATTATTTTCAGTATAAACACTGCTTTTTAGATGTTTATTCCTTTTTAATGTGATTAATTCACCTTCCTAGATAATACATGCCATAATTAATATTGAAAACTAACAAAATGGAACTTGGTGAAACATAAGTCTCCTGCCCACTTCTGTGTACCATCTGAGCTGTTGAACCTAACCTTACAGGCAAACCCTATTGCCAATTACTTATGTATCCTTTCAGAGATATTATATATAAGCATATACATATATGTGCATTTGTACTTTAAGCAATGGTATACCTTACGTACTGCCACAAAATCTAGCTTTTCTCTTCTGACAGTGCAGCTCTCTGGGTTGGGATTTCCATAGCAGTCCAAACATAGGTGCTTTTTAACTTCTGTAGGCATTTTACCATTTTGACCTACCTTCATTTATTAAGTGGTCCTATATACATATTTATTTAAACAGAAAGCAATTTTTTCCATTGGACATTCTTTCCTGCTTTGTCGAAGATTAGTTGACCATAGAGTTGAGGGTCTATTTCTGGGCTCTCTATTCTGTTCCATTGATCTATGTGTCTGTTTTTGTGCCAGTACCATTCTGTCTTGATGATGACAGCTTTGTAATAGAGCTTGAGTCCGGAATTGTGATGCCACCAACTTTGGCTTTCTTTTTCAATATTCCTTTGGCTATTCGAGGTCTTTTCTGGTTCCATATAAATTTTAGGATTATTTGTTCCATTTCTTTGAAAAAAATGGATGGTACTTTGATAGGAATTGCATAAAATGTGTGGATTGCTTTAGGTAGCATAGACATTTTCACAATATTTATTCTTCCAATCCAGGAGCATGGAACATTTTTCCATTTCTTCATGTCCTCCTCAGTTTCTTTCATGAGTACTTTATAGTTTTCTGTGTATAGATTCTTAGCCTCTTTGGTTAGGTTTATTCCTAGGTATCTTATAGTTTTGGGTGCAATTGTAAATGGGATTGACTCCTTAATTTCTCTTTCTTCTGTCTTGTTGTTGGTGTAGAGAAATGCAACTGATTTCTGTGCATTGATTTTATATCCTGACACTTTACTGAATTCCTGTACAAGTTCTAGCAGCTTTGGAGTGGAGTCTTTTGGGTTTTCCACATATAGTATCATATCATCTGCGAAGAGTGATAGTTTGACTTCTTCTTTGCCAATTTGGATGCCTTTAATTTCCTTTTGTTGTCTGATTGCTGAGGCTAGGACTTCTAGTACTATGTTGAAAAGCAGTGGTGATAACGGACATCCCTGCCGTGTTCCTGACCATAGCGGAAAAGCTTTCAGCTTTTCTCCATTGAGAATGATATTTGCAATGGGTTTTTCATAGATGGCTTCGATAATATTGAGGTATGTGCCCTCTATCCCTACACTTTGAAGAGTTTTGATTAGGAAGGGATGCTGTACTTTGTCAAATGCTTTTTCAGCATCTATTGAGAGTATCATGTGGTTCTTGTTCTTTCTTTTATTAATGTGTTGTATCACATTGATCGATTTGCGGATGTTGAACCAGCCTTGCAGCCCTGGAATAAATCCCACTTGGTCGTGGTGAATAATCCTTTTAATGTACTGTTGAATCCTATTGGCTAGTATTTTGGTGAGAATTTTTGCATCTGTGTTCATCAAGGATATTGGTCTGTAGTTCTCTTTTTTGATGGGATCCTTGTCTGGTTTTGGGATCAAGGTGATGCTGGCCTCATAAAATGAGTTTGGAAGTTTTCCTTCCATTTCTATTCTTTGGAATAGTTTCAGGAGAATAGGAATTAGTTCTTCTTTAAATGTTTGGTAGAATTCCCCGGGAAGCCATCTGGCCCTGGGATTTTGTTTGTTTGGAGATTTTTGATGACTGTTTCAATCTCCTTACTGGTTATGGGTCTGTTCAGGCTTTCTATTTCTTCCTGGTTCAGTTGTGGTAGTTTATATGTCTCTAGGAATGCATCCATTTCTTCCAGATTGTCAAATTTGTTGGTGTAGAGTTGCTCATAGTATGTTCTTCTAATTGTCTGTATTTCTTTGGTGTTAGTTGTGATCTCTCCTCTTTCATTCATGATTTTATTGATTTGGGTCCTTTCTCTTTTCTTTTTGTTAAGTCTGGCCAGGGGTTTATCAATCTTATTGATTCTTTCAAAGAACCAGCTCCTAGTTTCATTGATTTGTTCTATTGTTTTTTTGGTTTCTATTTCATTGATTTCTGCTCTGATCTTTATGATTTCTCTTCTCCTTCTGGGTTTAGGGTTTCTTTCTTGTTCTTTCTCCAGCTCCTTTAGGTGTAGGGTTAGGTTGTGTACCTGAGACCTTTCTTGTTTCTTGAGAAAGGCTTGTACCGCTATATATTTTCCTCTCAAGACTGCCTTTGTAGTGTCCCACAGATTTTGAACCGTTGTGTTTTCATTATCATTTGTTTCCATGAATTTTTTCAATTCTTCTTTAATTTCCTGGTTGACCCATTCATTCTTTAGAAGGATGCTGTTTAGTCTCCATGTATTTGGGTTCTTTCCAAATTTCCTCTTGTGATTGAGCTCTAGCTTCAGAGCATTGTGGTCTGAAAATATGCAGGGAATGATCCCAATCTTTTGATACCGGTTGAGATCTGATTTCGGACCGAGGATGTGATCTATTCTGGAGAATGTTCCATGTGCACTAGAGAAGAGTGTGTATTCTGTTGCTTTGGGATGAAATGTTCTGAATATATCTGTGATTTCCATCTGGTCCAGTGTGTCATTTAAGGCCTTTTCAATAAATGGTGTTGGGAAAATTGGACAGCCACATGCAGAAAAATGAAATTGGATCATTTCCTTACACCACACACGAAAATAGACTCAAAATGGATGAAGGACCTCAATGTGAGAAAGGAATCCATCCAAATCCTTGAGGAGAGCACAGGTAGCAACCTCTTCGACCTCAGCCGCAGCAACATCTTCCTAGGAACATCGCCAAAGGCAAGGGAAGCAAGGGCAAAAATGAACTATTGGGATTTTATCAAGATCAAAAGCTTTTGCGCAGCAAAGGAAACAGTTCACAAAACCAAAAGACAACTGACAGAATGGGAGAAGATATTTGCAAACGACATATCAGATAATGGGCTAGTGTCCAGAATCTATAAAGAACCTAGCAAACTCAACACCCAAAGAACAAAAAATCCAATCAAGAAATGGGCAGAAGACATGAACAGCCATTTCTGCAAAGAAGACATCCAGATGGCCAACAGATACATGAAAAAGTGCTCCATACACTCGGCATCAGGGTGGGGTTATGGACATTGGGGAGGGTATGTGCTATTGTGAGTGCTGTGAAGTGCGTAAACCTGGCGATTCACAGACCTGTACCCCTGGGGATAAAAATATATTATATGTTTATAAAAAATAAAATTAAAAAAAAAAAGAAAGCAATTTTTTAAAAGATTTTATATTTATTTATTTATTTGACAGAGAGAGACACAGCAAGAGAGGGAGCACAAGCAGCGGGAGTGGAAGAGGGAGAAGCAGTCTTCCTGCTGAGCAGGGAGTGTGATGTGGGGCTCATCCCAGGACCCTGGGTTCATGACCTGAGCCTAAGGCAGATGCTTAAAGACTGAGCCACCAAGGTGCCCTAAGTGGTCCTATATTCATAGGCATTTGGGTTGTTTTCAATCTTTTGCTATCATAAAACAATGCTGCATTAAATATCTTTGTACATAAATCTCTGAAAAATCATTGAAATACTATTGCAGGGTAAATTCCTGGGGATAGAATTTATCTCTAGAATCATGTGTACATTTGTAATACATGATAGATGATAGGTAGATTAGATAGATATTGCCAAATTTGCTCCATAGTGATTGAGGACATCACTTTTTAAAGAAAAATATTTTCCTTTAGGAACCTAAGAGCTAAATATTAATAATGTACTGTGCTCAAGAAAGTCCGTATATCTCAATAACAAAAAAGGGACTACCATAAACTTTTAAAGTGGCTATATAATTATAACCAACATAGTTTAATTCCAGAATCCTACTGTGGGTGAATTGGGGAGGAAGAGGCAGAAGGTTCCTTGTGGCATTTTGGTTTAGAGATTTTTTTGAGGGGTCATTTAAAAATCAAATCAAAATAAAGTTTGTAACCAATGTGAGTTTGGTTTGGTTTAAAAGATTCTAATTTATATAGAGGTGAAAGGAAAAACGAGTTTGTGGTTAAGTTTTTTCCATAGTAACTTGCTCGTATTTAGTTATGAATTACAAGACATACAGACCATCATACAGTCTGACTCACACAGGCATTTGAACTTTAAATCTAAAAGAAGGATATGTTCATTTTATCCGCTTTCTAATAGGAAAAAGAAGGAATGGAAGACACATTCTATCTTGTGTTTGGAAATTTGGTATTTTAGGCTTTATGCCTCATCTGCTTTACTTGTCTAACTTTCCAGAAAAACAAATGCTCATATATTTCCTTAATATCTTTTTAATACCCCAAATGTCTTAGAACATATTTAAATACTCATTGGAGTGGAAACACTCCTTGATGAATATTTCATGCATTAAATGAATATCTTAAACTCTGATTGCCTACAGCATAGTAAGGGTATTAACTATATATTTTTTTAAATGGAAGAAACCCTTAAGAAAAAATGTTGCGGAATTTTAATAAGGAGATTCTGTAAAAATTCACAGTCATTTTCCATCTCATAAACAATGTTTTTTAAAAATACTTTAAGAACTCATTTTTTCTTTAAGCTGCTCCCAGGGCTCTGGTCCATCCAATATATTTTCATCATTCCAACTCTCAATCAAACTCAAAATTCTTCAACATTCTTTTTGTTTATCTTTGGAAAACAACTAATTCCCAGGTGTATATGGAGAAGTTAATAAGTCTAAATTCCATAAAGACACCATCAGATCCATAAGACCAAGTCATAAGAACTAATCAATTCTTATTTGTTCCTTATGCCATGAAAGAGCCCCAATTACTAACTGGAAAGGAACACGCATGTACACAAAAGCACTTTTTTAAGCAACAATTTTTTTTTTTGCTTCTTTGTCAAAAAACTGGTGAATTAAACATTGTATATAGTTAAATCCCCCTTTTGATTAGCTTTGATTGTTAAAAAAAAGTCTTATATATAACTTACAAATTTTCCAAGTTCTAATACATGTAAACATGTATAAAGATAACATATGCGATGTATATGTATACAATAGATAAAGAAACTTCATATGTATTTTATAACACATTTTCTTTCTTTATACCAATAGTGAAAACAGAAGGGTAGAGATTCTCCTGTCCTTTATTTGACTGATGGTGATGTATGAGGTGACCTGCTAAAAGTCAGACACTGAATCCTCACAAATATATATATATATATATATATATATATATATATATATATATAATCAATCTGTAGAATGAGGCAGTAACACTGAGTTTATAATACTAAGATAGGTCAGTAAATACTGGTGTGATATAAGGGCTAAGTTCCTCTTTTTCTTTGGAAGTGATAATGCCCCATCACCATTTGTTGAAAATACTTTCTTTTCTCCCCATCAATTTGGCATTAATTCTTAATTCCCTTCCATTGATCCACATCTAATTCTTTGGCAATACCACATTGTCTTGTTTATTGTGGCTCTAAAATAATACTTTGTGTCAGGTAATGTATGTTTCCAACCTTGTTCTGCTTTGTCAAAATTATCAGAATTGTTGCAGCAAATTCGAGGTCTTCTGGGTCTTCATATAAAACCCTTAGACTCAGCTTCTAAATTTCAACAAAACAAAACAAAAACAATCCTGGAATTTGTAGTTGGATTCTGATGAGTCTACAAATCAATCTGGGAAAACCTGACGCTTTAAAACTTGGAGTCTTCCAATCTGCGAGCATGGAATATCTCTTGATTTAGTTAGGTCTTCTTTAATTCCTCTTAGTGATGTTTTGTTGTTTTCAGGGTAGAGATTTCCCATGTATTTTGTTAAATTTATCCACAATTATCTCATATTTTTGATGCTATTACGAATGATATTTTATTTTTTTTAAAGATTTTATTTATGTATTTGTCAGAGAGAGAGAGATAGAGAGATCACAAGTAGGTAGAGAGGCAGACAGAGAGAGAGAGAGGGGGAAGCAGGCTCCCTGCCGAGCAAGGAGCCCGATATGGGACTCAATCCCAGGACACTGGGATCATGACCTGAGCTGAAGGCAGCTGCTTAACCAACTGAGCCAACCAGGCATCCCACAAATGATATTATTATTTTAAAACACTAACTTACAAATTCCCAATATTAGTATATAGAAATAACATCACTTTTGGACATTGGATTTAAAAATGTAACTTCACTAATCATAATTTTTTTTTTTTTTTGAGAGAGAGAGAGATCACAAGTAGGCAGAGAGGCAGGCAGAGAGAGAGAGAGGGGGAAGCAGGCTCCCCGCTCAGCAGAGAGCCCGACGTGGGGCTCGATCCCAGGACCCTGAGATCATGACCTGAGCTGAAGGCAGAGGCTTAACCCACTGAGCCACTAATCATAATTTTTTACGCTAACGCTGCATAGATGGGCACTCATCTATCTGCTTGTGCACAGAATCAGTCCTGCCCACAGAAAATAAGAGCAATACAAAAGTGGAAGTGACAGCCCTGCTCTGGTGGTCTCCAGAAGTTATCCCAGTTCAACTATTAATTTTTCTGACTTTTGGAAAGTTTTGATCTGCTTCCCACTCTGATTAGACACGGGGGCCTTGGGATTCATCTTGGCCTACTCTCTGCGCAGGTCTACTCCCTGGGTCTTTCCTGACCAAGCCCCAGTGGACCTCATCTGTGACTAGAATTGTGTTCTTTTTAATACAACTCTCAACTTACAAGGCAAGAGAAAATGAACCACAGCCAGTAGAAGGCTCTGAGACAGTAAAATAGATGTTTTTGTATACACAAAATAAATGTACTACATGTCTCTAGAGTTAGAAACACAGCCTGGGATGTAACATGGTCATTTTGAAAGGAGAGGGATCTCTTTGGGTATAACAGAGAGCAATTTATAAAATTTCTGCTCATCACCATAGCAAAAAAGAAATGTGTTTATATACATATATGTATGTGTATGTACATCTGTTAACAAACTCTAAATAATGGAAATTTTGGACATGTAATATCTAGAAGTGGCACAAAGGCTGTGGACTGTGGGAAAGAGTGAATGTTTTAAGTGTGTATATCTCATATTTTGATCCCCAAAGATTTAAAGTTTGTTTTCCACCACAGTGAAACCAAGAGGTAATAGCCATGCATTTGGGTTTTCCTTGTAGCCCAACAATACACCCAGCTGGCTTAGTTTCTGCATCCCGGGGGCTGAACACCCTTGCACATTTTCATGGAATTCAGAGTCCATGTAAATACAGGCTATGTCAACAGGAGGCTCAGCCCGAGTGGCAGTTGTGGCCTTGTAGCCTCAGATGGTCAGTGTTTAGCAAAACTCTGTAATTTTAGCTTTCAAAGACTCAAGCCCCCAATTTTGTAATCTTTCATAACTTTTTCCTGAAATTTCTTCACCAAGAAAGCAAAGAGAAGCAAAGAGAGCTTTCTACTTCATTCTCGAGTTTCAAAGCATGTTATTAGTGTGATCCAGAAATCCCTGAGGCTCCATGAGGCCACGCGCTGCCATTTCAGGGGACTCCTGCTGGAATTCTTCGGTGGGGGGAGTTTATTATTTCTGAGAAGAAACTTGGTTTTAGTTTTAGTTTGTAAACCTTTTGCATATTAAGGTCTACTTTTCAAAATACACTTTACTATCACATTTTCTGAGTTATTTGAGTGTTTTTGGATAGAAATCTGTCCTAAGTTTTCATTTCCTTTGGGATAAAGTTTCTTTTTTTTTTTTAAGTTTTTTTATTTTTTTATTTTATTTATTTGACACAGAGAGAGATCACAAGTAGGCAGAGCAGCAGGCAGAGGGGGGTGGAGCAGGCTCCCCACCGAGCAGAGAGCCTGATGCGGGGCTCGATTCCAGGACCCTGAGATCATGACCCGAGCTGAAGACAGAGGCTTAAACCACTGAGCCACCCAGGCGCCCCGGGATAAAGTTTCTAAGTGATTACCACCTCCTGTCAAAGGAGCCTGCTACTTATAATTGGGATTGCATACACCTGATTCACAGAAATGCTCAATAAGTATTGGCTGAACTGAACTACATTAGGAAATAGAAGCAAATATTACCAGGGGAGACTTTTGTCCTGTATAATTTTGATTAAGATTCCTTACTTCTTTGGGAGACAAACCATGAGAGACTGTGGACTCTGAGAAACAAACTGAGGGTTTTGGAAGGGAGGGAGGTAGTGGGTTGGGTGAGCCTGGTGGTGGGTATTTTGGAGAGCATGTATTGCATGGAGCACTGGGTGTTGTGCATAAACAATGATAAGAAATAAAAAGAAATAAAATAAAATAATATAAAAAATTAAAAAATAAAATAAATGTGGAAAGAATTGGCAAAGTGCTAAGTTGGTAAATGACTTAAAAAGTCCCTATAACTCTTAGCAAACCTTAGTTTCAAATGCAACTGGTAACAAGTGTTTTTCCTTCCTAAAACCTTTATTTAAATCCCTTTTTTATGATTGTTATTTATGAACAGTATTAATGTCTCTATTGCATAAATTTATTTTTGTACCCCATGGTTGTTTGGGGGAATAAACTTTAAGTCACAATATGTTCATCTGTGAAATAAACTGTTTTAATAAAAAAAAATTCTTTACCACTTTGGATCATTTTTTATCTTGTAAGTGACATGAGGAGTTCAAACAGTCTCTAAAATTCCTTTCATTTTTAAATTCTATTTTATTATGCATTGGCAAATTGCAAAATTTTGTTGAAATATAGAGTTTATTTACATAAATATAAACATTACTTAAATTTTGACTAGTTGTTAGATTTTACTTATGATTTATGAATATTGCCTGTGATTTTATGTTTGTGTCTTTTCCCGGACATGATGAAAATTTGTAGTTAAAAATGAAGATTCTATTACAACCATTTGTTTAGTCTACATTTCCCAACTAGTTTGTTACACATTTTGCTACTTGGCCATTGACTAGTTGCACTAAGGTCACATGTATGAAGCCGTATACAAAGACGTTTCAAAAAGGAGAATTCAAATAAACTGTGATTACATAAAATGACATATTTCATTGGAAAAAATAGGTACTAAAATGAAAAGATAAAGCTAAAATGTTTGCCCCTTCTGAGAAGGCACGGCTGACTGAGTTTCTTTATCTTAACTTGTCTAAACTATTATAATATTTTAAAAATCTTTACGACCACTCCTATTCTGTAGTTGTGAAGTTGTTTTCTTGGTGGAAATCCATTTCCCCATTTAATTATATTTTTAAATTTGTCTGCAGCAGTGTTTTCCAGAGCATGTTCCATATGGGAATAAATGTTTAAAATTTTTTAAAAGGAGTCTATAGTGAAAGAAGTTTGGAAAATGCTGAATTAAATGAAACTAAGCAGATTATGGCAGGTCTGCTCTGAAGTCTGAATACACTAATGTACACTATAAATATCCAGAAGAGAGTAAATAGCAAGTGGAAATTTCCAGACTTACTTCACCATGGGCCTCTTTGGGGAGAGAAATATACCCTGTGAAAAATGCTGCTTAGAAGATGATAAAAATGTTTTGATCTACAGAATTGTAAGTGCTTAGGAAATCTCACTACTTACAAACACATCATCTTTTCCATCTACAGCATACATATATCTGTGCAATATACATAGTCTAATAGGCTTCTTGGTATCAGTG
This sequence comes from Lontra canadensis, assembly GCF_010015895.1. Taxonomy (NCBI): domain Eukaryota; kingdom Metazoa; phylum Chordata; class Mammalia; order Carnivora; family Mustelidae; genus Lontra; species Lontra canadensis. Next base: position 2,700,851 of record NW_022631021.1, on the reverse strand, counting down.
AAAATTAATATCTATTTCTATCTTTCACTAGAAATGAACTTTTCAGGTAAACAATCTTCAGTATTTTGAAAATAGCTAGTTATGAACCTGTTTAAAAATTCTTTCTTTAGGGGCACCTGGGTGGCTCAGTGGGTTAAAGCCTCTGCCTTTGGCTCAGGTCATGGTCCCAGGGTCCTGGGATCAAGCCCCGCATTGGACTCTGCTCAGCGGGGAGCCTGCTTCCCCTCCTCTCTCTCTGCCTGCCTCTCTGCCTACTTGTGATCTCTGTCTGTCAAATAAATAAATAAATAAAATCTTTAAAAAAAAAAATTTCTTTCTTTATGACCTCCCACAATCATGTCATGAAGTTCATTCCAGCTGTTAGGTCTATGATTTTGACATTTGAATAATTTCTGTCTCATAAATGATTTAAAACCGGTTCTGGTCTCCTTTTAAAGTTTGCTTTGACTATAAACTTGACGTGTTTCTCTATGTGTGATTTTGTACATATGGACACTGACATATTATCATTTAACAATATTCAGACTTTTGGTCCAAACCTAAGCTGAATTGAAAGATTTATAAGTTACTTCCTTTATTAGAAGTCCTTCCGGATTTCCTTTTTTTTTTTTTTTTAACTGCCTCTTTAAGATTTCTTCCAAAATTTGATGTACGTAATGTCATAAACCCAGGTCAACCTAAGACTAGTACATGATCATTGGTTCATAACTTAAAGACTCATGTGAATTACCAAAGGAGTTAAAATTTGAAGTTCTGGGGCCTTTCCTTAAGACATTTTGATTTATTTCATCTTGGGTGCTATATACTGCCAGACTGATTCTAATGCACTAGCAGGCTTGAAAAACACTGTCCTATACCTTACATGATAACTATTTTAATTGATGCTAATCCAGTAATCCAGTGGGATGTGTTACATAGAGTGAAGGCTAGATGTAGAATTTTAAATTGTTATAAACTCATTAGTATTATCTCATCAGAGGTTATATTCTTTAGAAGTAATTGCGGGTAAATCTGTATCTCTTAATCAGAATCTTTCATATCTAAGAACTTTTAACAATCACATGACTATAGAAGGATAGAAATTTTGTCTGGTTGAGTATGACAAGTCACCATTATAATTGATTCATCTTAACTAGGTATTGACGTATAAAAATATAAATAATGGAGTGCCTGGTGGTTAAGTCGATTGAGCATCTGACTTTTGGTTTTGGTTCAGGTCATGATCTCAGGGTTATGATATCAAGCCCCATGTAGGGCTCTCTGCTTATCAGGGAGTTGGGAATTCTGCTTCTCCCTCTTCCTCTGCTACTCCCCCAACTAGCGCATGCTCTTTCTCCTTCTCAAATAAAGAAATAAAATCTTTAAAAACAGGCACATAAGAATCTTTAAGCATTTTCCCTGTTATAGGAAATTAGGAACTAAACTTCTTAGGAAAGAAACTTCTTTTATTCACAGACCAGATTAGGACACCCTCTTTTTCATTCTCTCTAACCATTCTGTGTCTCAATATCTTGCCTATAAATTGAGACTAATAATAATACCAAACTCATGTTATTTAAATGAGTCATTATGTAACATTTAGAACAGTGTTTGGTACTTAGTAAAAATTCATAAAAATTACTATTATTATTTTACGGTCATTCCAGTGATCTCTTAGTCTCTAGTCAAAAAGTAAGCCCAAAGAAGATAGCAGAATGTATTAGTTTGCTCCTAATTTCGTTCAGACTCCTGTTAGCAGGAACGCGGATACTATAAGCTTAACAACCCCAGAATTTTGTCCTGGATACATGTAAATTATATTTGCATATATTGCTGATTTTTTTTTTCACATTTGTAAGGAGTAAGATTTTAGGTTTTCAGGTCTGTATTTACTTATGCTATATTTTTACATTACACAGCTCAAGCTGTTATACTTATTTATTCCAGATATTTACTTCACTATTGACTAAAACAGACATGGGCACTATTATCTCTGATCTCAGATTAGACATAAAAATTCTAGAATGGTGTTAGATATGGGTTTTGCTTGAATCTCGACATTGCATGGATTTAATGGATGTGGTTCTAGGATAATTTGAAAATGCTTAATTAGCTTTACTATTCTGTTCTACAAATTCACGTCTAAATTTTCATTCAAAACTTTGAGAAAGATACTGTTGTCACCCAGATTTCCTGGTACCTGGTACCTTGCCTTTAGTGAGCTGCAGACTATAGAGTATAGGATCTTACTCATTGAAATCTGCCTTGTAGAATCTTAAGAAACATAACTCAATGTATGTGCTCTTTGTCGTTTAAAATGGGCTCACAGGGGCGCCTTGGTGGCTCAGTGGGATAAAGCTTCTGCCTTTGGCTGAGGTCATGATCCCAGGGTCCTGGGATCTAGCCCTACATCGGGCTCTCTGCTCCATGGGCAGCCTGCTTCCTCCTCTCTCTCTCTCTCTGCCTGCCTCTCTGCCTACTTGAGATCTCTGTCTGTCAAATAAATAAAATAAAAAATCTTAAAAAAATAAAATGCGCTCACAGAATCAATTAAATATTAACATTAGATGATAATCTACTCAAGATTAGAACTGTATATTCAGACAGAACTGTGTCTTTTAGTCTTCCCCTTTTTTCCTTTTTTTTTTTTTAAGATTTTATTTATTTATTTGACAGACAGAGATCACAAGTAGGCAGAGAGGCAGGCAGAGAGAGAGGAATGGAAGCAGGCTCCCTGCTGGGCAGAAAGCCCCATGTGGGGCTTGATCCCGGGACCCTGGGATCATGACCTGAGCCGAAGGCAGAGGCTTTAACCCACTGAGCCACCCAGGCACTCCTCTTTTTTTTTTTTTTTTTTTTTTCTTAATAAAGACATTTCTATATGCAAGTTAATGGACTAACTTCATTCATTTGGAATGCTGAGGTTGAATACATTTTTAGTCATTTTACCTAATAAGGTAAACCATTCATATGGGGTCACTTAACTAAACTTGGAGAATGATCCCAGAAGAGACTCGCTGTGCCAGAGCAACTCTCAAACCACAAGAAAAGGCTTGTAATAATCAATAATATGCTACAAATCTGAGATGAAATGTGATAAGGATATGTTTATCACTCCATAAGAAAAATATGTCACACAGACTTCTGAAATTGCAATGTTTCATCAGAACTATCAGCTGCCAAAGACTACATAAACAGTTTCTGTGAGAGGATTATGACTTAATTGCTCTTATGGTCAACTAATCATGGGTGTACCCTCATATATTCAATTACCTTTTGGGGATGAAGGTGAAATTTGAACACAATTTTACAAATAAGCTCTGAATTCAGTTTTTCCTCAGTAAAAAGGCTCATTGTCAGTACTGTCTTTGATACTTTCTAAGGCAAACCATGTTCCAGCCATTATTTTATTCCAAAATTTATTTTAAATAGATGTGTCTGAGATACAGATTTCAACAGATTATATCTTCCAACTAGATAAGCTTATACTGATGATGAAGTTCTACTGTGAGTTCTTATGACAAGATGTATGAGATAGCTTTGCTATTCTCCCACATGTATTACTAAGATTTTCAAATAACACTTGTAATTTAATATTTTAAAACATCAGTAGCCTATTTATTAAATGACAAATGGAATGTTATTTCTTCAAATAGGAGAACTTGAGGAATGAAAGCTTATGAAATAATATCTAGAAATAAAATATTAGAAATAGTTATTTTCAATAGATTTGTTAACTATAAGATTTCATTCACAAGCAGGCACATATACATACCAACGCTGAAGATTTATAGGTACAGTAAATTTTGCAAAGTGGACATCTTCGATTTTGGTGCCGAAGGAAGCAGCTTACCTTTGAGTAGAAGTAGAGATAGTATGTCCCTATCCCTTTTCAAAGTCCATTCTCAAGGTCTTTCATACAAGTTCACATTTCTCTGCCTGTCCATGCCTTTTTGATCAATGGATGTATGGAGATTATTCCAATTAGGGCTGGAACAGATTGATATTGCTTTGTGTTTATGGAATTGAAGATACATATGGTAAATGATTGCTCTCTAGATCCACTCTTTCCATCATGATCCTAGGCAGCCACCAATCTATTTCCTGTTTCGGTGTATTTGCCTATTCTGGACATTTCATATAAATTGAAGCATACAATAAATGGTTCTTTGTAAGTGGTTTCTTTCATTTAGCACAATGGTTTCAAGGTTCATCCTTGTTTTGGCATGTATAAGTAGTTTTTTTTTTCTGAATAATATTCCATTATATGGATATACCGCATATTTTGTCCAATCATGAATTGATGGACATTTGGGTTGCTTTTACTTTTTGGTTATTAAGAATAGGGGCACCTGGGTAGCTTAATGGGTTAAAGCCTCTGCCTTCACCTCGGATCATGATCCCGGGGTCCTGGGATCGAGCCCCACATAGGGCTCTCCACTCAGCAGGGAGCCTGCTTCCTCCTCTCTCTCTCTCTCTGCCTGCCCCTCTGCCTACTTGTGATCTCTGTCAAATAAATAAATAAAATCTTAAAAAAAAAGAATAATATTGGTATCAACATTTGTGTACAAGTTTTTGTGTGAATGTGTTTTCATTTTTCTTGGATATATACCCAGGAGCAGAATAGTTGGGCCATATGGCAACTCTATACTTAACATTTTGAGGAATAGCCAGACTATTTTTCCAAAACTGCATCATTTTGCATTCTTACCAGCAATATATAAAGATTCCAATTTCTCCACATCCTCTCCAATAATTATTATTATTTTATAAGGTTTTTAAAACATTTATTTGACACAGAGATAGAGAGAACAAGTAGGCAGAGAGGCAGGCAGAGAGAGGGAGAAGCAGGCTTCCCACTGAGCAGGGAGCCTGATGTGGGGCTCGATCCCGGGACCCTGGGATCATGACCTGAGCCCAAGGCAGCTGCTTAACCAACTGAGCCACCCAACTGCCCCTCTCCAACAATTATCTGTCTTTTTGATTATAGCCATTCTGGCAGATGTGAAGTCCTATCTCATTGTGCTTTTGATTTGCATTTCCATAATAATGATGTTTATCCTCCTTTCATTTGTTCGTTAGCCACTTGCGATCATCTTTGGACAAATGCTTATTCATATCCTTTGCCATTTTTTAATAGGGTTATTTGTTTTATTATTGTTGAATTATGGGAGTTCTTTATAGAGTCTACATATGAGTCTCTTATCAGATATATGATTTATAAATTATTTTTTCCTTTCTGTGTGTTGTCATTAGCCTGAGTCCTAGAATAGGAAGACATGTGAAGCAGAGTAATAATAGTCCATCTATGGCCATTGATGCCTAAACCACTAAATCTATACCTATGAGAATTTTGACAGGTCATCTAATCAGCATATTTTACAACATGTTTTTGAGATGAAAGGACCCCTAAACAAAGGGTAGAAGCTAAAAATAGAAGATCGAGACCTCTAAATCAAAGGATAGTTATGGAGTTTAAGAAAAAGAAAAACATAAGACTTACTGAAGATTATGTTTATATTTGCCATGAAATCACAAATACGATCAGCTTTAAATTGTGAATTTTGTAGTTTTTCTTCTGAGAGAACTTATTATCTCTTTAGAGTCCCCTGTCTTCATAAATGGGATGCCTGACATTTCAGCCATTGCCAAAAATCAAGACTCTTCTGGCCTTGAAACCTACCACTCTCAAGTCATTTCTTGCCCATATTACTATTTCTTCATCAAAACTATTTGGGTATACATCACATTCACTCAGGAAATCTCTTTTTTCTTTCTAAGGGGGCTAAAATTTAACAGGCATGGCTATAGATATGTAATTTATGCTCCTAGATTAATGGGAAAGGACTAGATTCTTGAACCTTTATTCTCTACCAAATAATTTATATCCTAAATTACGCTGCATGGTTGGCCATGATTTGTCTGTGTGCAGAATCAATCCCACATAAGAAGATAAGAACAGTACTAAACAAAAGTAATATAAAAGAGATAGTTCAGATTCTGCAACTGCAACAATTTCCTGATCATTTACTAATCAACAGATTTACATTTGATAGTGTAAGGAACTACATTTAGCAATTTTGGAGACACAAACGCACTTTGGAACCAAATCCCATTTATGGGAAGATTTTATCCAATTACAAGCATATAGGCAGTACCCGTTTTGGCTACGCTTACTCTGTAGCCACGCCAGTCAGGACACAAATGACTGTGTGCCTGGTAGGCACACCGTGGTACAGGGTGGAGATGTTTAAAATCACTTTATTTTTCAATTCTATATAGTATGGAATAATTCTCTGGGGTAATTATGTAAGACTTTTGATAGCCCAATCGTGGGTAGGACAAGAAATAGAAGTAGCATAAGGAAGAAATCTCATTTACTTAAGTGATGGGGCAAAATGTTCCCAAAGGACAACAAGAGCCTAGAAATAATGAGGTGAGTACCCAACTGTGCTGAGCAGTTTGCAAAATAAATTCTATGAGAAAGGACAAAATAAAGGATATTTTTAGGTATGTAGAGAAGGTTGACATATATTAATTGGCTGTCTTGGCATTAGAAATTTTTTTTTTTTTCACTAAATGTTGTTTAACAGGTTCTGTTCTTGAGTTGTCCATACCCTCATGAAAAATGACTGGGTTCATTTTTAAGGTAGCATCATGGTCTAAAAATCTTTATGCCAGTTTCTGAGACTCTATTTAGCAGGTTTCCCTTGCAAAAACCATTGGCAGAGACTTATTTTGGATAAATCAAATTAGTCTTCAATACAGTCTGAAGAAATACATTCCTTGACTATTATTTTCATCATTAAGATATAAAAATACTTTTCCCAGTATGTCATGTAAGTGTATATTCCTATAAAACATCATTCTGCTGCTTAATAATTATTTTCATGAAAAGGTGTTTTTGGTGAGAGTCCTTTAAAGAACGGCTTAGATCACTAGAAGTATAACTAAATCCCTTTTATTTATTATAAACATGAGAGCTAGCATTTGAATTTTGGCAGACAGATACTATAACATTCTGGGTAGACAGAGGATTTTACTGCATGCCTATGAACACAGGGTTGTTAACAACCTCCCTCGAAACCCATATCCTGCCCAAAGGTTTACAGTTCCTTCTCTTTTGAAATCCTGGTGGAGTCAGTAGGTAATCAGATTTGAATAACACTTTTTAACAAGGTTACTTCTCAGTGGCTAAAAATTCAAATGCACAAATATGCTCTTGTATATGATTTGAATTTAATTAGAAGGCTGGACCTAATATATTTTGGTCACTCGTCAGTTTTATAAATAATAAATTTTTGTTGAAATGTTTAGAACAAATTTAATAACGGTTTGTTAAATTCCTGAGGTTCTCATTTATCCAATGAGATTAATTCAATGAGAACCTTCATAATCACGTGCTAAATCTTGTCTTTAACCATGTTAATAACCTTCCCACCCCTTACTCCCCACCCCCGTGCCTATGGGAATATGTAACTTTGAAACACTGTTATGCAGATATAACCTCAGAAAAGAAATGTTTTCCAGATCTGATAATCTAAGAAAATCATTATTTGTGGTCCTCTGAGATGTTTTGTGAGATGCTTTAGAAATAACAGATGATAAAACTTAAATATTTTGAATCAACCTTGGTTAAAATGAAGAGAAACCACAAATGACAAAGGTATGTAGTATAAAAACCTAAGAGTGAAACTGCTGTTTTGAAGTATTATACCAGTCATTACTGTTTTAGGCAAAGGGGAAGGAGAAAATTGGGGAATATTTTCACACCAGTGTTCATAAGAACATTAAACAGCAAAAGGATTTTTTTTTTTAAAGTAAACTTTTGTCTTAGATTTGTATTTCCAGAGAAGTTGGATAGATAGCTCAGAGAGTCAGTCTCTGCTCTACTCCTCATTCACCCACTTTCCCCTATAATTAACATGTTCTGTTTTTATGGTACATTTGTCACAACTAAGAAGCCAACATTGGTATATTATTATTAACTAAACTCCACCTTTTATTCATACTATCTTCCCCAAAATGTCAAGAAGTGAACTCCACGTTATTGAGATTTCATTAGATTTTTCCCTCATGTCTTTTATGTCCTGGGATCAAATCCAGACTATTATATTGGTCATTATGTTTCCTTAGCCTTCTCTTGTTTTATGACAGATTTTCAAACTTTGTTTACTTTTGATGATTTTGACTGTTTTGCCAAGTGCTGCTCAGGTATTTTGTCTCTCAGTTTGGGCTTCTCTGATGCTTTTCTCATGGTTAAAATGGGGCTATGCACCCTTGGAAGGGTGCCACAGAGATGAACTTGCATTCTCATCATATCATACTGGTGTGTGCTGGGTGGTCTATATTCTCAGCATGACTTTACCACTGAAGTGAGGTTTTCCTTTACCGCCCAGCTGAGGTGCTGTTTGCCAGGATTCTGTACTGCAGTTAAGACACTGTATTTTTTTGTATTAAATCTATATATGTTCTGTGTAACAGATATTTGACACTCTTTTTGGTTGCCCATTCTTTGAACCCCTTTCTTAGAATAAGAAATTTCTTACCTTGAGAGTTCCTGCTCGGCTGGGGTTCAAGACTGAAATGTGTTTCGAGCCTTCTTGAGGTAAGAGTGAGAAACTCGGGGCGCCTGGGTGGCTCAGTGGGTTAAAGCCTCTGCCTTTGGCTCAGGTCATGGTCTCAGGGTCCTGGGATCGAGCCCCGCATCGGGCTCTCTGCTTAGCGGGGAGTCTGCTTCCTCCTCTCTCTCTCTCTCTCTGCCTGCCTCTCTGCCTACTTGTGATCTCTGTCTGTCAAATACAAAAATAAAATCTTTATTAAAAAAATTAGTGAGAAACTCTTGCGGCAGCGATCAGAGGCATTATGTCTCCAGACAGAGGGAGATACCACGTGGAACCCACTAGTGAGGAGATAGCAGAGATGGAGCTTTAAAGGCAGCATAACATGAATTTGCTTATTTGTCAAAAAGACTTATTTGTTAAAAAGGTCTTGGTTTTCTTTGACAGACCGGGAAACTCATTTTGACAAATTCTTTCTAATGACAGAAAATCAGAGAGTTCCTCCAAAGTGTGTTGCTATTGATTTTTTAACAACAGCAAAATCCTTAAGTTGACAATTTATGTCAAAAAGTAAATCAGAACAAAGTCAAGGTTGACCTAATGATTATTTTCTTCTTATGCCCTGGCATTCCATTAACTTTCTTGTGTGGTAGAGGAAACTTTCATCTGATACGGGAGTGTTTTGTGCTTGTGAGCATTACCTAGTAGGAGTCAAAATGAAAAATATTTGAAAGTTGCCAGCCTGTTTTCCCCTCCTTTATTTGTTCAAAATTTAGTTTAGTTTTTTTTTTTTTTTTTTTTTAAAGATTATTTATTTATTTATTTGTCAGAGAGAGAGAGAGAAAACACAAGCAGGGGGTAGCAGCAGGCAGAAGGAGAAGCAGGTCCTCTGCTGAGCAGGGAGCCCAATGTGGGACTCGATCCCAGGAAGTGGAATCACAACCTGAGCTGAAGGCAGATACTTAACTGACTGAGCCACCCAGGCGTCCCCCAAATTTACTTTTTCATGAAGGCCAAATAGAAGTTTATGCTTTTGGACCATATCATATTAGATAATCATTCCAACCCTCTTTCCCAAATAATGCTTCAACTTTCATTGTCTTTCAGTTTTTATGGAGAGTCACTATACGAATTAGAAATATGATTTCCATTTTGGCATTTTCTCTGTTGTATACCTTTTTTCACAGTATGAATACTTCATTTTCATCTATATAGTGAACAGTTAAGAATAATCAAATTGGGGGCGCCTGGGTGGCTCAGTGGGTTAAAGCCTCTGCCTTTGGCTCAGGTCATGATCCCAGTTCCTGGGATCGAGCCCCGTGTTGGGCTCTCTGCTCAGTGGGGAGCCTGCTTCCTCCTCTCTCTCTCTCTCTCTGCCTGCCTCTCTGCCTACTTGTGATCTCTGTCAAATAAATAAATAAAATCTTAAAAAAAAAAAGAATAATCAAATTGAGTTTTCCCTGAATATTTGATAAAACTTTTCTTCTCTAGTCAAGAAAAAACTTTAAACATTTTATTATTTTGAAATAATTATAGATGCACAGGAAATTGCAAATAAATATACAGGAAAGCCCTTGCACACTTCCCCTAGCATTCCCCAAAGTTAACATCTGCGTAGCAATAGTAAGATAGGGATACCAAGAAGTTGACATGGATGCAATCCACTGGCTTATTCAGATTTCTACAGTTGTCCACGCTGTCATTTGTGTGTATGTTAATTGATGTAAAATCTTAACTTTTGAAGTTTCTTTTTGCCTTATTGAATTGTTTCTGGTATGTAACGTTAACTCTTGTGATGAACCATCCCCCAAACCTCAGTAGCTTAACACAATAAGGGTTATTTCTCATTCACACAAAAGTCAATGTGGAGATTTCTGCCTTTGGATTACCTTCTTCATAAGGTCATTTAGAAACTCAGGCTCCTTCTAGCTTGCAGGTCCATCCTCCCTTGAGGCGTAGAGGAGGATCCATTCAACTGGCAATTGGGAAAAGGCCAGGCATGGAAGTGATGCACATCTCTTTGGCCCACATTTCACTGGTCAGGACTCAGTCACATGACCACTCCAGATGCAAGCATAAGTGGGAAATTAACTCTAGGTATGTGTCCAGGAGGTAAAGAAAATAGAATTGATTTCTACTACACTTGGTTCCTTGGGATTAAGAGGCAGGTTTTATGCCTTATTATCTCTTGTTATCATTTTTAAATATCTTTTTCTCTTAATCTATTTTCAAATATTCTTTCTCAATTTAGTAATCTTAAATTCTATGTGTCTGCTTTGTTATCCTTTTTTTGGACAAAGGCATGGGAAATAAATAAATTCAATAAGTTCTAAAGGAGTTAGATAAATAATTTATGCAACATTTCAATAGCAAATATTCATTTGTTTTTATTTTTCAAAAATTTTTTTTGTTCTTCAGTGTACTAAAAATTAACAATCAAGATTTTACTGTGAGAACATGATAAAATATTTCGATTAAAAATGAAAATTTTGGCCAATAATCCATATATTAGTGTAAAAACCATATTTAGAGTAATATTTAGAAACAGAAACATAATTTCACTTTCTTTCATAGACATAGACTTTGTCAAAGTAGGTTATATCCGGAATATGGATTATAATAAGAAAAAATAATTTCTTATTAATTTTTTAAAAGAATACATTTACTTACATAGACTATATGAGGGTTTCTTTCTAGCCTTGCTCTTAAGGTAGTATTGAAAATAGAGGTCTTGTGCTATTGTATTGCTAATGATAGAAATTCAGTATCCCAATTCCATTTGAATCTTGCAATTGTTTGATTCAGCAAGTTTATCTTCTGTTTTTATACACATTAACTCCATTGAAGGTAATGTAATTTACCCCTCTTACATATCTGAAAAAGGGATTTTATACGCCCTTAAAATTACAGCATGCTGCAGAGAGGGACTGAATTTAATCATAAGAAAGAGGTCATTTTTCCAACTTCAGTTCTTCCGTAAAAATCTTACAAGAGAGGAGATAAGTAGTTAATTTAAAAATCATTGTTCCATGGAAAGTCCTTAAGTAAACATGTAAGTCAGTTCTGCTTTTTTTAGCAATTTTTTCATTCTGCCATCATTATTTCCACTGTAAAGCAATATGGTCTTTGTTGTTTGAACTATTATTAAGAAATTAAGGCCCAAGTTGAAGCGGCTAAACATCAGCGAATAGATGGAAAAACACGCATTTCTTTTCGAAGCATTTTCAACTGAAATTTTACTTCGGTTGTGCATTTGTCAAATAGACTGAAGGCACACTGAACATAAACCCTGAGTTTAATTCTGCAAGTCTTTCCACGATAGTGTACATATGTAATTAAGGGGAAACTTGATGAGCTATCTTTGGTGTGACTTCACATCTTGACTATGTATGATGTCAGGCTGAATCCCTAAAGCACACCAGGCTTTCCTGTTCCTCTCCAGCCACTTCTGTTCCTTTTCTTCCTGTCTTTCATCCTTTTCTGGCACGACAACTTTAGATGTGAATATGGAAATCATCTATGGAGTTTTAGGGACAAGGATTTCAAGCTGTTTTGCAGAGCAAAACATTTTCCCATGCATTTTTTTCTATATTCTAATGCTTTTTCAAGTTTTACTAACATTTATTAATATTCTCCTACTTCTTTTTCATTGTCATGCCAGAAGCTTGCTCTTAAGGATGCCTTAAAGAAGACTTAGAGGTTTTCTTCCAAATATCTGAGAGGAATTTGCCACTAGTGAATTTGTAATTAGTAGCTGGCAGTGGCTATTATGCTATGAAGCTGTCATCTGATCATTTGTCTAGTTTGAGCTACGGGATGTATGAATCTTGACACATGAGAATTCACATCCTGCTCTTTGAGTAAAACATTGAAGTCGTGGAAGGAAAAGATGGCTCTTTATCTTCCACGTGGACCCTTTTAATTTTGGAAATTAACTGGGGTGAGTTTTACCTTCCTGTTATGATTTCTCCCTACACAGTCCTGGGCCAGACTTCTGTTTCCTATGTTAACTGACATGTGTGCAGTAGTTCCAGACTACGGTTCATCTGAGCCAAGAACAAAATAATTAAGAAGAGACATCCTCTCCTTTCAAAACAGTGTGTACACCCAAATCCAATACTAAAGATTTTTAGAATTCTTTCAATATCTAAGACCACAACAACCCTTTATTTGGACAGGTAGTACCTCTCTATTCTGATTAGAACATAAACTCTCATAAACTTTCTGGTGGATAATATGTCAAAATAGATCATAGTCATTAACACAGAAGTTACTGCACACATGTATTAAATGTTTTTGATAAATTTTCAAATTTCTAAATTTACTGATGTGTTTTATCAATATGCACTTTTATCAACAGTTAATGAGAATCAGTTTCCTTACATCCTGAGCACTGAATACTTTAAATATTTTAAATTTTTTGCTATATGATAGATGAAAATCTATTTGACTCTTAGTTTGATTTGCATTTCTTTGGTTATTTCTTCCTTTGTGTACTGACTGTTCTTGTCTTGTTACTTTTTTATTATCCATACTTGAACCCTGCTAGTATAGGAGTAGAAGAAAAGAGATTTAAATGATTTTTGTTTCCATTCATGTGGTCATAGCGATTTTTTTTATCATGGACACTGGTCTCCTTTAGAACACAGTGTTCTGAATGGAAAACTCAAAAATGAAAGAACATACTATGTAGCATTTTGGCTAAGAACAAAGCACTAAATTTGAAAAGAGCATGCATTACAACAAAGAGGGGTGGATATGGGCTGATGTGTTAATGTCATAGTTGCATTTAGTTCTGGAGGCTTGTCTTCGGTGCCTCATACATTGCTTCACTTTTCCTCTAACCCCTGCCAGTATGTTACCACCCAAGCTCCTGAATGCAGCTCTCTCTGTGGGACCTTAAGTAAAACCCAAATTGCAGGGTAGAAGGTCTTTAGTTCGCTGTTTGAGGCATGAATAATTTCTCTGCCATCTCTTTTGCCCCACTCAAGTTACCATGTGGAATGCCATTTTGGGTAGCTTGGAAATGGCCCTATACTTGTATCATAGAGAGACTCAGACATTCTTTTTGTGTACTTTATGATGGCAGAGAGAAAATAAGGAATGGATTCAGGGTTTGACCTAGGAATTTCATCCAAGTTGGTTGGGGTTTGGGGTTTCCTGAATTGTTGTCATGTCTGGGGGAATCTTGCAAATAGGTTGGTAATGAGGCATTTTGAAAGCTGTTGATTCCGGATATGGATCAAGTCATCTTAGGTACGTGGCATCCCATCTGCTTTTGTGCTCCACCTTTCATTAAAGGATAAACGTGGCATTGTGACATTATCGACATTTAGCAATATTATTGGTTCTCAAAGAAGAGGGTCTAGGAGAAATTTTAGATCCATATTTTAATCATGAATAATAGGATAACTATTATGTTTCCCTGAGGAGTATCAATTTTTTGACTGAGTTGTGCCCACAAGGTTTTCAATATTTGTCTCATTCCTTATTTGCCAGTGAATGGTGCTGTGGATTAAAACTGGATTCATAACTGTAGAAGGCAGTAAAAGACAATAGAGAGAGTTAGAGAAGAGACAGCAGAAACTGGCTTGCTTCCTGTGCAGTCTTGGGACAGTTACATATCTTGTCCAAATCAAGTCAGTCCTGTACAAAAGGGAAATCCATTATCTATCATGTTTAATTCACAGAATAAAATGAAGGACTGGATCTTAAAGTTCTAGGAAACACAAAATACGAATGCAAGGTAATATTATCTACTGATAAATACCACGCTATGGGTCACAGAGACTTTTATAAGTATTTCCTCATGCAATAACCATTTTGACAAAAGTTGATGACAACAAAAGATTGTGCTTTTCCCATAATTCTTAAGAGGCTGAACTCATATAAAAGTATTTACACACTTTAGTTTTGTGTGTGTGTTTGTGTGTGAGTGTGCTCACATGTGAAGTATGTATTGTCCCTCTTGGATTATTTTATCCATCACTTACTCTTCCAATAAAAAAGTTTATTTCAGCTTTCTGGCTTCTAAAAACATATGTTCTTACTCGACTTTTTTTTTTAAGATTTTATTTATTTGACAGAGATCACAAGTAGGCAGAGAGGCAGGCAGAGAGAGAGGAAGGGAAGCAGGCTCCCTGCTGAGCAGAGAGCCAGATGCTGGGCTCCATCCCAGGACCCTGGGATCATGACCTGAGCCGAAGGCAGAGGTTTTAACCCACTGAGCCACCCAGGTGCCCCAGTTTTTACTTTTCTTGAGATAACAAACCATCGATTTAAATTCCGTTAATGCTTGAAATGGTCTATGATATTTTTCTAATATGAAAAAAATAAAGTTAGAAATAATGCCTGCTCCCAGTTTTGGAATGAATAAATCACAGGGGTGAAAGGTACAGCATAGGGAATATAGCTGATGGTATCATCATAGTGTCATATGGTAGTTACACGGGTGAGCTCAGCATGACATACAGAGTTGTCAGATCACTGTATTGTACATCTCACACTAATGTCTGACTAACATCGTGTGTCAACTATACTTCAATTAAAAATAAATAATAAAATATACCTATACCTATCTCTATACATACATGTGTGTATCTATACGTACACTCAAGTACAAAAGTTACATTACCAAAAACGGCCGTAAATCCAAACAACTGGTATGAAAAGTACATTTTTTTCAGCCTTTATTCCTACACTGTGGCCACAAAACACCCAGTCTTAATGTCACTGTCTTATTCAGCGTTCCATTTGAATGGAATTATTTTATGTTCTGGTCTGGCACAGCTGGTTCAGATTCTAAATGGTTGGAGGATTCGATGAAAACCGGGAGGAAATCTCTATGTTTCCGTTTCTCCATAAAGGTGTCAAGTGGCTTACTACTAGTTTTACAGTTCTGTTTCAGTTTGTTTTATCCATGTTTTCTTTGTAGAAACTGTTCCACAATGTACCAATAATGAGACATAGAATATAAAATTTCTTCTTCTAGAATCTCAAAACTGGCGCTGGCACAAACATTTCATTTACCACGTGTAATTTAGGAATGCAGTGCTCCATATTTTAAAGACTGAGAAACCTGTGCACAGACAAGAATTAAAATAGGCAAAGAGGAGATTAATATTACTGATTTCACAGACTCAGAGTTGAAATAGATCATCAGCAATAAAAATAAAATTTAAAAAAAGCTTATGTACCCAGATGATGTTTAAATAGTCAGATGATTCGGTCATATGGGCCAAAAAACCCAATCAATTCAGTAAATAAAAAAGTTTGATCATTTTGACTGTATTCCAATCAAAAGAGCATATTCTGAGACCCAAATGTTCATAGATTTGGTTTCCTAGTGTTTGCAACAGTTCTGAATTCCTAAATGTGAGAATTTACCTTACAGATAATGTGTATAATTGGTTATTCTCTTAGAATCATATATGAATTAAGCTGCTGCCTCCAGTTGGAATATCCTTCCTTTTCCCCAACTTTCAGCTGAAAATTGGCCCACTCTTCCCACCATGTCACAAGTCACACAATCCCCAAATTGATATTATCTTCTTGTCTTTGAAAACTCCCTCTTAGCTCCTAACATGTATCTTCATCATAATAATGTAAATATTGTTTTGTGTTTTCTCGTCTCTCTATACTAAGTTCTTGTTGGCAAATACTGTGTAAATACACTTTTGTATTCTTCATACTGCATCAGATTGATATTGTATATATTGTTAGGTAGGTTGATATACGTCAAGTTGTACTAAAATATGAAGAAGTTATATGTCAGATGTCTCCCCTAAGATCCAGATTAGTATTCAGATATATTTTATATAGTTCATCATCTGAGGGGATAAGAAAGAGGAAAAAACAAAACCCTAAAGTACAGTCATCCCCTAGGTTTAGCCTCCTGAAGAGCTTTTCCAAATTCCAGCAGCTTCTTAAAACTCATTGGTTACTTCAACTGAGGAGCAGTAGAAATTGGGAAATTTATGTCTCTAACCAGATACATCGGTGACCCTGGCAATATAGGGGAGAATGTGGAGTGGATACTGAGTAAGCAACTAGCAGACAGTAAAAGAAAAACTGGTAAGTGAAAGAACTCACAGGAGAGTCTACTTGTATAGTCCAAGGTCAATTCAAGCTCAACATGTCCCAAGACCGGCATCTTTTCCTGTACTCACTCCTTTTCCTGTGTTTCTGCCTTCACAAATAGCACCATCCTGTCAGTCACCCAAACCAGAAATAGGACCAACAGCCCAGGTTCCAATCCCTCACATAAACTCTGTGTTAATCCATTTAATGTGGTTTTAGTTTCTTTATTATCTTTCCTTTCTGTCTGTACTGACAATTCCCATTGTCCAGTATCCTGCAGAGATTTTTTGGTATGTGGGCAGTTTCCATTTTTATTGCCTTCTTAGATTTCATACACCCCATCTACCCTAAATCAGCATCCCCACCCACCCACCCACCTAACCAACCAATCCTGGGCCATTCCTTCCCAGGAGCTCTCTATTCTCACTTGGATTCCAGAGAATCTGGCCCCAAGGTTGATTTTTAAAAACAAAACGCAAGACCTAGGCTAAACGAATCACTGCCTTCCACCCTCCTGAGTGCAGAAAACCGGCTCAGAGATGGTTATATAATGGTCACTAATATAAACATTGTACATCTATGGGTTTCTTTTCTGTAATGCTGAGACAATGACACTCTTTTTCTACTTGTTGTTAGTGCAGAGGCATGTAGAAATGAGCGGTGATGGTATATATTTGGGGAGTTTAAGGCATACCTGCCTTGATGACGCCTACACTAAGAAGAAGATACAGAACAAAACCAGATCTTTGATGTCGTTTTGGGTCTCTAGATAAAGCCTGTGCCTTGGCCAACTCTACCTTTGGGACTTTTAGGGAAGGAAGATGTTAAATTCCGTTTATTGAAAAAGCAAGTTTGAACTGGGTTTTCTGTTTCTTACAATCAAAACTTCCTAACGATTTAGTCTGATAATTTCTTGTTTAATTGGAAGAGGAAGGAAGTATACTCACAAGTCCTTAGAACAGAGTTATCTGTTGAGGATTTTGAAAATGCAGGTCACATTTTAAAAAAATATTGTTATGCTGAAACATTTAAAAATAAGAAGTATTTATACTTCTTATAAAATATAAGAAGAAATGACTCTTATAAACATAAAATAAGTTTATGCCTCTTGAAACAGCATCGTCATTTATAGCTTCCCATTTCATAATCAAGTGTCCTGGTTTGGACAATACATTATATGATGGCTGTGCTAAAAATGTATCTAAGTCTCAAGTAGCTGTTTAGCTTTGGTACCAGTTACTGAACACATAACAATGGTCATCACTGGCTGTCCAGATTAAAGAGATTTTAAAAACGATCTTTATCCTATGGAAAGAACCAAGATGCCTTTCTAGATACTTTTTTAAAAATTATTTATTTGACAGACAGAAATCACAAGTAGGCAGAGGGGCAGGCAGAGAGAGAGGAAGGGAAGCAGGCTCCCCGCTGAGCAGAGAGCCCAACGTGGGCCTCGATCCCAGGACCCTGGGATTATGACCTGAGTCAAAGGCAGAGGCTTTAACCCACTGAGCCACCCAGGCGCCCCGCAAGATGTCTTTCAATGGACGAATGGATAAAGAAGATGTGGTCCATATATACAATGAAGTATTATGACTCCATCAGAAAGGATGAATACCCAACCTTTGTATCAACATGGATGGGACTGGAGGAGATTATGCTGAGTGAAATACATCAAGCAGAGAGTCAATTACCAGATGGTTTCACTTGTGGAACATAAGGAATAACACAGAGGATACTAGGAGAAGGAAAGGAGAAGTGAGGGGAAATCGGAGGGGGACATGAACCATGAGAGACTGTGGACTCTGAGAGACAAACTGAGGGTTTTTTTGGGGGATGGTGGGTGAGCCTGGTGGTAGGTATTGTGAAGGGCATGTATTGCACTGCGTGTGGTGCGCATACAATGAATTTTGGAACACTGAAAAAAAAAAAAACTTTATTCTGAAGTGAATATGAACCTCTGAGAAGTGTTTCTGACTTCTTGACCTGTCTCAGCACTCAGCAGTCTTCACATAATTTGCCCAGGTGACCACCTCAGCAGCATGAATAAGGAGCACATACGAGTTGAGAGAATCTCACCCATGGTAAATTGGTTCAGTGGTGTGAAAGTGACTTATCACCTCCCCGCCTTTAGACACTACTATAGTGGTTTCGAAGCATTTTAAGATCTGCTTCCTTATTAGTTTTCATTTCTTAGAATCTTAGCTTCTGATGTGCTATTGGGTTGTATCTAGATATTTAGAGTAAAATTCCAATCATATCTTTCTTTTTCTTTTTTATCTATTCTTTATAAGGCCTGGAATTAAATTTGGGAAACAGAGTTTACATTAAAATCTTAAAAAAAAATTAGTTTGCCAAAGTTAAGAGCCCACATGGTCTGGTTCATTAATCACTGGAGTGAGTTAAGAGACATAGGTTTAGAAACATTTTCTATGTTTTTCATTGTCATATCCCCATTCAGTGGAAGAGTGAGGAGGAATATAGCAGAAGCATAATGAGTATTTGTTGAAGGAATGAATAGTGCCAGTGGGCATGGTTTATAATACCTTACTCCAAAGCCATGTAACCTCTCTAGTTTTAGTTTCCTCACCTGCAAAATGAAATTTAATATATCTACCTTCCCAAAAAAGAAACTAAAATACCTACTCCAACTACCCCACAAGTTAGTTATCATGATCAAATGAACTAATTGTATGAAACATTAGTAAAGCTATAAAATTATTCATAAAGGCAGAGTTTAATTATATACATATATATACACATATATATATGTGTATATATATGTATATAATTAAACTCTGCCTTTATGTATATGTGTGTGTATATATATATACACATATACATATAAATGTTACAGAATTTTTCAACTCCTCTTCAAGGAATAAATATACCTAAATTGGAATTATCTTATGTCTCTGTGTTGCTTCCATATATATTATCACAACTATTTTTTATTTCCTCTAATTTTAAAGCATATTGAAACAAACCACTTCACACAAAAATTAGATATGAAAAATTCCATCAAATAATACATTAAAAACTCATCATAAACATAATAAATTAAAATTTTGTGACTTCTCAGATATGGCAACAATTAGCAGAGTTCCAATTTTCCTAGGTGTCGGAAATAGAAAATATTGATTCATCACTAACTCAGGTATTTAATAAGATGTTAGAGAATTCATAAATTGTTTCAGAAAATGCACTTCAGTATACAGGAAGCACAAACATTAACAAACAAATAACAATCTTTCTGCATATGCTTTTGGATCACAACCAAAC
Organism: Lontra canadensis; assembly: GCF_010015895.1. Lineage (NCBI taxonomy): Eukaryota > Metazoa > Chordata > Mammalia > Carnivora > Mustelidae > Lontra > Lontra canadensis. Next base: position 2,680,953 of record NW_022631021.1, on the reverse strand, counting down.
ACAAGATTTCTAACAGTAGAATATTTCACTTAAAATTCCCTTTCTGGGGTCTTAATTTTTAAAGAAAATGTTCAAGCAAACAAACAACAACAAAAAAACTATTATATTTATAGAACCAGAACACACATTACATTGAATAAATAAATTATTGTTGGCAGTCTAGCTTTACTGGATTTCAGCAGCCCCAAATACAAATGCCAACTTCTCACCTAGTGACTTACTTGTGGTTACCTTTTACTCTATAACTAACCATGTTCTTTAATAGTCATGTCTGAACCTTTTGCTAGCAAACACCCTTGAGGATTGGTTTAACAACAAGCAAAGAATTTCTCTAGACCACCCAGGTCCCAGTCAAAGTAATACAGGCAGACGGGCATTTTCTTCAGGCTAGGAAAATAAGCAATCCATAGGATTAAGCTGAACAGTGGGTGTCAAGCAGCTGGGACACATGTGGAATTTGGGTGAGCCAGAAAGCAAGAACAAAGAGTCCCTGAGGGAATGAAGCAGTTAGGGAAGGGTTGGGGACAAAATGTCTCTGTGTCAATAACTGTCCCCAGCCTTTGGTCATTTTATAACAGAGGGAAGAGGGAAATAAAAGAAGGGGTGAAGTAAGAGAGGTTTAGTGATTGTCAGGGCTTGAATAGGAGCAGAAATAGACCTCCTGGTTATAGAAAGAGTAGTCATGATGGAAATGTAACATTTTCATTAAGTGTTTAGGCGAAGTATGGGACTGGAAACCAACACCTAAATTCTTAATAATTAGAATTTTTATTGATTTTTTTGTCCCAAAGATCAATGGGCATAGTTTTGATAAAAATAATTTTACTGTGCTTTAAAATGGGAACAATTTACCTCATGTGCCATTAGAATGGTACACAGTGTTAAAGTTCCACAAAAATCCTACAAGTCCAAGAATGGCTTTGCTTAGTCCCTGCATAGATTTTAAATGAAGAGAGCCAGAGGCTAGTCTGAGTTGGACCCTGCATATTGGGGCAGGAGCCTGGGTTGTGGTTTAAGTTTCTGGGGGAATCATCAATACCACTTTCTGCTGCTGGAGTGACCACAGGTCCAACACCAGGAATACCACCCACAGACAAATCCATGTGTTCACACAGAGAGACTGTGGATCAAGAAGGGAAGAGTAATAAATAAGCTGCTATCAGAAACAGGAAGAAGGCAGGTTTGGTGGCCAGCTGAAAGTAAAGCTGGACAAGCCTCTAAGGACAAGATGAATGACTGACCTGGAGGGAGGTTGGGGCAAGCAGTGTAGGTAGCAGGACCCAAGAAGGTAGACAATTTAATGTTGGCTCTGTGGTCATTACATGTGTGGACTGGTGACATATGTGGGCTCTGTAGGACTCTGGTCATTTTACTAGTAAAGACAACGTATTCCAGGAACAAAACAGTTCCTGTATTATTTGAACCGAGGATGCCATTGTTAGGTACCAATGGAGGAATTCTGGGGATCTTTACTGACTAGTTCCTGTATCAAGTTTGACTACATTTTATAGTATCAGAGTGTGTAATTTTACTGGCATGAGTTTGGAGAGGGAACTAGAAACACTTGAGCATTTTGTCCAAAAAAAGGCAAAGGATCTGGAGAACCTACAGAAATCTGTTATTTTTCCTTAACTCCCTAAGAGTGAGGTTTTAACAGGCTTCTAGACATTGATCAGAACCATCTGACAGTGGTTGGCGGTTCGAGTCTTAACTCACTGCCCCAGTTGGCTCTGTCCATGCGGAGGAGTATATGAGCAGGTAAACCTTTAAGGACTTACTTATAGTTTCCCTAAAGGGAATTACACACGCACATAAATGAAAGAACAGCCGGGCCTTTAATACCATGAAGGATCTATTCCACACAGAATTAGTAACTTAGGCACTGCTTGTGATCTCTGAAGAGCAGTTGGACTTTTTCCCCCTCTTCTGTCTAGTAGATTATTATATACCACTTGATATTTTAATTAGTTCCTCAGAATATTATTCAGGGATTTTCTGTTGTTTTATATAGAAATGGCAGATATTGGATATAAGCTGCTATGGAAGATTGTGGATGGCCTGTTGACATGGAAAAAGTAGAATTCTTTTTTCATGGAAAGGAATAAGCACTTTCTCAATAAAATGAGATAATCAAAAGCAGAAAGACTTTGAAGTCTTAATAGAATGACAACAATATCATTTAAGAGAAAACATTTATTTGGTCAGTATATAAAATCCCAATAGACATAGGCTAACTGTAATCTTTTCATATCCATTTTAGACCTTTTTGGTGAGTGTAAATTGTCACTAGATGAATTCTGGCCAAATAAAAAGAGTAGATTTGTTTCACTTAAAGTTTTTTTAAGCAGAATATGCCCGAAGCCAGGTAAATATATATTATTTTAAATAACTCCTAATATTGAACTCTTTAGGGACAAGTTTTTTTTTTTTCCCCCTAAGTAAATTCAGAGTGTCTTGTATTCTTTGGATTCTCTGTGACATGCACATATAATTCCATCACTCCCAGTATATAAATCTGTGTACCGTTTTGTATCAGTAGAAAGCTGAGTAATGGAAATGCCTTGTTGCCAGTGTACAAGGGCTTTCTAATCACGGACTGCCAGGTTATGTGGAGTACTATTTACAGATCTTAAAATGCACAAGGAAATTCTGATTTAAGAGTTACCGCAGTACGTAATACCTGTCAGGGAGCATCTCTTTAGCTAGCACATTCTGTTTGATGAATGGGATCTGAAGAAGCCAGAGTAGTACAGCAACTAGAACCTGGGCTTGGAGCCAAAGAATTTAGAGATTACTCAGGAATCCACATTCAGCTTTATACTAGCTGTCTTAATTGGGATAGTTGCATAACTTCTCAGTCTCAGTTTCTCAATTATAATGGGGATAATGTGTTTCTTTTTTTTTTTTTTTTTTTTTAAGATTTTATTTATTTATTTGAAAGAGAGGCAGTGAGAGAGAGCATGAGCTAGGAGAAGGTCAGAGGGAGAAGCAGACTCCCCGTGGAGCTGGGAGCCCGATGTGGGACTCGATCCCGGGACTCCGAGATCATGACCTGAGCTGAAAGCAGTCGTCCAACCAACTGAGCCACCCAGGCGTCCCAATGTGTTTCTTGAATGACTGTTGTGAGCCTTAGGTAAAATAAGCTGTCTAGGACATTCAGTGTATTTATTCATAAATATTATTACCTTACAACTTTTCTATACTGTCTAGTATAAAAAATGGGACAAATTTATGTTCTTTTGTTTCAATCTAGGTGCAGGAAACAGAAGAGCATCAAGTCAAAAAATCATTTAGTGAGGCTGCTGGAAGTACCACACCTAAAGCAATGTTAATATTAGTTTTCCATTATCATTCAGATCAGTACATCGAGTTCAAACTACAATAGCAATACATGCAAAGTAATAAATACTCATTAAGAGGTAGAAAAAATAACAAAGGCATATTATCACCTTAGAATTATTCAACGCAGTTGTTTAAAATGTGGTTTTAAAGGAGCAGAGACTCCTTTGTGAGCGCATAGATGACCTTTGTTCCTTAATAGGTCCTGAGTCTGAAACCTTAAACATGGCCAGAGTGGCAGAGAAACACTTAAGGAAGAATCCTTTATTTGAGCTCTTCCTACTTTTTTATTCCAAAATTTTAAGTCATGTTTTCTTTAGGAATTTTATGGAAATGTTGCCTCAGGCATGAATTTTTGTATTTGTCAAAGTTAGTGAGTATGAAGTTATATTAGTTGTAATAGATAGAAATATTTATGTCTCTCAATATAGATATTAATAATATGGTTACCTCTATTAACTAAGATAATGGCAAAGCAGGGTTTTAGATAAACATATTAAGTATTATTTGGCTAAGAGAATGCCAGAGAGGCTTCAGGTACCAAGAAAATGGTTGAGTCCAATATTCCAAATTCTCCACTTTATACGTCAAACTACAGCAAGTGAGGAGATGCAAAGCAGAGCAGTCTCACAGGTCACTTCCATGCTGCTCTTCTCCAAGGAACATGCCCAATGGTCTGTTCATCTTTCTCAGAGTCCAGGAAAATGATTTGCATTTGAACTATGATACACGGAGAATGTCATTCCTTTGCCCTGAAAAACAGTACAAATACCAGATCAAAATTAGAAAACCCATTCCAGCCCACTCTGCATCTCCTCTTCTGTGTTCTGCAGGCAAGTAATGTTGGGGAAGAATAAAGAATCTTTTAAGTCAGGCAGGTATGCCCTTTTCTCCTTAGAATTGTGTACTTACCCCTGTGTTCCACACATCCTTGTAAGAGCTCTAAGTGTGCTCTCATCTGATCATCGTAATGGGCCAAATGTGTAGATGTTTTACCAAGTCCATTTTGCAGATGAGGAAATTGAAGTCTAGGACTTGTGATCTATTGAAATCCACACAGCCAGTAAATGGTGGTGCTGGAGTTTGGACCCAGGTTCTTTGATTTCAGCGTCGTGCTTCTAACAACTAAGTAAATGATAGGATATTCTAATTAATGTTTTAGTTACAAACAAACAAGCAAACAAAAAAAGTTAGTGCATATTCAAGCTCTCCAACAAATTAAGAAATTTATGGCTTTGTTCTTCAGGTACACCAGATGTAAGATGACTCAGGGCCAATCAATTCCTCTATAGGAAAGTTCAATTCAACATACTTAACTTTGTGCATAATTTGATCCTTACGTTTGGCAGAATACTGGCCTCCCGAAGATGGCCAACTCCTAATTCTGAGAAACTATAATTATGTTAGGCTACATAGCAAAAGGGAATAAAGTCTGTGAATGGAATTAAGTTTGCTAAGCAGCTGACATTACGACATAGAGATTATCTTGGTTATCTAGCTGGGTCCAAAGCAATCACAAGGGTTCTTTAAAAGTAGAAGAGGGAGGCATAATAGAAGGTCAGACTGATGTGATGTGAGAAGGACTTGTCCTCTACTGCTGGCTTTGAAGATGGAGGAAGGTGGCCACAAGCCACGGAATGCAGACAGCCTCTGGAAGATAGAAAAGACAAAGACGTAGGATTTCCACTGGAGCCAACAGAAGGAATGTAGCCCAGACGACTCCTTAATTTTAGCCCAGTGAGACCCATTTCAGACTTCTGACCTCCAGAACTGGAGGAAAATAAATCTGTGCTGTTTTAAGCCACGAAGTTTATAATAATTTGTTACACTAGCAATTGAAAACTAACAAAATCTCAAAAACAAACAAACTAAAAACTTTGAGGTATTTTCATTAATGGGATTTGTCTAAAGGAATGTATCCAGTTGGCAAGGGAATTCTTTTAGAAGCCCATTCAAGTTCCCGTGTTAGTGTGTCTTGCCTTCACAGCATCTCCTATACCTCAGCAGACCTTTTAATCAATAGGAAGTACATGTTTGGATTGCCTGTGACCTCATTCAACCTTAATTTAATCTTTTTTTTTTTTTTTTTTTTGAAAGAGAGAGAGAGGTGGAGGAAGGGGCAAAAGGAGACCAAGAGAGAGAGCGAGAACTTCAAGCAGACTGCCTGGAGCATGGAGCCTATACAGGGCTCCATCTCATGACCCCGAGACCATGACCTGAGCTGAAATCAAGAGTCAGAGGCTTAATCAACTGAAACTACATAACTACAGGTGCCCCAACCTTAATTTAATCTTAATCTTTTCCATTTACTAATTAACAATATACAGAGGGTCTCTCTTTATCAATAGACCTCCTTAAGCCAAGATTCATTTCTCTGAAAATAAGGATTAATTGGATATAATAATTGGGAAAAATTAGCTATGTTTGTTGATGATATTATTCCATAGGAAACTTATATGCATTTTGTCCATTTCATTCCACTAAAAAACTATGAATCAATTCATTAGAGCTGAGCTATTTATACCAAAACAAAAGTTATACTCAATTTATGATCTTAAGACTATACACACAACTGAAGTCTGAAAATTTTATTAAATTATGAATAATTACAAGTATCCCAATGCTTCATGCCAGCAACAGAAACTTCATAATAAACTATTTAATAGAATTATCTCCTTTATTTTATTTCCATTTTTTTTTGGAAAAAATTTTTGGAATTTTTTTGAATTATTGCCTTTAAATCACAACATTATAAAGGTACAGAAGAGAAGTCAACAAAATATCTGGCCTACCAACTGATGTTGAAAATAAAGTTTCACTGGAACACAGACACATTTGTTTATATGTTCTCTAGAGCTGCCTTCATACAATAGCAGAGTTGAATTGCACTGTATAATCCACAAAGCTGAAGATATTTACAGTATGGCCCTTAACAGAAAAAGTTTTCAGACCCTTGCAGTATAAACACAGCAACATCACAGATATTATCTTATTTTTAACCTTTAAAATTTTACTTACAATTTAGATCATGAGCAAAGCTAATTCCTCCAACGTCCATGTTTAAAACTCACTTAAAAATTCACAAATATCAAAAATAATTATTAAATGCAAGATATTGATTAATGGCTTATCAATTTCCATGAGAAATCATCCCAACCATAGAATGAATAGGCTGGATTAAAAAAAAAAATGATCTTTGGCTAGTGGGATAGCAAAAGTCTCTGGGATAGCAAAAAATGACCATAAGGAAGGAGATGAGAGGTAGATTCCTTCCACCAGAAGAAAAACCCCATTGTCCTCTGCACGTCTCCAGGAAAAGCTTTTTTGAACATATATGCCAACTGGCAAAAAGAGGAGTATGAAGAAGAAATCCAAGAGAGGAAAGGCACTATTGAAATAGTAGGATGCTAGCACTGCTAATACAATTGAAAATATAAAAATATATTTTAGACATGTTTAGTGAAATTACAACCCAATGATGATAATCAGGTCCCATGGCTTTAAATTAGAAAGTAGAGAGATGGAAAAAATAATAGAATGTTGACCAGTATTGCTATAAAGTGGTCGTCAAAATTATACTTGATTTTGATAATTAGAAAAATAGAGATTAAAACTTGTTTCTCACAAGTTTTAACATTACTATTATAGAATTTAAAATATTATATATATATATATATATATATAAATATAATCATTGGAGAAGATTAAAGTAACTAAAGCAAAAATCAGAAGCCAAAGAAAATATCAAGTGAGTTGTAAAATTCAGAGTGTCCTAAAAATGTACTTGACATTTGTTTGTTATAAGCATAAGCCCTTAATATGGTTTAAATAAATGAGGACAAAGAAAGATTTCATATATAAAAATATATAAGGCAAATAAGCAAACAGAAAATAAAAAGACTTGTAAATCCAAAATATGGTGTAGTTATTTGAGAAAAAGCTACCAACAAGATGGAAAAACTAATAGAAGGTATAATAAAATTAGGAAAAATAGAAAACAGATGAAATAAAAATATAAAAGGAGAAAGGAGAGTGTAGAGGTCATCAGCAGTTAAAGACATTCATTAACTGTAAGGAAAACCATTGTTCATTAATTTGAAGAGATGAGTAAACTGGATGTTATAAAAAATTACCAGAAATGAGTGAAAATGTAGCAAAATCAGATAATGAGGAAATACCAGATAGACAAACATGAAATAATTAAAAAAAAAAGATTCTGAAAGAATCATGGATAAAAATATCTTCAGGCCCATCATAGGTCATTCTTTCCAATTTAAACATAATAAAAACTCTTCCAAAGGTTTAAAAACAATGTATCACCCCCGCTTCATTTGCTTGAAATAGTATTATCCTGATACTGAAAGCTGACAATAGCACAAAAAAGAGAAAATTACAGAGTAATTTATCTATGTGATACAATAATTCTAGGGAAACAATTAGCATATTTCTATAGCTCATAGAAAGAACTATTCATTCTAATAAAATAGAATTTAGTCCAGGAGTTAAAGGATGGTATCATGGTATAAAAATTATTAGTATAATATATTGTCATCAATAGGTTAGAAAAAAGTAGATACATAGTAAACTCAATAGATTTTTATGCTCTTTTGTGAGTAAATTTAATGCTGGTTCATTATTAAAAACAAACTGACAAACTCATAGGTAAAGTGGGAATGGAACACTCCACACTTAGTATGATAAAAATCATCTTAACCTAATAACTACATCCATACTTAAAGTGGTGTAAGACAACAGTTTCCCAAACTGCTTTCCTTCTGTGTACCAATCTTGCACATTGTTTCCTTAAACAAAGGAAGCTACATGATCAATATGTTTGGGAAAGGCAGCCTTTTTTTGGTGATATACAACTTACTATAGTTTAAGGACTTCAGGAAGTCCCTCACTAAATACATGAGACGATCTTGTTTAAATAAGCATTTTTTCAAACTGATGGACCACAAGACCCATTTGCCTTAACCACTTATTAGAATCCCATTAATTATATCCTGCAGATATGCTTTGGGATATACTGCACTAGATCCATACTCCTTGGTACATCAGTGAGGAACAAAGCCCTAATCGTATTTGTGTCTCTTTCTCTATGGCATTTTGTTCTGCAGTTTAGCTTACTCTAACTAGTACATTTACTGTTCAGGAGAGCTGTTGGCTCTACTATGTCTCCATATATCCCTAACCTGCCCAAAAGTTCCTGGGATCAAGTCCCACATTGGGCTCCTTGCTCAGCAGGGAGCCTGCTTCTCTCTCTGCCTCTGCCTGCCACTCTGCCCGCTTGTGCTCTCTCTCTCTCTCCCTCTGACAAATAAATAAATAAAATCTTTAAAAAAAATAAAAAGAAAGAAAATTGGGAATCAGAATATATCTGTTATGGGTTGAACTGTGTCCCTGCAAACTCAATAATGTTGAAATCCTAACTCCTAGTACTTCAGAATGTCACTCTATTTGGAGGCAGTTCCTTTAAAGAAGTAAAATAAGGTTCTGGGGGGTGGTTCCGATAGGACCGGTGTCCTTATAAGAAGAGGAGATTAGGTCACAGGCAGGCGTGGAGGGAAGGCCACATGAAAACATCGGAAGAAGATGGTCCATTGTAAAAAAGAAGGGAGCGTCTCAGAAGAAACCAACCCTGCCAACACCTTGGTTTGGATTTCCAGCCTCCAGAATATGAAGATGTATACATTTCTATTGCTTAAGGCATCCAGCCTCCGGTGCTTTGTTATGGCAGCCTTAGTCAACTAATATAGTATCCCTGTCCTGTTTAAAACACTTCAATAACTAAATACTATACTAAACCTCTTCCCCTGGCCTAGAAACTACTGCATTATCTGGCCCTTTCTTGTTCTTCTTACCTCTTTCTACTCTTTACCTTATTCATTCATCTCCGACAACACTGGCTTTCTTCCCTTCATTAAATAAACTAAGATCCTTCCTGCATCAGGTCATTGGCACTTTCTGTTCCCCCAATCTAAAAAACTCTTCCCATTGATCTTCATGGGACAGATTTTTCTTATCATTTCAGAACTTGGCTTAAATATTACCTCCTCAGAGGGACCTTCCTGATTACCTTATCTAATGTCCTCCACACTCACATGATAATAACTCTCCATTTCCTTTCCTGATTAATTTTCTTCAAAGCACTCAATAGCTCTGAAATGTTCTTGTTTATTTAGGTTTTAAGCTCTACAGTAGCAGAGACATCTGTTTATCACCATCTCTCTGGAGACTGAAAGGGTTACTGACTCACTGTAATCACAAATAATATTTGTTAAATGTAGTATTAAGGGCTCTTTGAAAAACTTCCAATCACTGCTAGTCAGAATATAAGTTGATATCATCCTTGTGAAAAGCAATTTCCTATTATGTTTCAAAAGCTTAATCATTTTCAAATCTGTTTATACAGTAATATTATTTCTAGGAAATTAATTTTAAATATCAGAAATGGGAGCAAAGATTCTATAGAATTATATATAACATGCATTATATATATAATATGGTAGACAGTGTTGTACATAATAACGAAATTAGAAACAATTGTCCAACAATGGGGAAATAATTAAAGAAATTACAATTATTTTCATACAAAGAACAATTTTCATTCCACCTTGTTTTGGTAATTATACTTCCAAAAATTTCTCCCCCACTGGGTATGATGATAAGATTAGGTGACCCATATTCCTTTAGCTCCTGGATAGACTAGTGGAGTCTTTCCCTGAATTTGAATATTTGCAGATTGGTAGAAAGGAAGAGGGAGACAGTTGTAGTTTATTCATTTCACTGCAGGTGCCTGGATAGTACTCTTGAGTAGTTTCTGCTAATGAGGTTCACCAAGGCTGCCTGGCTCATGTCATGGCTGATATCCCACTGGGGTTCACTGTTCTGCCATTTTGATGGTCAAAATATATAATTACTTCTATATTCATTTATAAATAACCATTGCCCCCAGGAGTCCTTCATTGTCCCAGCTAACTCAGCCTTCCCTCCAGGACTCTGTGGACAGCCGCCCAATCAAGAAAACGGAGAGTTGATTCTTCCTTCAGCAGCTTCATAGCTGACGTTGATTCTGAAAGATAGTGTCCCATGCCATTCAGATTTTTAAATTTTTTTAAGGTGTTATTTATTTATTTGACAGACAGAGATCACAAGCAGGCAGAGGCAGGCAGAGAGAGAGGAGGAAGCAGGCTCCCCTCAGAGCAGAGAGCTCGATGTGGGCCTCGATCCCAGGACCCTGGGATCATGACCTAAGCTGAAGGCAGAGGCTTTAACCCACTGAGCCACCCAGGCACCCCAGGTTTTTGAATATTTTGAATATCGTTTTTTCTTCCTGTCCTTACTGAGTCCCTTTGACCTTGTGTTCACTTATATTTTCTCTTTAATTTTATGTTTGCAGTGCTGACTCAACTCTTCTCCACCTCATATTTCTATGCCATGCACATCAATTTCACAATATGTATTTTTGCTGACTGTGTTAATAAACTGACTGTTAATTTATACAGTCTTCCAGGATGATAAATTATGGTTACCCAATTTTTAAAGGTCATACCCATTCTCGATTTACCTAATTGTTTAGAAAAATATTAGTGTTCTAGCTATCACTAGCTATCTTCGCTCTATCACAGGGGTGTACCTGTAGACAATTTTTACCTAAGGGCATGACAACACAAATGCATTTGCTTTTTAAAGACAAAAGTTGGGAAACATGGTGGTACTGTCACAGACAAAGTTTTCAGCTAGGTTTCTTTTGGATGAATGCTTTGAAAAATACCACATCTCCATAAAATGCTGGAAAAAAATTCTCACTTCAAAATGCTGAATAATGTTTATAAACCAAAAGACAGAAAGTGTTATGTTCAACAGCCAAACCTCCTGGTGACCCGGCTAGCTCTGGACCAGGGCTGCACATTTAGCCCAAGGAAGAAATGCCTCTTCGGATGCTGACTCCCCAGCGTGGAATTCAATGAGGATCATCTACCAGATGTGTGGATTAAGTGCTACACAGAAACATTATTAAAGGTATATAATGAAACTTTTGGAACTTCTTTTTTTTTGTTAAACCTTTGTTAAATTCACAGTTTGAAAATAGGTACGGATTAACTGGGGCCATGTGCCTACTTCTGGCCAGTTGAATGTATTTCAAATTGTCAGTAGCCTCTGAAACTGTCCCCGAAACTCTCTGCTGACCATCTCTCTACCTGCATCTTCTGGCCAGACTCAGAGGAGACAATAGAGTATTTGGAGCAAACACTATAAGGGTCCCTGGATCATCTGGTTGGCTAACTGCCAAGTAGTTAATTGATATGAATAAGAAACAAACTTGATCATGTTAATAAATCAACACACATTCTAGAATATAACTTACAAACACATACAAATAAGTCTATCCATAATATATAAAAATACACTCATAAGGTCTATAATAAAATATAAAACTCCTCAAATACCATAAGGTAAAGAAATGTCTTGTTGGACTTGAAGGAAGAAAACCCATCTAGAGTGGCTAAAACTCGAGAGAGGTTTCTTTTCTAGACAGTAGGTTCTGACAGCTCAGACTTGGTTAGACTTTCTCATTTGACCCTTGTAAAGCTCACGAAGCTTGCTGGTCTGATCCCCATCTGTACAGTCACCTCCCTGTGGCAGGACTATATCTTACTTACTTTTGAATTCCTAGTACTCAGTGCCAAAGATGTAGAAGTCTTTCAGTAAATGTGTCCGTAAGGAGTGACAGATGAAAACAAGAACTGCATCCCCGTTTGAGAGGGCAGTAAAGGTGAAATTTGTTGGATGATAGAATTTTGATGGGTGGAGACTATAATGAGAAAAATGTTCCAGGCAGAGCATACAGCATGAGCAAAGGACATAGAAACAGGTTTTTAGCAACTTTGTATGATACGAGCCAGGCTTGAGGTTTCTGTAGATATAACAGTGAAGGGGTCTTTGGTATTTTATTTTCATATAGAAAGTCACACTCTCTCATGATTACTAGTGCAAACCTTTGTCTATTGTTACTTGCCTCCATCTTTAATGTGAGCATGGGCTGTTAGTACATGTATGTGAATTTAGACCATAAGCACAGAGAACAAGGATAACATTCTAGAATATAAAATCATTTAAAATCATAATTTAAAAATGACAATGACATCTGTTTGTAGAAAACAAATTTGATGAACATTTCAGTAACAGTAACTTTCTACTTTGATAACATAACTAAGACAAAGCAAAATAAAGTACGATAATGGTATTGTAGATTGCAAAATAACTTGCCGGTAAGATTAGCATTTTGTTAAATGGCATGCTTTTTACTAATAAATCATGTGAAATCACAACTTGTACAAAGTATATTTAGTTATCAAATGTGTATTATGAATAGGCACTATTCTGATAGTTATGCACTGTGAATGAGCTAAACACAGTCATTGCCCTATTTTGAGATTATTGTGTGCTAGGATAGATGTGTAAGTAAATAAACAAATGGTGTAAAATAATGGACTGTGAGGAGTACTATGAGAAAGAATAAGAGTATGGAAGTATATCATCATTGTAGAGAGTTATTTGGACAGAATTATTAGAAAGGTCTTTTTATTAAGGTGCCATTTAGGCTAAGACACGTGAAGCAGAGCCAGGAAGGTACTATGGGGAGATGTGTTCTAAGCAGAGTGACTCCCAGATGTCCTTTGTCCTAAATACTGGTCAAAGTATCTGCCTTTCCTTTTTTCCTTCTCCAAATATTTAGTGTGTGGATATATTTGATAAATCGATGTGCTTGGTGCTTAAAGAGATAAAAGATGGGCCAGACACATTTCTTATCTCCAGGAAGTTCAGAGTCAATGAAAGGATTGTAAATTTGAAGTTATGGCTGACAATTGCATGCTGGGGCCAGCATCCTCTGATTTGTCAGACTAACTTGTTAAATATTTGGGAATTTTGTGGGCTGGTTGTTGTACAGTTAGGAGCTTGAAATCAGCCCTGGCAAGAGTATTTACGTTACAATAATTGTCAATCACTACAAATAAGGGTGCTTTCTCCCCCAGAGCCTTGGTGGTTAAATAAATAGTTACCAGCACTTCACAGCTGACTTAGAAGAGGAACTGGGTTGTTCCTTGGCTTTAGGCTCTATTGTCTTGTATCAGCTGTTTGAATGGAGGGGGACTTTAACAGAATAAAGGATTGCATTATATCTCTATTTCAATTTCGATGATTGTCTTGATAGAAATGCTTTCAATAGCATTTAGGATTGGAAACTTGAGACTGTAAACATGATAAGATCACAGACAATACGACCTTTATTCTCCACACTGCCTTCAGTCTCCATCCTTACCTGGGGTCATCACTCACCTGTCTTTGCTCTCCCCATCACAAACTGCATCTGTCCGGTCCAGCTGTCTTTCTCACAAGTACTGTATAGTAGGTCCCATCTTTGGTGAAAAACTCTTCCTTCACTTCATAAGCCCGTTCTTCAATAGTTCCATTTTTTCTTTCCTCATTTTCATGAGCATGCTTTACTCTGTCCCCAAGTCCTTACTTCATACTCTCTTTTGAATCAGCTGCTGGCAGCTTTTGTCTTCCTCATTCTATTAAATTCTTCCTGTAAAGAGCACCAAATATCAGAGGTGATTTTCAGACCTGTCTTCCTCAGTCTTGCAATGGCATTTGACACAGATAGTGATTCATCCCTCTTGAAATGCGTGCGGTAGGTAAGAAGCATATTCTCCCCTTTCTCCTACCTCACCAGCCACTCCTGAGTGTCCTTGGCTGTATGTACTTGCTACAAATCTCAAATTCTGGAGATCCCCAGGCTTCAGTGGCTGAAAATTTTTCTTCTCTGTTTATGTTCACTGGTATCTGTGTATTGATGACTCTAAAACACTTCTCTCCTGACTGACCTATTCAGAGTTCCTAGCACTTGGCATCACAGGAAAAGCCCTTCTATAAACTGGTCTCTGCCTGGCTCTCCATAGTCCTCTCCCGCGTTTCTCCTAACTTTCCATGTAGGACTTACATTTTTCTTGAAGAAATAAAGCTCAGTCTCTCCTCAGGAACTTTCATTTGAAATTTGCTCTATGTGGAACACTCTAGACCTATTTCTTCCATGACTTACTGCCGTATTTCACTCAAGGTTTGCTCAAGGTCACCTCCCTGACCACCACATCTAAAATGGTAGCACCATTACCTTACAGCCATTTCATTTCCTTTATACTACTTATAATAATATATCACATTTAATAGTATATATGTTAACATATTTTTAAGATGTCAGTCAATACGGTATTATCCAGTATACTGTATACCATACAGAAATGTGAAACCCTTCATGTATAATATAACCCAATGTAGTATAATAGACCACTAGAACAGACAATTTCCTTCTGTAGTTGCATCGCCTATAAACAGTGCCTGATAGATAGTAAGAACTTAAAAAATGCTTTGGGAATGACTGAAAAAAAGACTACCTAAAAATCAGTGATGCTCATTATTTTTTTAATTTCAAATATGTATTTTTTTCAGTTACGATGCCACCTCCAATTATAATCTTTTTTAGAGGAAGCCCATTCATTTATAATGTAGTTTCCCATTGGTAGTTTCTGGTCACAGGAAGATGCATTAAATATTTGCTATGAGCTGGCCACTCTACTGGTGCTTGAGATCCAAAGACAAAACACTGTTCTTATATCCAAGGAACTCTCTGCTTTACACCAGGATATATGCACAAAAATACTCCAATAATTTCTGACAAACTTTTGTACAACCTATGCAGCAAAAACCTTATATTGTAACTTTCAAGATTCCATTTATAGGATGAATATCTATACATCCACATGCAATCATACACACAAGCTTACTTCACAACAAGCTTGGTTGTACGCATACTTGATATTCATTTTTCTATTTTTTTGAGTAAGCTTCACGCCTGGATGGAACCACAGACACACTTGACCTCAGCAGAAAAAAATCTCTCATTGGCTTATTTGTCAAATTTGAGCTTCAAAATCAGATGCTAGCCTCGGAAATAACCACCTCATTTGGAGGTGTTGCCACACAGTGCTTGCCTTCAAAAGACAGTCACTGGGAATGAAAAAGCAAAGGTCTTTTTTAATTATCTATTTTTTCCAATTTGGAAAAAAAACGTTAATCCTTGTCCTGCACTCTGGGTATCAGCTCGTCCTTTCACTGACTTGGTTTATCTTTCCGTATACACATTTTTTCCAAGATTGTAGTTGGCCTGAGACTGACCTCACAGGTAATTTATTTTGCAAGCAGTTCATGTTTAATCTATGTGGCATGACAAATAGCTTTCATATTATTTAGCTGACTAAGATGGAAGTTTGAAAAGGAAACTCTTCGACAGGCCGTGTCCGCGAGCAGCTAGCGCATTTATTTACTGTGTCAGAGTGCGAAGGGCAGAAAGTGTTTGCGTGAGCAATACCACCGGCAAGCTCAACTTTTTAAAGGCTACTGAATTCTTTGATCCTCTGATGCTGCTAACTATGTCTCTCTCTCTTTCTCTCTCTCTTTTTTTTTTTTTTGCTGCTAACTGTATCTTAGTAAGTATGGTGTTACCCTTCAGTGTTTCAAAATCTAAGTGTTGATTAAATAATCTCAAGCATTCAGTATTGCTTTGTAAGAATTTACTTCAAAAGAATTTGGGATTCGAAGTCATCTTCATTCAAAAAGCACTAAAGATTTCATTATATAATTTAATATCTAACCTCTATAGTCTATGTTATAGTGGATTTTTGGGTTAACATTCTGAATATAAGAACTACACCAGAAAGTGAAGGTTTAAAATACACTCTTCATTTAGAAATGCAAGGAGATGGGGCACCTGGGTGGCTCAGTCAGTTAAGTGTCTGCCTTCAGCTCAGGTCAGGATCCCAGAGTCTTGGAATTGGGTCCTATGTGGGGCTCCCTGCTCATCTGGGAGCCTGCTTTGCCCTCTCCCTCTGCCCCTCCCTCCAGCTTGAGCATGTGTGCTCTCTCTTTCTAATAAATGAATAAAACATTTTAAAAATGCAAGAATAATACTAAAATAGTAACGGTGATAATATATTTATACATGTATCAGGTACTGTTTTGCTATATAGTCTAGAAACTAAGAAATCCTTTGATCAGAGATGTATTTGATAACAATATAAAATTTAACAGAAGTAACCAATATTCCTTAAGTTACACCAGCCTATAAATTAAAAAAAGAATTATAATTAGTTTCCCATGGAATTTTGTGAACTTCTCTTTGGAAACCAAGAACACTCTCACATTTACCCCCAATGGTTTGGGGCATCTACAAGTGCATCCTACAGAGGTGCTATACAGTGGGGTTCTTGGCCTCTGCTTAGCACCCCCATTTCCCTACCAGCTGATTGTTGCTCACTGTGATGAAATCTCCTGTCACTGCTGATGCTGGAACAATGCATGTCATTGAAATTCGTATCTGCAGCAAAAGTGAGAACCCCAACCTCTAAGTGTAAAAGAAAACTGATGACATCAAGGCCATTCACAGTACAAGCTCTCAAAGTTCCATAGAGATTTTACTCAAATGTCATCAATTTTTATCTACCTTTTTTTGCAGCACAACATGAGCACAAAAACTGGACCATTCTCAGAACCAACTACTTCCTTCAACCTCTCCAACCTCACACTGAAATAAACGTGTGCCCTTAAAATTCATAAAGGGGAAGATATCATGGTTAGATACCATAGTTTTCTAAGAAAACAATAAATCAACCTATTGATTTTTTTTTTTGAGGATTTTATTTATTTTATAGAGAGAGAGATCAGTGAAGGGGGGCAGAGGAAGAGGGAGAGAGATGACCTCAAGCAAACTCCACGCTCAGAGTGGGGTCCCACATGGGTCCATTCTCACCACCCTGAGACCACGACCTGAGCAGAAATCAAGAGTTGGTCTCTTAACTGACTGAGCCACCCAGGCACCCTTCAATCTGCTGCTTTTTAAGTGTTGATGGCTTACTTAAACTTAGTGAATAGTATTTTTACTGTAATATAGAAAAATACCTGGGGTATTGTGATTTACAATAAGAAATATGTATTTTGGTCATCGTCCTGGGTTCCTGGCACACAGCTCTTTAAAATTTCCCAAGTGATAAAAGGCACAGAGGCATCTTTTGTTATAGTATTTAATCTTTGTTCCTGCTTCCTGAAATAGCACCGGAGTGATAGGAGTGAAATGGGTGTGTCTTGTTATTCACCATAAGCCTCTTTCAACCATATCAGAGTTTACATTAATGAGGTGATTTTTGGAAAGCTGCTAGATAACCACAGGATAGGAACTTGTTGCCAGGGGAACTGACTGTGTAATTAGAGGGTCAGAACTTTCAACTCTACCCTCTGACCTTTGAGGAGCGGAGAGGGGCTGGAGGTTGAATCTATCACCAATGGCCAATGATTTAATCAAACATGCCTAAATAAAGGGGTTAGAGAGCTTCCAGGTTGATGAACATGTGGGGTGCCAGGAAGGTGGTGCCAAGAGAGGAATCATGGAAGCTCTAGAGGCCCCTTCCTGCCTACCATGCCCATGCATATCTTCCACCTGGCTATTTCTAAGTTCTAACTTTGCATAATCAATTGGTAATCTAGGAGATAAACTGTTTCCTTGAATTCTGTGAGCTTCTCTAGCAAATGAATGGATCCCAGAGAGGGTATAGTGGGAATCTCTGATCTATAGCCAGGGGGTCTTAACAACTTGGACTTGCCATCAGCGTCTGAAGTGAAGGAGGAGGCCATCTTGTGAGGTTGGGTTCTGAACTTGTGGGATGTGATATACCTCTGGGTAGACAGTGTTAGATCTGATTTGAATTGTAAGACTTAGCTGGCATCACAGAGTTATTTAGTATAGGATAAAAAAGGAAAAACCACAGAGTTGGTGACCAGAATTCTGTGATTGGAGTCTTGTAATAGAAAGAAATAGTATCTCAATTACTGTGCATTCCAGGTGGAAAGGAGAGATAAGAGGTCTATAGAGAAGACTACTTTTAAACTATCTCAGTTCCAGAATATTATTTTATAGTTGCAGGAAAATATAGAGGAAGGTTATCACAAAAACACATCAAATTCACACTGTTTAACTGGTCTCTGGTCTGAATATCTCTCCTCCATTTTCAGTAAATATTCCTGAATGTTGTTGTGTGGTCAGCTCTAAGCTGGGTTGCTGGTGTGCACATCTTTAGTAGAGACAGGCTTCCAGAAAAACTCTTGAGTGGAATAGAATTTCCTCTACCCCCCCCCCTTTACCCTAAAGTAAAACAAGAAGTTCTGCCAAGTACAGAAAATGAGGAGGATACAGAAAAATGTCAACACGTCCTCTGTGGTGTGGCATGCCTAACGTGGCCTGCGTGCTAGAAGACTGTAAATAGCATACAGACGTCGGGTAACTGAGGAAGCTGGGTGGGATAATGGTGAAGACAAGGAGTAGCTTGAGGATCCATAGATACCCTGTGATATCCATTGGCCCCACCAAGCCACCTCAAAGACATGTATCAAAGGAAACAGGTTCATTTGCTATACAGGTATCACGTAGAAAGAAATCCATAATTTGATGCTAAAAACAAACGAACAAACAAAAAGCCTTGCTGCCTGTAGAGTCCCTTTTTGAGCTAACTTTTGAGTTTAAGGGGGGAAGGGTAGGAAGAACAATAGTGCACTGTTACTGTTCAAATCATTATACTCTAGAAGCTGTTAGTAAAAGGCTTCTCTTTTTAGTTTATTATGACCAGCATATTTGCCCAAAGGAAAGCAAGGAAGTTATCCCAGGCCTCTGGAGTCTTGAGCTAATATAAGAGTACTACAAAGAAAACAAACGAAACTTTTGGATTATGACATAAAGCAGAAAAAAGAGATTTTATAAGCAAATTAAAGTTTTAAAGTAAGCAACCCAGATTATGGCTAATCACAAGGAATATTTTCTTTTTCTTGATGTGAGAATAGCTTTCTGGCAAGAAAACTCCGTTAACACAGGGCTCCACCAGATTCCACTCTGGAGTGGAGAAGCCAAGTAGTTTTCCTGAAGTACTGAGGTCCTTGAGGACTCAACAGCCCAGTTCCCATCCTACGACGTTTAGATTTGAATATGAGGCATCAGTTTAATGCAAGTGTTCATTTACATTGGTTAATGATGAATCAGAATCATTGGTCATTAGTTTTCTTTTTCTTTCTTTTTTTAAGTCTTTCTGTACATATAAAATTAACTTTGAATTTTGTTCCAATTAAACTTTTTTCCTCCAAGATTTGAAAGAACCCCGTGTGATCACATCAAATTATAATTGATAGCACCAAAACCTCCCCTAGGAATGGGAGATGAAGTGATTACCCAAAATAGGGTTGAGCTGTGAAAAGCTTTGTACAAAACTCAGAGACAGGAATAGAACCTTATTAATTGCACCACATCATTCAAATATTTCAGGCTTTCCTGTATTCAACCAAGGTGAGCTCTGCCAAATTTTACATTTAGTAAGAAAGCTTCAAATCCCCAAAGGCTCCTTTGACTGGAAAATTCATGTAGATTTCAGTTTGCTGTGAAATACCACGTAAACTGATCTTCTGATCCCAGATTTTCCTGATACACCCTAGCATGTGATTTGAAGGAGTGATTCCATTTGTAACTTAGTCAACACAAGTGATTAACAGACATAAAATGGTAAATGCCATCTTACACAAAGGAGGACTTGTGAGTTACAGTGATTTAAAGTTCATGAGGTTTGCCTACCAAACCAGATGTTTGAAAATTACCTGTGGAGATCAATTTACTATGCACGTTAATTCTGGATATAATTCATGTAAAGACTCTTAGACACATAATTATAAGAATTGTATTTATTTCCTTAAAATTAATCTATTGGCCACTTTATGCCAGAGGTGGGCAAACTATACATATGAACCAAATCTGGTGTACCTACCATTTTTGTAAATCAAGATTAATTGGCATAAAGCCACACATTCTTTTTTTTTTTTTTTTTTTTCCTTTTTTGGCTATCTGTGAACTTTTTGTTACAACAAAGTTGAACAGTTCTGGTAGAAACTGTATGGTCTAAAAAACTTAAAATGTTTACTATCTTGTTCTTCATGGAAAAAGTTTGTTGATCACAGTTTTTCTCTCTGTTTTGACATAAACAGATTTCGAATTTTTCACAAAGAGAGTTACCTATCATTTATTATCTTCCATGCGCTGTGCTAAATAGTTCCTATATTTCTTTTATCTCACTACACTTCTATGAAATATTGTTATTTCCATTGAATATATGAGAAATGAGAAGCTTTACAAGTTTAAGTACTTTGCCCATGTAAACACTGGAGGTAAGATTCAACCTCAAGTCTGACTCAAAACCCATGCCATTCCTTTTTGATCCATCTCTACTCTGTTAAGTCCATGGTCTTCCTCCTTTAGGCAATATGCATGATTGACCCTATGAGAAATAGTGCCAGTGATAAGCATCTTAGCCAACTGGACATGAAGTTAAGTTTCATATAGTGGTCTAGAGGGGAAAAAATAGCTTTGAAAGTTTCCTTGAAGTATAAAGAGTTCAATTAAACACTCAGATTAGTCCTGCAAGGTCTTTTTCAATGCTTTCCAGGCAGCCTATGACTGGGAGTCACAATCTGGTCACGAATTAGCAAGTATCTTTTGGCAAACCATTGATGTGACTTCACTGACTTGCTGCCTCTTCATCTTTTAAGAAGGAATGAGAACTCCAGGGATGTGGAGTTATTGATAGGGAAAAACTGTACTCTGAGATGGCTGACCAAACCAACAAGGGAATTCCAGTCCCTGTCTCAAAGCCCTTCCAGGTTCTTCTTTCCTACCCTGCTTCCCGCATGCACCAAAAGTACCAAGTATGCGGAAGTAGAAGGGTATAAATCCCACTCCCTGCTTGTGTTTGGGGCTCAGACCTTTGGAGAACAACCTCGTCTGAGCCCACTGGTGTTAAATAAACCTCCGATCCTCCAAAGTTTCTGAGTGCCGCTTGGTTCTTCCACCAGGATCCAGTCCAGGTTCTACAACATTATCACCAGAAAAGCTGCATGAGCGCTTCCCCACCTTGTCTTCCCAACCAGTGCCTCTCTAGGGGGTACATCGTGTCCACAGTGCTTGGAGGCTGTGATTCCCCTTTGTGGCTGAGATAAATGCCAACACACAAAGGTCCAGGCTGTTTTTCTGGTGGTAGCACGTTTCATTTAACTGCAGCCTCTAGCCAGTTTGGCCCCCATCTATGTGTTTTGATTTTTTTTTTTTTTTTTTTACCAAAAGCAGGAGGAAAAAAAAAAAAAAACCCATAGAATTTTAAAGGAAAAATAACCTTGGAAGACATTTAGTTCAACTCCCTAATTTTGTGAATGAATAAATGGAGGACACATCCTAAGGTAAGGATGTAAGGCAGGTTGTCCCTGACTCCAACTTCACTCACATGGAATAGAGCACAGAGATAGCCCCTGAAAAGATCAGGTTATCCTGAGCTCTACTAGTAATTCCAGGAACCCCTTCAGGGTTTTGAAGATTAAGAAAATATTTCTGGCTCACCAAGGATTAAAAAGTTTACTTTTTACATAATAAAACTTTTTATATAATAAAAATTTTTTATATAATAAAAAAATTACTTTGAAAAGTTAAAATCATTATATAACCTGAGATGATATTATTAGTAATAATCTATTCTATCCCCCTCTCAAAAATACCATCTTAGTCATTATGACAAAGGGAAATTAAGTTGTGGAATTTTGACATAACTAATTATTAACTTCGTTTTCTTCAGACATGAAACTGACTTCAATACACAGCAGAAATAAAGTAAAATAAAATAAAAATCAATTTCTAGTAATTTTTTACTTCTTAGTGAAAAGACTAATAAAAATAAGGTCTGTTTATGGAAACTTTTATTTTCTTCATCTTTTCATCTTTCTTCACTCCTCCCTCCAACCCCAACCCTTGCTGTTCCTCCCTGTTCCTAGTCCCCTTTGTGTCTCCACCCAAGAGGGAAATGTTTTTGAGCATAAAAATGGGGAGACTGAGATCAAGGGATTTCTGGAATTGTTGAGTTTCCGTGCTTGAGGAATCTTTGCAACAGTGGCAAAAGTTCAAATACTAAATGATACATTTAAAAGTACATTGACAGAAATCAAGAGCATATTTTCACTAAATGAAAAGCACAGATCCTTAAGTACATATTTGTCCATTTGGTTCCTTTCCTTAGACCAAGTTCACATTGTTTTTTCAGTGTCTAAATGCGCACAGAGCTTCTAGCCAGACTGTGACACCCCACTTCCATGTTTCTTCCACAAATTAAGCCATTTAGGACATTTTCATGTTCATATTCATCATTTATGTCTCCTCGTGGTATTGCATTTGATAGTGGAAAATATTATCAGCACATTATTCTGGTTACTTTGGCAAAGTGAATTCTCCTTAATAGTATTCTATTACATACCCCATGTGAGACTGAGAGACTTGCAAACTTTTTTCCCCTCTTCTCCCTGAGTCATCTTGTCTGGCATTTCACAGTACATTCCAGAAGGCAAGACGGGGAGAGTAACCGCAACAGTAGCAGAGGCAATTCTTTGGGAGGAAACGCCTTTGTTTGAGGGAGGGGAAGAGAATGAGGGAGGGGAAGAGAAAGACGGGGGGGTGGGGGGGGAAGAGGGGGAGGTGGAGAGAGGGGGAATCAACACTGTCAGGAATTAAGAAAATAAGGAATATAGGTTACTCACTATTTATCTCCTTGAAGGGTTGTTCTGAACACACAGAGTGAAACACAAGAAAAAAGTTAAAGAGATTCAAGGGAAAGAAATTAGAAATAAAAACTGAAGGCTTGACCTTGATCTTGGTCTGTCTTCTACCCCATTATACTGGGTTTCTTTCTACCCCATTATACTGGGTTTCTCCTTTGGGGCAGGCTAAGAGGATTAAAAGCACTTGGCCTGATGGGTGTGTGTGTGTGTGTGTGTGTGTGTGTGTCTGTGTGCATGTGGACATGTGCATAAGCTTCCCAGTTTAAGCTTTAGTCTTGGACGTTGTCATAATATTCAGCCTAACGATTTTCCTACTGTTTTAACGACTGAACCACCCAGGCAACCCCCCCCACTCTTTTAGAAGGCATTACACAAATGCCATTTTCCTTTTCAAAACAATCTCCAAGTAAGGATGGCAGCCTCAACTCTTCTATTAAACTGGGAGCTATTAACCTAGTGTTTGTTTCTTTTTTAAAGATTTTTTATTCATTTATATGACAGACAGATCACAAGTAGGCAGAGAGGCAGGCAGAGAGAGAAAGGAGGAAGCAGGTGCTCTGCTGAGCAGAAAGCCTGATGCGGGGCTCAATACCAGGACCCTGGGATCATGACCTGAGCCGAAGGCGGAGGCTTTAACCCACTGAGCCACCCAGGTGCGCCTATTAACCTAGTGTTTAAAGGAAAATCAAGAATACTGTTTTTCTCACCTATCATGTCACATGAAGCTACCATTGCCTAGTAGCAGAAAGTCTAATGGAAGGCCCATCATAATAGAAACAAAGGTACACCGTCTTTCAACAAATTTAAGCTAATTATTGGATTATTTTAGTGGTGGATGGGTATATGGCAGCAGGGACAGGAGAGGGAAAGGGTAGTAGAAAGAACCTGGAGCAAAAACATACTCTCAAGCAGTTCCACGCTCCCAAAAGATGTCCAAGAATTGCACATACTGTCCAAGAAGTTTTTGAAACTATTATTCTGACATCTTTCTGACCTTATATTTCTACATTTTGAGTCTCATAAAGACAGCATTATTAGAATTTCACCTACTTTATATTAGATACATTTTGTATAAAAGTAACATTACATTGTTAGCAAAGCATTCAAAAACCTGGAACAAGCTCCAGGGCAATTGTTTAAATAGTTGCATTGCCTTGGGCTGTAGATCTGGGTCAGGGAAGAGGAGGTAACTTTATCCACTGGCTTCATGGCTTCCCACAGTGGAGCGTCAGGTGACTATGGCTAGGCTGCCTCCAGCCATAGTCAAAGAGGTTAGTTATCCTCTAATAATTTTCCAGACACACGGAGCCTGTGGGCAATAGGACCCAGTGACAATTGAAATGCACTCACATGGATGGGGGAGAGGGGCAGAAATGCAGATAATGTTCCCGAACTTTCTAGAGTTTATGTACTTGCTTATACCGCTTAGTGTGGGGCTAAAGAAAGCCTGGCTAATGATATTTCAACAGGATTTGTGCTGTAAGGACCTATTTAGCCAGACTCCATCTTGGTTAAAAGCCATTTTGTTGTTTGTGCAGTAAAACTTAAACTGACCCTGCCCCACCCCCCCCGCCCCTGAGAAACTGACTTAGAAACAAGTCTGGGAAACCAGTAAAATATGGTCAGCCAGTTCCTAATAACAGAGCTCAAAATACAAGGCCAGGTCGGCCAGTTCCTGATAACAGAGCCCAGAATACAAGGACGAGTCAGGCCAGGTGGAGACATCCAATCAGTAAAGCACACATACTCTCTCCTTAACCACCAAAGAATGTAAACTCCACCTTTTGGGCGCCAAACTTGAGCGCCAATTCTGACCAGAGTAATAGGTTAGTTCAAACAGCTACTATAGGGTAAATTGTAATTCAATTGGCCACCTGCATGTGACATAACATGACTATGCAACTTTCTCTGTGTGTTACAGTCTTATTGGCCACCTATATGTGGCCAGGCTTTTGCTCTATAAAAAGTAGCCTGTAAGGCTGGGAGGGGTCACTCTCTTCAGGCTGCCCTGACCGGTCAGTCAATCAATTCTTGAGGATGTAAGATGGGGAGGGGTCACTCTCTTTGGAGACAGCCCTGGCTGGTCAGTCTGCTTCTAATGCTTGGCATAAAATAAAGCTTTAAATAACTTTTACTTTGTCTCAGTCTCGTTTCGTTTAATAACGGACCTAACAGTGCCATGCTCTGTCATCCGACGAATAGTTTTCAAAGCATTTGAATTGAATTTTTAAGTAGAGCACCCAAATGGCATAGAATTAAGAAGAGGTCAAAATGTATGGCCTGCAAATGACCATTAGGCTGATTTAATTCTCCCACCCAACCTTCAAAAGGGAAAGGGGGCAGAGGAGAAGGAGAATGTTGTAGCATCAGGGAGTCATTTCTGAGTAAATTTCCTTTACTCTCTGTGGCAGAGCAGAGTTAGGGGTTTTTAACGAAAAAGTTGTAATTCAGCAAGAAGGAGGGGTAAGCGATCAGATGCTCAACTTTGATAGAGCTTATAAGTTATTTATAGCCAAAAGAAAGCAAGGTAACCCTCCCCCCAATCAAACCTCATGGTTTAAAATAATAAGCATTGAGGTACCTGGGTGGCTCAGTTGGTAAAGTGACTGTCTTCAGCTCAGGTCATGATCCTGGGATCTTGGAATCGAGTCCCATATCGGGCTCCCTGTGCTCTGTGGGGAGGCTGCTTCTCCCTCTTCCTCTGCCTGCCACTACCCCTACTTGTGTGCTCTCTTTCTCTCTTTCTGTGTCAAATAAATAAATAAAATCTTTAAAAAAATAAAAAGCCTTTAGTTAGCATATGGCTCCATATATCCTTTAGCAGGCTAACCTGTATGTATATTATTATGATGGTGTCAGAGACATAAGAGGACAAAAATGGTATCAAATATACACTTTTTAATCCTCTTCTAGTATTAAGTTTGCTAACATCCCATTAACCAGAAGCCATTGCAATGCCAAGCCATAGCAAAGGGCATAGATACAAAGTGGGTGAAAATTGGAGCCTTCGGGATGGCTGCCATTTTGTCTGAGCAGACACCTGGAGGTAGCTTGTAAGCCCTCAGTTTGCCAGATGGGTAGGCTGCTGGCATGAGACAGCAGTGACAGGTAAAGACTTAAAGAAATGGTTTCAGTTGAATGAGAAGAACTCTTGGCCAAGCAGGAGCAAGCCATGGAGATCTGAGAAATCACCCACTATTATGACTGGGAGGGCACCAGCATCATGGCTGCTATTTAGAGAGAGAAGGAAACATTTTCTTTCTTTATACCTACTGTGTGTTTAGAGCCGTGTAAGAATATTAGCTTTTATCATTCAGTTAACCCCTGTCACTTTTTTTTTTTTTAGATTTTATTTATTTACTTGACAGAAAGAGAGAGATCACAAGTAGGCAGAGAGGCAGGCACAGACAGAAAGAAGGAAGCAGACCCCCTGCTGAGCAGAGAGCCTGATGCGGGGCTCGATTCCAGGACCTTGAGACCATGACCTGAGCCGAAGGCAGAGGCTTAACCAACTGAGCCACCCAGGTGCCCCACCCGTGTCACATTTCTAATGTTGGGGAGAATTATCTTTATTTTTTAAACTCTGAAGATGAATATGGGTTAATTTCTTGAAATAATAGTGCAAGCAAATGGTGGAGTTGCCTTTTTCTGACTTCAAACTCATATTCTCTGCACTGCATTTTGTACCCTTTGAACCTGCCTCCTTCTTCAACTATCATTTTCTGTCTCACTTTTCTCTCACTTGAAATACTTGAAAGATGCACCTCTTCCTATTGTCTATTTCTCATTCACCAGAGAAGAGTAGAGCATTGTAATTAAGATGGGTTCTGAGCACAAATGGCTTGGTTCAAATCCTGATTCTGCTACTTTTCCTAATCTGTGTGATGTTCAAAAGTTACTGTCTTCTCCCTGCTTCTTTTTTCTCATCAGGAAAATGGAAATGATCATGATAGTTGCATTCGCTCATAGAGCAGTTGTGAGGATTAAAGGCATTTGTACTCAAAGAAGATGGAGAAAAGCCTTGCCACTCAGTAAATATGCAAACTGTATTAACTATTACTATTGCTAGTCTTCAACCAAGTGGAATCTAGAGTCTGTCAGTCAGACAGAAATGTTTCTGTCAAATGTCCCCAGTGTTCTTGGGGTCACTGAAGGTAGTAATATCTTTTCAGGATCCATCCTCCTTGGCTTCTGTGTCGTGCTTTGCCCAGCTTTCCAGATTCACAGCGTGAAACTCCTCTATTAGCCTCTCAGCAATTTGTTTTTCTCTGCATGCCCATTAGTGGTTCCTTCTTTGGGAGATGTAGATCAACATATCCAATTGCCTATACATATCTCCACAGATACCTCAGACCCAGCATGTCCCAAACTGAGCCCACTGTGTTCAGTTTCCAGAACTCCACTTTCTCTTTCCACTTGCCCCTTTTTGATGAACAGTCCAGTTAGGTCTGCTGGACCCCAAGTTTACGTCCTCTCTTTCATACTCCTCATTTACTCTTGTATGAAATCCTTTGTAGTTTCCGTCATGCTCAGTTCTCAACTAACATCTTTTACTCAATTCCAGGTGTCACTTATTTAGCAAAGATCTTAATAATTCCTCACTTGTATTCCTGTACTCACCTCCTCATGGGCCACCTTCCTTCCTCCATTATTTACTTAGAATCTATTCTCTACACCAAAGGCAACATCATCTTTCAAAACTGTGATTTGATAAATATCACTGTCTTGCTACAAGTGCTTCAGCATAAAACCCAAACTCTTTTATTCAGGCTTAAAATACTACTTTGGGGCCCACTAACTCCTCTAGTCTGATACCCACCCCTCCCTGTAGTCCAGACAGAAGGAAGGGTTAAATGAAGAGTTGGTTACATTTGGAAATGCAGGGGAAAGAGGCAAGTTAAAGTAATTAATATGTCTTCACCATGGGACACAAAAACCTAGATGATTTGGCTTATCTTTATTCGTTCATGCATTTCATCAACAAATATTTTTTCTATGAGCCTCCTGATAAAGCATGTTAGGGATCTATCAGTGTAGCAGTTAACCTAGGTGCCAGAAATATATTGTGAAACAAAGCAGACAAATTCCTGCTCTCACAGGGAAAGAATGACAGTAAATATGTAAACCTACAGTATTTAAGATAGCGACACATGGCATAGCAAAAAAAAAAAAAAAAAAAAGATAAAGGGGACAAGGAGTGCTGGCAGAGCTTATTGGGAGTTGCTACTTTATGTAGTAGGGTGACTAGGAATAGCTTCCCTGAAAAGGTGACATTTCAGCAGAGATCTGAAGAAAGCACGTGCGAGAGAGTAAGCCATGCAGGTATGTGTGGAGGACATATTCGGGTGCAGAGAACAGCAAGTGCAAAGGCACTGAGGGAGGATTAGGCAAAGGATGTTTGAAGAAAAGAAATTAGGCCCCTGTAACTACAGCAGAAATAGCAAGAGGAAAACAGTAAAAGGTAGGAATAGGGGTCATAGCAGTGTCTAGAGCCAGACCATGAAATCTTCAGAGCCATTCTAAGGATTTTAGCTTTTATTAAGAGGAAAATGGGGAGCTCTTGCAGGGATTTGAACAGAGGAGTGATATGATCTCTCCGGACTTGTCCGTTCATCTCCTTTTCTTTCTGGCACACTAATGACTTGAAGTTCCCTATTCTTACTGTGCCTCTGACTTTCTCTGTGCATGGCTACCTCTGCCCAGAACTTCCTTCGCACTCATAACTGCCTCTCCATCAATCTCCCAGTAGATCTTCAGCTTCCATCATACATATTAATTCTCCATGAAGGTTGGAGTAGGTGTCCTTTCCAAGTTCCCCATGACATTTTCTTGGTCAAGATACTTCTGCAGGCAACAAACAGAAAACCAAATTATCAGTGGAGTAGATCATAGAATAGTAAATGCTTGTCTGTGAGATGCTTAAGAGCTAGATGGTACCATCATTAGTTCAGCAACTTAGATGTATTCACAAAGACCCATGTTCTTTCCATTCTTTGGCTTAACCATAATTGGGATATTGGCTTTCATCTTCCATCTTGTCCCTGCTTGTTGTAAGATGGCCCTCTCTTATCCTCACAGGTCTCAGAAGCCAAAGCAGGGACAAAGAAAAGGGACTCAAAATGCTTTCTCTTTTCGATGTCCTTGCCTTCTGTCAAGGGAGATCATCTTTCCCAGAAAGTGCGTTAGAAGTTCCTTTGTCTAATTAACTGGGACTGGACCATATTTATTATAACTGCTGTTCAACTACATCCCCCTGCATTGTATCATAACGCTGAGCCCAGATTTGACATATATTTTCCTCAATTAATATTTGTTGACTAAAATAAATATTTAGTGGTTTTTATTCTCTTGGGTAATAGAATATGTAGTTGAAGGGTAGGAATTTTATGAAAGTAGCACATTTCCTAGATAAGAACTGCTGACTAGAAATGAGTCAAAGAATTGCTAAATCATGTCGTGGTCTCACCTATGTTTGAAAATAACAAAATAATTAAGTTCTAATTTGTATGTTAGAGTTTCCAAATAAAAATCCACAAATTCCCAAAGGATTGTAGTGAAGTTCCCATTATCGAAACCATGGAATTTAAACACGCTTTGAAGATTTTCCCCACCTGGTTTCTGTTCCTTGATAATGATCTTCAAAAAGTCTCATTTCTGCTGAACTATAACTGAACCTCATGGGTCTGCTGTAAACCTTAATCCCTAAGATATGGGTCAAGCACAAACACAAAATAACACCCAGAAAGAGAACCCTGGAGAGCGACTTGTTTGTGGTACAGTGGGAAATTTCTATATTGGTACAAGAATGGAAGATGTTTGATAGCTCAACAAGGGATGTGGAATAGGGTCAGTGACTTTGGCTCAAAGGAAGCATATTTTTGCAAGTATGCTTCTCATTAAGCTGGTGTCCAGTCATGTTCAGGCCCCTCGACGTCTCCTTTCTAAACCGAGTAGACCTGCAGGTGTCCTTTGGAAAGGTTTGGTGGCTACAGCTCCTTAGAGGCAGGCTCTAGACTCTTTTTTTTTTTTTCCACCCCACACCCCTTGTTCTGTCCCAGTGTCCCCAGTTCCTATCCTGTTCTGCTTTCCATCATCCCATCGCGCCTCCACAGAAAAGGTCACTCAGCCTGATCCCGGCTTTAGCTCTAGATCCCCCCACAGTTCTGTGCTCTGGACTCTTGGCCAGAGCAGCTCCACTCTGAGATGAACCCAAGCTCTAAGAAATGAAATCAAGTTATAATATTCATTTGTCATTTTAAAGTTTTAGAACCAGCCTCTTTATCTTTTAGAAGGACACTTTGGGTCCTGCAGAAAGGGTCACAAATGGCCTTAGACCAAGAAAGAGAGAGACAGAGAGAATGAATGCTGGGCGGGGTTGGACAGCTAAGCTGGTCATGCCCCATCCAATAATGATGTACAGAAAGAAGCAAAACTGCTTGAATGCCAGAGTTTTAAGAATATGTGTAGTAGCACAATAGAAAGAATAGCAATGAGAACTACCAGTACAAAGTGATGAAGCATCTTAGGCTTATGACCATTGCATACTTGTGAACAAACACAGAAATGTATATAATGAGTTTCTTAACTCTATTACAAGAAAGTACTTCTAATGTAGATATGAATCAGATGGAGACAGATAAACACCAACAGACCACAGAGAATCAACTTCTGGACAGACAAGGCATGAAAACCTGTTTCCCTATTCAAAATGAAGGATTTCACCAAATTTTCTAGTTACAAAAATTTGGATTTAGAACTAGGATTATACTACTTATTATTTGAGCTTTGTGATTATAATATATCTGAGGACGTGTGTGCGTGTGTGTGTGTGTGCACTTAGTGTTTAATGACTTAAGTGTAGTATATTTATTCTCTAGTAATCTTTTCATTGACTCCTAAGTTAAAAATCATCTCCCTATACTGAGCATATACATTTGTTTTCAGGTATTGTTGAAGGGTGATGTCTGAACCTAGCAAGACCCAAACCACCATTAAGTGAAATTTCCGTGGCCCAGAGGGGGCTGCCTTAAAAACCTGCTTTTACAGAATTCTGATTTACCAGACTTTTTTCCTATTCAAGTGGGCCTTAAGTTACAATGAAAAATTAACATACCTCATCTTTTGAAATGTAATCTGTGATAGCTCAAGGCACCTTTATAAGGTCTCTTCTGATTTGTAAATTAGATTAGTGATTCTTTAATCATCAGGTAGTTCCTGCTTTGGGCTAATTCATACTACTTTAAAAAAAAACTAAATATTTAAAATTATGGGGTTTTTTGCTTGTATTGTTGTTAGACACAAGGTGCTTATATATTTCTTTGATATGGGAAGTCTTCTTCACATGAGATCTTATTGAAACAGAAAGATTGTGTACTGTCTTTAAAGGATTTCTCTTAGGATTTTAACTGAAGATTAACATAACGGATAGAGTGCATATAATATACACTATGTACCAGAAAAAAACAAATAAAATAAAACTTAACTTATTTAGGTATTTGGATTTTTTTTGGCCTATTAAACACACCACTGCTAACAAAATTTTCACGGTCAGAGAGCTCTAAAAAGTTTTATGACAGCTCTTTTAAAACTGATACATGATAGTTTCTCCCCTTGCCTGCTTTTATGCTGTGAAACCTGTTTTAAGAACTATTATAAAATATTTTATTGCTGTCATTTATCAAGTGCTATCCAAATGTGATCCACATAGCTCCAAAAAGCCTCAATTTAGCTTGTAAAATGTTATGCTTTTCAATACAAATGTTTTCACATCACTATTCTTTTCTTACAGATATTTATTTTTTGCATGCTAACATTAGACTCAATTTTGTGGAACTTCTGATGTACCCCTATCTCCTCCAAATAAATTTGTTTTTTTGGTTATCACTCTAA
Organism: Lontra canadensis; assembly: GCF_010015895.1. NCBI lineage: Eukaryota > Metazoa > Chordata > Mammalia > Carnivora > Mustelidae > Lontra > Lontra canadensis. The sequence goes on along the minus strand of NW_022631021.1, from coordinate 2,648,985 downwards.
TTTCTGTAAAATATTCTATCATAAAAAATGAACTTTGTAATTGAAATTAACATAATTAAATAAATTTTATTCAAACATTACCACGATCTGATTTAAAGCATTGTACAATAAATAAAAGCCAAACCTGCACACAACTGTGGAACACAGCATGCATTAAAAGAGCCAATACAGAGGGTATTATGCTTAGCAAAATAAGTCAATCAGAGAAAGACAATTGTCATATGATCTCCCTGATATGAGGAAGTTGAGAGGCAATGTGTGGGGTTTGGAGGGTAGGAAAGGAATAAATGAAACAAGATGGGATCGGGAGGGAGACAAACCGTAAGAGACTCTTAATCTCACAAAACAAACTGAGAGTTGCTGGGGGTAGGAGGATAGAGAGAGGGTGGTGGGGTTATGGACATTGGGGAGGGTATGTGTTATGGTAAGTGCTGTGAAGTGTGTAAACCTGGCGATTCACAGACCTGTACCCCTGGGGCAAATAATACATTATATGATAATACAATAAGTAAATAAACAAATAGCCAATACAAAGTAAAACTGTCACATAGCACTCAGCTCAGAGATGTTTCGTAGTTAACAACTTATATAAATCGTCCTAACTTCCTGGAAAATTGAATATTGATCTGGCATTAGGAAAATTTATTTACCTTTCCAGTTAAGCCATGTATCAACATGTCATAGGTGGTTTTCAGCGAATTCTCCCAGTAATTTGGTGAAGACGAGTTAGCAGTTAATTTTTGTTATTTTAGAAATTGCAGGACTTGAAAGAGTAATACTAGCTCTAACTGCACAGCCAAGTTTAAAAAAAATGGACTAAAACATTGATCTTCTGATATTTTTTATCAAGTTAATTGAAAATATTCTTAGTTATGTTGCATTCAATTTGGAAAGAAGTAAACTAAATTTTATCTTGCTTTATGAAAAATACACTATTTCCTTTTACTAAGTGATATAGTTTCCAATTGAACTATTAGTAGAAAAGTCTAGGAAGAATATTTTTACTAAAAGTCTATGTGACAGAGTCTAGGGATGTGATTAAATAAAGTAAATTACATATTTTTATGTTCCCTAAATAAATTGGCCCTAATCTAAGAAACTATAGGCACAAATATAAATTTAGTCAATTTATAGATTGAAAGAGCAAAAGTACTTGGTTTTCTGATCAATAAATTAATACTTTTTGAAGATTTTTCAAAATTAAAACCTCCTTGCATAATTTCATACCTATGATAATACAGTTTATATATCAGATTTATAGATATTCCAGTTATGTAAAAATTATCCAACTGCCAGCCCATTTCTCTATTAGACATATTTTTTTGTTACTACATGTGATTGAAAAAATTTCCCACAAAAGCAGTCTAGATTCTCTCTATGTGATATAAAAAAATATAGTGTAAATGATGCCGTAAAGTAAGAGATTTGAATGTATCTGTCTGATAAAAAAAATGAGCTATTTTTAACCTTGCCAAGTTCAGCCATGATTTTTGACCATATTATTTTACAATACATATATTGCTTTAGCTTTAATTTAGAAGGATATTTTGTTCAGCATTCTTTTTTGACTTATACCTTTCTTAATTTCAAAAACCTTAATTTTTGCTCTATATTTTTGAAAAAAAAAATCCTTTGAGTAATTGTAAGTGGTATTACTTTGGTAATGTAGTGGTTAATTCTCTGCACATTTGGAAAGAAACTAACAAAGCATTGTTAATTCTACTGATTAGGAAGAAGATGTGTTCTGAGTAATTTTATTTTCTGGCAAACACAGGATTCATCAAGGAAATTTTTTATTTCAAAGCAGTGACAAATATACAATATACTTAGCAAAGTATCTTAAAGATATTTCGAATCATGCATTAACAATTGGAAATTTTTTACAGTTGGTTTTTGAACACCTTGTACATCTTCATAGTGAAGGAAGCATAGGAAATTGGTTAAAAGCAATCTTCATGGGATGCCTGGGTGGCTTAGTTGGGTAAGTGGTTGCCTTCAGCTCAGGTCATGATCCCAGGGTCCTGGGATGGAGCCCCACATTGGGCTCCCGGCTCAGTGGGGAGCCTGCTTCTCCCTCCCTTTCTGTCTGCTGCTCTCCCTGCTTGTGCTCACTCACTCTTTCTCTCTCTCTCTGACAAATAAATAAATAAATAAATAATCTTCAAAAAAATCTTTGTTATTTTCTAAATAAGATTTATCTTTATTTATCACTGTCTTTTAACTTTGAACTTCAACAAATAATCCTGTGGACTTGAGAGACTTGGGAGATGGGTTCCATTTCATCAATATTTTACTCTATTATAGAATAGATAATTAGAAAGGATTTCAATTCACAAAAACACTAAATCCACATGCTTTATCCCATTGCTAAAAGTATAAACTACTCATTGATTATGAAGCCACCTACCATCTTTCATAGAGTAAAGAAAGGAGTAATATTCGGTTACTAAGACACATCCTTCACTGTTCATATTAATTTTTGCCAAATGTAAATACTCAGAACTTTTTATTTATTTTATTTTTTATATGTGCTTCTTTAATTTTTTAAAGTATGCTTCCCTTTTTAAAAATTTAAAAATTAATTTTTTGTTATTCCTTAAATTCAATTAGCTGACATATAACACATCATTAGTTTCAGACGTTGTGTTTAATAATTGACCAGTTGTGCAGTGTGGTGAGCACTGGGTGTTATACTCAGAACTTTTTAAAGACAGAAATCAATGATGAGAGGGATGTAGAAGAGGAAGGAAATTAAACAAAGTTTCAAGCAGTGTCTTAAGAGAATGGTAAAATTTTCTCAATAAAGGAGGAAGAAGGAATGGTTTTGTTTAAGGGAGAGAAAAGGTACAGCCTCTCAAGGTTGAGATCCCAAGCTCAGCCGGCTGTTGTGGGTGAGTGTTGCCACGCAGGACTGAGGCTGGTGCTGTCTTTGATTGTGTTCAGGACCCATCTACAACGAGGTCAGAATTCAAGATGAAAGCAAATAGATTCTTTTGACGGCAAACATAACATATGAGATGCTGAGGAGAGACTCTTGCACCCATGATTTAGGAATCCTATGGAGAAGAGAAGTAAGCAAACAGGAAGATGACGTTCAGAGATACCGGAAGATGAATGATGCAAGTGTCAAGAGCCCGAAGAGGGAAAAATTTGTATGAGAACAAAGAGGAGGTCCAAGCCAGCGGGGTAGTGGGCTTCACATATTTGCTGAGTTTCCTCCCAAACACTATTGAAAAATTCTGTGCCCTCTCACGTGTTAAACATCTAAAACTTTTCAACATAACCATAAAAAATTAGAGATAATATAATGTACAGCATATTATAAATATTGCCATAAAATAGTGTTTAATGACTCCTCCGGATCTATGCAGTGGGATATAAAAAGAAGAGCAAGCTGATATCCATCGTTGTCTATTATAAAAACATATGAAATAGCTCTTCCTTAGCAGTTAGATATTTTATCTTTTTTTTAACTGAGTTTACATTTCCATTCTACTTTCTCTCACAGAATTTAATCCTAATGAATATGCCTTTATAACTTTAAAATCTTTTACTGATGATCTTTCTTGCATTTTCATAACAAAAACATATACATATACATAAGTTGAAGTATAATTTTTAAATTTTATTTTGAGAGTGCGTGCGTGCACATATACGAGCAGGGGGAGGGACAGAGAGAGACAGAATCCTCAAGCAGATTGCACACTGAGCATGGAGGGGCTGGGTCTTGATCTCACCACCCTGAGATCATGACCTGAATAGAAAAGAGTCTGTCACTTAACTGAGCCACCCAGGCACCCTGAAGTATTATTTCTAATTACCTGTGACCTGTGAGGTGTTTTCCAATTTTCAAAGATTTTACTTATTTATTTGACAGACAGAGATCACAAGTAGGCAGAGAGGCAGGCAGAGAGAGGGGGAAGCAGGCTCCCCCCCTGAGCAGAGAGCCCGATACAGGACTAGATCCCAGGACCCTGGGATCATGACCTGAGCCAGAGCAGAGGCTTTAACCCACTGAGCCACCCAGGTGCCCCTCCAATTTTCAAACAAATTTGAAGAAAAATCTAACTGAACATCAACTGGATAAAGTGTGTAAAGTTGAATCACTAAGGTGTGTACCTGAAACTAATATTATACTATCTGTTAATTAACTGGAATCTAAATTAAAACTTAAAAAATAAATAAAGCATTAATAGATTCTGATGTTATTTTTTGGCATATAACTCAGAAGTGGTTCAATGAATCAAGTGGCATTGCCATAGCAAACTCTTTGTATTTCTAATTATTGATGTGAACAACGTTTCCTACATATCGACCCATTTATCTATCTATCTACCTAACATCACATGTAATTAAAAATAATATTTATATTATTTATTAATGTATCTCAAACTTTTAGAATAATGTCTAGCATTTAATTTCTGCTCAATAATTGATTTTTAATAAAAAGCATTGGAACTGCAGATATACTTCATTCAGTTAAGGAAAGTGTCCCTCTAATATCTTATTGCCATCCACACTTATAGAACATAAAATCTCAAGAGTCAACCCTAATAGAAATGATGTACTTTGAATACCAACCGTGTGTCAGTGTGGGTTCATCAATTGTAACACATATGCCCTTCTGGTGGAGAATGCTGACCACGAGGCCAGTTATGCATGTGTGGGGACACAAGTCACACTCAACTTTACTGGGAACCTAAAACTGCTCTAAAAAATAAAGTCTAGGGGTGCCTGGGTGGCTCAGTGGGTTAAAGCCTCTGCTTTTGGCTCAAGTCATGATCCCAGGGGCCTGGGATCAAGTCCCACATCGGGCTCTCTGCTCAGCAGGGAGCCTGCTTCCTCCTTTCTCTCTGCCTGTCTCTCAGCCTACTTGTGATCTCTGTCAAATAAATAAATAAAAAATCTTAAAACAAAATAATAAAATAAAATAAAGTCTACTGGGAAAAAAAGGTCACACAAATCCGAATAGTAGGGCTTTCTACCAAATACCTGACCAGTATTCCACGATACTGCCCAGGTACCAAAAATAAGAAAAGTTTGAAAAACTATTAACGACCAAAAGGAGCCTAAGGAGAAATTATGACTAAATGTAATGTGATATCCTGGATGAGATCCTGGAACAGAAAAAGAACACCAACTAAAGACTAAGGAAATCTAAATCAAGTAGGAGTTAATAATAATGTATCAATATTTGTTCTTAATTATAAGAAATGTACCATATTAAGGTGAGATGTTAATAATAGGAAATATTTATAATAAAGTTCCTATAGGATGATGATCCTATAGGAACTTTCTTCAATTTTTCTGTAAATCTAAAACTATTCTTAAAAAAAAGCTTTTGTTTTTAAAAAAAATCTAATTTTCCCAGCCTGTCCCAATTATCAACCAATCAACTAAATTTGAGTTAACTTCTGTCTGAAAAGGTCTACTTTTACCTTTCTTTTTAAATAATTGTGTTAGTCCTCCTCCTCCTTAAGGCAAGTGTCTTAATTTTGAATTTGAATTTCAGACAGCTGGTTGAGAAAGTTGGGTGTGGGTGGGTCAGTAGGTGGGGTGGGGGTAGATGGAAACAGTTCACAGGCTTGCCTAGGACTGGTGACCTAGATGGAATTGGCTGCTGCCATCTTTAGTACTTAGTACTGTTTGCTCAGCTTTGCCCATATGAGACCCTCCTGCCAGAGCACTGCATTCTCTGGAGGCAGTCCAAGGATGAAATCAGTGAGACCAAGACTTCTCATTAGTCTAGGCATTCAGAATATTTACATGAAGGACAAGATCCTAAATTTCTGCATCAAATTTTAATCCTAAGGAGATATGTATAAAGCAGAGAAAGCCAGCATGTCCTGCTGAGACTTTCATCAGTATTTTGAAATTAGTCCTTTATTTGCTGCCAGATGGTTTTACATCCTCTAACTCCACCCCTCACCAGGACAATGTATTAGGAAGATGGGTAAAGTACAGCTTTCTTTTCTAAAGTGGAAGAAATGCTTTTGGGGAAAGGAGTGGAAGTAAAGCTGAGCTAGGGTGAAACCAGAAAGCAACCTGAGCTACAGAATTTGTGGGGCCCACAGCAAAATAGAAATGCAGGGCCCTTCGTAAAAAATGATTAAGAATTTTTTTAAATTAAATTTTTTATTATATTCAATTAGCCAACATATAGCACATCATTAGTATTTGATGTAGTGTTCGATAATTCGTTATTTGGGTATAACACCCAGTGCTCATCACAAAATGTACCCTCCTTAATACCCATCACCCCGTTACCCTGTCCTCCAGCGCTCTTTTCTCTGTTACCCTCAGTTTGGTTCCTGGAGTCCAGAGTCTCTCATGGTTTGTCTCCCTCTCTGATTTCTTCCCATTCAGTTTTCCCTCCCTTCCCCTATGGTCCTCTGTGCTATTCCTTGGAGTGAAAAGAAGGGGCACATATACTCCAATGTTTTTGGCAGTAATGATTAAGAATTTTAAGGCCATCATAGCAGAGCATTAAACCAAGGGCAGGCCCTGTGCTCCTGCACTGGTCACACATGCCCATGAAGCGCACCCTGCCTGAAGGCTTTCAACATAAGATACTTCAGGCGATAGTGAGTTTTCGGAAAGACTGCCTAAGGGAAGAACTTGGAAATTGATTCCTTTACTATTCTGGGTATTCATTTCTCCCACGGAATGTCTGTGTATCCCCTAGAGGTCTATGAATCCCAGCTTGCAAACATGGTTTTAACCAGTTTTCAAAACCAGTTTTAACCCAGCCTGAGGTTTCCTACTAACTTAAATCCTATTAGGTTCATGCTTGAATGACATATTGAGAATGTTTGTCTAGTAGAAATTTTTGGAATCAAGACTATTTTGAGAAAATATGCTTTTAGTTCATTTGTCATAATTGCTTCCTAAGATCAAAAAACTGTGAAAGGTTATTTTAGTTTCTTTTGCAGCCCCTGTGGAAAACACTATGGAGATTCCTGAAAAACTTAACAAATAGAAATACTATATGATCCAGTAACTTCACTACTGGGTATTTACCCAAAGAAAACAAAACCACTAAGATCTATGAAAAGATCTATGCTCACCTATGTTTATTACAGCATCATTTTCAATAGTCAAGCAATGGGAAGCAACCCAAGTGTCCATTGACAGGTGAATGGATAAAGAAGATGTGGTGTATATATGTATATATAAACTGTAAAATATAATTCAGCCATGAAAACAACAAAATCTTGCCATTTATGACAACATGGGCATACCTAGAGAGTATTATGCTAAACGAAATAAGTCAGAGAAAGACAAATATCATATGACCTTACTTATAGTAGAATCTAAAAAGACAACCAACCAACGAACCAGAAAAAAAAAAGTAGAAACGGATCCATAAATACAGAGAATAATTGGTGGGTGTCTGAGGGGTGGGGGGTGGGGAGATGGGCAAAATGGATGCAGGGAGGTCTATGCTTCCAGTTGTGGAATAACTGGAAGCAATGGGATGAAAGGTTCAGCGCAGGGAATATAGTCAATGTGTTTTAATAGGGTTGTATGGTGACAATAGTTACACTTATGGTGAACATAGCACAGTTTATAGACTTGTTCAATTTGTTGTACACCTGATACTAATGTACCCCTGTATGTTGATTATACTTCAATGTGAGAAAAAAAGATTATTCAGTTTTTCTCTTGAGTTATTTCTGTTGACAGCATGGAAAAAATCATAGCTCTGGGCAGCCCAGCATGCATTCCTTACTTTGTATCTATGAAATCTGCAAAATAGGAAGGCCAACTACATCCTAGCAGATACCAAAGAAAATGGAAAGGTAAAAGACCTTGAGAAACCCTGTAAATATGGTACATATGAGATGAAGGTCTTAAAATTTATGACCCTTATTAAAACATTCCAACATTAAGCATTGATTTAAAAGCATATGTTTGAAATGTAAAAGAAAAAAAGAAAGCAAAACTAAGCAACAAAATAAAGATAGAGCTATATGAGAGTGAGATCATGGAATAAAACTGCCATTTTAAAGGGTCACTTTGACTGTGATCCAGGACTGTGACCCACTGTGACCCTCTTATTCAAAGAGGGTAGATGGCTCCTGAAGAATTACAGGACACTGTTCTGCAGATATCTGAGCTGGTATCACTGGGATATGGATATACACTCGATGTGCTGAGCAGTTGCTGCCCTCTGGACTCTGGGTTTATCCTATAGTTGGTGAAAATTAATTTTGCTCTCTTGGTCTCAATAAATACCCCATGAGTTTCATTTAAATAAAAAAAGCATAGGTTGAAGTTTTTGTTGTTTAGTGCTTCAAAACTTAGAACTTCAAAGGATCACGCACTGAACATTTCATCTGAGCTCTTTGAAAATGGGCTTCTTCTCTTTTTCATCATGATCATGAAATTTTTGAACCTTAGAATGCATATTTTGTGTGAAAATAGTAGAGCTGGTCTAATTGTATCCTGAACAGCTTAGTCAAGCTATTTTGACTCAAAGAATTCAGGAAACACCATTAATAGGAAAAATGCCAACTTTTCTTTCTTCTTATTTTACTATTGAGTATATTTAGGATCCAAGAGTTTATATAATTTATAAATAGTTGCTCAACACAATGAACATTTATTTAACATAAAAGCAATGTACTAAAGGAGAGCCTAAAGCTCCCAATCTGGACTCTGTTCTGCTGTCAACTGATGACTTTTCAGTAGGAGAATATGGTCAAAGCTGTTTTATACAAAGACTAATGTTCAGGATGATTTAAAAAGAGGTATTACTGGGGCTATTAAAATCTTTATGGCTATTCATTACTAAGATTTTCTACTCATGGAATACAGTATAAAATCCTGAAATATTAGAACTGACAGAAAATTTACAGGTTTTCTGTTCCCTATTCCTTCTTTTATTACAGCTATTTGGAGAGCTCTGTTCCCCATACTGACATGGATTATAATTTCTGTGACACTGGATAATCTGGTCCTAATTACTTTACTACATATATCTCCCCTGTTCTGTAAAACCTTATGTTCCTCCCAAATGGGAAGATATAACATTACCTGGATGTGGTTCCTGATATCCCACCTCGTGCTTCTGTCCCTGTCATCTGGGGTGTCCTTGCCTCTGAACTATATTCATGCAAGTCCTACCAGCTTTCATCTTTTCCATAAACTTATAACTTGTTTTGTTTGTTCATTTGTTTGCTTACTTTGAATATTCACCTTCTCTGAATTTCTCTTCTTTCTCTCTCTGATGAATTATTCTCTTCAATCTTGTTTGGTACACAGAACATAGACTTTGGTATGAAGATCTACCTTTAGGGTATAGTTCTGAGTATAACATCTGTAAATCTTAAACAATTGTTAAACTATAACATTGTTGCTGTGAAACCAAATTAGGTGGGATTTATGAAAACATTTTGTAATGTGAGAAGTCCTACACATATTCTAGCTATAGGAGGCAAACTGAAGACCCAGAGGAGCCAATAGGAGAGCTCCTCTTTGAATCCAAAACCCGGGAACCAGGAATGGTGTAAGTTTCAGACCGAGTCTGAAAATCTGAGAACCGAGAAAGTTGGTAGTAGAAGCTCTGAGTTGGGAATCTGAAGACTGCTGTCCCAGGTTCAAAACAATTTGATGGGGAGAGTGAATTCCCTCTTACTATGCCTTTTTGTTCTAGTCAGGCCTTCAGTGGACTGGGAGGTGCACACCCACACTGGGGAGGGCAGTAGGAACACCCTGACAGATGTGTCCAGAATGATGTTCAACAAATTTTATCTGAACACTCTGTGGCCCAGGCAAGTTGACACATAAAATGAGCCATCACATCCCACAAATCCAATGACTGACCCTATGGGTCTGTGCATCAGGAGGGAAACTATTTTACTGTAATTTGTCAGTCAGGATTTGGTTTGCCTGGGTGCCAAGGGCAGAGGCAAGCCCATCATTTGGTACCTAAGTAAGGGTGTGAAAGGAGAGGCTTGAGTTAATCTCAGAGCACTCTATGTGTGCCCCTTTCAGACATAAGAAAGTCCCTTGTTGGGGAGAAAGGGAAAAAATTAGTGCATAATGGTGTCCTCTAAAATGTAATGTGATGTGTACTGGAAAGTAATCTTATAAATGACCTACTTCTCACTGCAGACAGAACTCCCTGTTTGACATCTCAGGCAGGTCAGGAAGCATTCTTGCTTCTTGAGATAAATGTAATAACATTTCCCCCCCACTTTTCTCTTTTTCAAATGTGTGTATATAAAAGTTTCCAGTGAAGATACAAAGAAAAAGCCCATTTTCTGTATTTTCCCCATCTTTATGATAGTATGAAACTTTGACTTCATTCAAACAGCTTTATTTCTTTCTCTTCAAAAGTTATTCATTTGAAACAAGCTTTTGCTTGAAAACTTTTGTCTCAAGGGAGCTATCCTACCAGAATAAACAAAGAGAAGTAAAAAGCTCTGCCTTGAAATTTCTTAGTTTATCTCTTCTCAGATTATTTCTCTTTGTCCTACTCAAACGTAGGGGCTTCCTCTAATCCAAAACACAGGACAGTTTTGAAAGGAAATTAATACACAGGGAAGAAATCCTAAAGAAATGAAAATGACTTTACTCAGATATTTTTTTTTATGTGTGTGTCAAACTACCAACTATAGATCAGATATAGACATAATTATCAACCATTAGTGGATGAACAAATAAAATTGCCACTGTTTATATTGTTAACAAAATACAGAGGTTTCTGTGTATTTTTTTTTCACAATAACACATTTAATATCTATATAGTTCTCTGCAATTTGCAAAAAACTCTGAAAAGTCTCAGATCCCCTAACTCATCTGACCTTTATAACAAATGCTTCTTCTGGGCTAATGTTTCTCTTAAGACATATCTTTTTTCTGATTAATACCTTGTTTATTATTAAGCTTAAGCAGGACAGACTATTTAATATTGTCCCCAAAAGTTATTTTACCCAGTATCCTGTGCCCACTCAAAAAGTCAGAACTACTTTTTGTTTGTTTCTGGAGAAATATCCAATTGGATAAGAAAACTTTTGGGAATAATGACCAAGCAATGGCTAAATCTTTCAGCAAGAATCCTCTTAACTTTAATTACTTAAAAAATAATCAGATCCCTAGATTCTGGTTATATGAAGCCGATGAAATTGTCTATATGCATTTGTAGGGTATTTACCTTTCTGTCTTTTGCATTACTTTGCTGAAAGACAAGTTCTATGAGTAATTAACTGCTAAAAAGTTAAGCAAATGATCTTTAGTGAGATGGTAATTGTTAAAGATTTAAAGCTAAATAATGTGTTAAACATGTGTTTATCAAGCAACAGTTACTTTAAAAACTTTCTAGATTTGCTCCATTGAAATAATTGCCTAGAAGATGGGTTAGGTCTTTGTTTTCCATGCTTTTGCTCTTCCCATTTTGTCCAAGTTCCTGAGAAATTCTTTTTTTTTTTTTTAAAGATTTTATGTATTTATTTGACAGAGATCACAGGTAGGCAGAGAGGCAGACAGAGAGAGAGGAGGAAGCAGAATCCCTGCTGAGCAGAGAACCTGACGAGGGACTCGATCCCAGGACCCTGAGATCATGACCTGAGCCGAAGGCAGAGGCTTTAACCCACTGAGCCACCCAGTTGCCCTTCCTGAGAAATTCTTAACTAGGTAAGAAAATTATTCACATTCTCAACTTTGCCTTCGATGACGCTACTGTGTCTCTTTCATCTGTAAATCATGTTAATCTAATGCAGTTACATTAATATAGACATAAATAAAATCTGTATTATTTGTTAAAATATAAAATTTTATTAGCAACTATACATTTTCAGTAACCTATAATGCTTTGTTATATCATTAATGTCATCCTTATAAAAGTATTTGCATCTTAATTTATTTTTAATTTTTTCCATTTTATTTTATTATTTTCATCATAAGTGTACTCTTCAATCCTCATCCCCTATTTCTCCCATCCCCCCACCCATCTCTTTTCTTACAACTATCAGTTTGTGCTTCTATAGTTAAGAGGCTGTTTCTTGGTTTGTCTTTTTTTTTCTTTGCTCACTTGTTTTGTTTCTTAAATTCCACATATGAGCACAATCATATGGTATTTTCCTTTCTCTGACTTATTTTGCTTATCTTAGTACTCTCTAGCTCCATCCAGGTTGTTGCAAATGGCAAGATTTCATTCTTTTTATGGCTGAATAATATTCCTTAAGATATATTTTTATTGAAAAATTTCTACTCTTCCATTTCAAATTTACTCTATACTTTTCATAATAATTTGTTTCCTTAAAAAAATTTAATTAGCTTATCAACCAAATTAACACCTACTAATGCTTTTATGTGCAAATCACCTTATTGGTTTTAAAGTAAAAATGGACATGATACAGTCTCAATATAAAAGAACCTACTCTATTTGATAAAGAAGTAAAATGAGTATTATAAAACTATGACCTATTTAAATACAAGTCTAAGATGCTCACATAGTGAATGTAAAATACTGAAAGTGTCATATACAAATGAATTCATCAAATGAATGGTTAAAAAGAGGATCCAGTTTGATTGCCCTTGGGCCGAGGCTGTGCAATGCACATATTTGATAATTTAAATTTATGAGGGCCGGCACTTACAAAATAGATTTTCACATTGACGCTGCAAAATTCTTTTAAAAATCAGAACTCATGGTGACATAGGGCCCACATTCCTTCTGGAACTTGAGTGGGTCCAAAAGGAGGCAGGTCTATTTCAGACACAATTGTGCAACATTGAGACTCCTTGTAAGGCTCTAGCTTGTTACACCCAGTCCAGCTCATTCATTGTGATCTTGGCCTCTGAATGCGGCTAAATTTTCAAACTCTGAGTTAAACTGATCACTGTTGTGGACTTTTGGAAGAGAGAGATACCACAGACCTGGCACTCAGGTCCTAAAGAAGACAAGGAATCATTGGTTTCAGGGAACAGACAATAAGATGACATGAATAAAGCCCAAAGATAAGAAAGCAGAAGGTGTGTGTTCTAAGAAATCCAGTTGGTTAAGTCACTCTATTGAATGTAGCACCCAAAGGACCTTGAGGAGGATAGTGACGCTAGTATACTCTTTTATCTAACTAACCTGTCCCTGAAATCATTACAAGCTGTCAAGTCAGGACTTGCTTTTCCTGCCAGTCTGCTTAACCTCAATAGTAGTAATGCTCAGTGATTTTCACTTGAGGTGACTGACCTGCAGTGTACGTGATCTCCCTGGCATGGCTGGCGCCTGGCAGTCAGAGCTACTACTAGGTAATATGTATGGGCCTCTATAGGGGATAAGTAACTAAGAATACCTTCTCATGTGGCTATTCCCATAGCCTATAAATAGCTGTCCAACCCTGTGGTTCTAAGTTCAAAAAGTCTGTTTCTGGATTATGCTGAGGTTGAGAGAATTATAATTTAAATGTCTGAGTCTTTATTTGTTTAAAGAATGTCTTGGGATTACATAGCAGGAAAAATAAGAATATATGACAGAAAATTTTAAGTGAACTTAACTGTTTATACTTTATGGAAAAGGGTTTTTTTTGTTTGTTCTTTGTTTTTTCTGGCTTAGATCATTTTTCCTGAAACTGAAGGATTACAGTGAGTAAAGAAAAGCATAATATCAAAGGACTATTCCTTTTACAAGGAGTGGTCCTTGTAAAATGAAACATGTAAGAACACAACAAAAAAGGGGGCTTTTGGGGGAACATGATACATATTTCCCAAGAGGTCCTGGAGATTGGTCACCTTTTAGAAGCAAAAGGAAGCAATCAGTAACAGCTGAACTGATTTACCCAAAATCCATGCTCCCAAGACAGTACAGAGAACAGACATCACTTTATTAGAGAAATATTTATTCCTCACAAGGGATTATTTGGGGGTAGAAAATGCCCTCCAGAATTTGCAGTGAGAGGGTTTTGGGGGGCATTTCCTACCTACTAGTTTTTTTTCTAACTAGTAGAGACACATCTCTGCACACAGTGCCTTCAGGAGTCGTGAGAGTGGCTGGAGGCCACTGGGCAGCCTGATGCCCACAGGTGGCCTTTGGGTGGGGCGCAGGCTCCCTGAGGGGCATGGAGAGGGGATACTTCTGAGGCGGTATCTGGTCCTTAAATGCCACAACTTTCTGGGGCTGTCTGTCCTTGTTTCTGAGCTGTCTGTTACTTCCAGGAAGGCCTTGGCCAGCAAAGGCAGCTTCTTGCTGGCAGGACCTGGTATTTGTCTCCTTACAGGCGGGAACCCTGTAGTTGAAAGGATACCCTGGGACAGGCTGTGCCTGGGCCTGCACTTGTGATTTCTGCTGAGTTTCCCCAAACTTGGTTGGGAGGGAATGGGCTGCTGAGGGCAGGTGCTGCCTATTGCATGCCCGATGCCCCATTCTCTCTTGGAACTTCCCAACAGCTGTCATGATTTTCTGAGCTTCGGGCATCCCGGTAAAGGCAGCTCTACCATTAAGTAGGCCTCTGCTTTCCACAGATGATAGGGGCCTGGGCTTCTCCTGGGAGTTTTCTTGCCTTGTGCAAACAAACCTTCATTTTTTTACTGAAAAGGCTTTCAGAAGGAAAGCTGCTTTCAGGAGGCAGCTGGCCCTTCTGTGATAGGATCTGGGAAGTCTGGTTTCCCAGCTTTACCTTCAATACCGCGTCCTGAGTAGGGAACGTCTTCTTCAATGCCACATCTTTAGTAGGGAACCTGTCTGTCCTCGGTTGGGACGTTCCCAGTCCTGCATCCCCTCCGCCACGCTCTTGAGCCTTGGAGCCTGGAGGCCTCATGCTCTCTGCGGCAGGTGGGGATCCTTTTTTTTTTTTAAAGATTTTATTTATTTCACAGACAGAGATCACAAGTAGGCAGAGAGGCAGGCAGAGACAGAGAGAAGGGGAAGCAGGCTCCCCGCCGAGCAGAGAGCCCTTTGTGGGGCTTGATCCAAGGACCCTGGGATCATGACCTGAGCCAAAGGCAGAGGCTTTAACCCACTGAGCCACCCAGGCGCCCCCAGGTGGGGGATTCTTATTCTGGCACTTCCTTATGATATGCTTAGGGACCCAGGGCTCTTGCTGTTGTTCCATAGGAATTCCTGTGTCCTCTGGATGGACACGCAGCACCTGGGAAGCTCTCGTGTCCCCATGGGAGACACCCTGGGCATGAGTCAGTGAGGCCTTATAAGTCAAATGAGCTGAGGCAGGGGGCAGGCCAGTGTATTGGGCTTGGGCCTGGCTCTGCTCCCTGTCCTCCAGCATAAGCTTTAACTCATGCAAGAGTTGTTCTTTGAGATTCAGTGATTTAGGATCTTGCGGAACTGGTATGCTTGGTGGGATGGTGGTTTTGACTTGATGCTCATTCCCCTTTATAATCTGGGAGCTAACTGGCTTGCTGGTTGTCAAGATGCTAGGTTGTGATTGATGTGAATGAAATTCCTTGGTCCTGAATGTCGTTCTGGACTCTTCATCTTTATGCCCTGTTGCCCTCCTCTGCTACTGTTGGAATTTGCATTCTTATGCTTTGGCTCATTGCCTTGCCGGCGGCTTTGGGGGCCATCTGTTGGCTATGGTGACATGTTTGACAGGTTTGAGAGTCTGTCTGCCATGCTTAGTTTTTGGAACATCCTCTACAAGCGGATGGTTGATATTAGAGGATGATTGCCTCGGAATTCTCTGCTCTTCCTTGCCCACAGTTGAGGTGGCAGGGCGAGGATGATCCAGAATGGGGGCTGCATTTGCCGTTCCTGCTTTGTCTGCATGGAGAGATTTCAAGCTTCCTCTAAGGGGGTTGAAGCCCCCAGGTTTAGAATTTGCCGCAGGAATCAGTTTGGTTGAGCAGGAAGGGCTACAAGGCGATGTGGCCTTTCTTGATTTAAAGGTCTCTATGGATTCAAGGACCCTGGAGGGAAGGCCCCATAGCATCCTCCAACGAAACCTTTTAATATGGGCTTCCAGCATCTGTTGTACACGAGGTTCAACAAAGGGAAGGTCCTTGCAGGTATTCAGGGAGTAGTCCTCCACCTCTGATGGTGACAAACGTCTTTGTTTTATTTCAGTCTGGGATTTCTCAGAAGGAAGTGATGTCTGCTTCATTGTATGCCATGAATGATGCACAGTCCCAGGGACATGACCCTCACTGATCTCCTCAGACTTTTTGCGCAAATGTATTTTCAGGACATTTTCCAGTTGTCTCGGACCTGCAGTCTCCACGGACCCCGTGGAGCTGTTCTCTGATGGGCTCCTAAGTTCTTTCTCAGAATCATGCCCCATATCGTTATCTGAAGAGCTCTCTAGGTCACTCAACAGATGATCTTTTGGGCCATTCTCTGGGTTGTGTTCCTGACCCTCCTTCAGGTTGTCATTGTCCTTGTCCAGTTCACCGTCCTCTAGCTGAAGCATTTCAGAGTCCTTGTCATTGACGCTTTCAGTGTCATTCAATTTGCTCAGACTCTTAGGGATCCATGAGTGTCCACGAAAGCGCTGCGACTCAGGTAGCTGTGGAAGAGTACTCGGACGGCTCATCAGTGCGAGAGACTCATAGATCCTGCGGGGAATGCCCCACCGGTGTTGGATGAGCCTCTTTCGAAGGTGACTCTCTAGTTTTCTCCGAAGCTCTTCATTCAGAGGAAACTGTCCAGGGGGGACAGAGATTACAACTTGGGCCTTGGTGGCCTTGTGGCTGAGAGAAGGGTTAGGAGCTGAAGGACAGTAGTCCTCCTGGGATCTTTGGACTACAGGGGGCAAACCCCACACACGTTTCTGTACCTTCTGCAACACGTTCCATTCCAGATGTTGCATTTCTGTTGGCGTGAGATTTTCCGATTCATTCCGAGGTCTGTGAAAACACACTCCACAGATCTTGATGTCGGGTAGAGGACCAGATGGCAGGATTGGGAGTGGGGAGTGAAGGTGGGCCTGGGGCTGGACACGAGGGCTAGGTAGGGGCTGGGCTTGAGGCAGGAGTTGAGGCGGGCTCTCAGGCAAGGATGGAGGAAGTGGATGGGGAACTACTGGGGGTTCCTGCTCTGGGGAGGCATTCGAGATGTGATCTGAGGCATCAGCGGCAGGGAAGAAGGACTCCCTAGGTGGAGTTTGGAGACCCCAGAAGAGCTGGATGGGGGTTTGCTGTAAGTGGCCCTCCTCCAAGGTTGTAGGATATGGGCACTGCTGATGCATATGCAGCTCCTTTGATTGGTCTTTGCTGCTCCAGAAAGGAAGGGAGGATGCCAAGTCATGGGTATCAACAATTGTTTGTTTTGCAAAAGAACCCTTTGATTCCTTCCACAGGAGGAAGTCACTCCTCTTTTGCATTTGTTTCTCTAGAAGTGCCAGGGCATCAGGGCTGAGAAGTGAGAGGTTACCAGGCTCTACAAGGTTGGCTGCAGGGCCTCCCCTGGAAGAAGCCTCTGAAGAATGGAGGGCCAGAACCTCTTGATGGAAATCACGTGGAGCCAGGGTTGAGTGGAAGCAGCCTTTGGCATGAGTTTGCCACCAAGGGAGGTGTAAAATTGACAAGCTGGAGGGGTCAATGCCTAGGATTGTTGGGACATAAGAAGACAACCCACCAGAGCTATCTGGGGGCGAGCTCTGTGGAACAGGCTTCCTTGAGATGGAAATCGGTTTAGATTGAGGCACAGTTAAATTGCATTCTGGCGGTGGTGAAGCAGACCGGGTTGGTGGTGCGTGATGACGAGCAAAGGTCTCAGTGGGATTCACCTTCTGAGACAACTCCGGTAAGGGGCTGACATCTTGGGAAAGGGTAGGTTCCAGAGAGAAGGTGGTACTTAGAGACACTGTCTCTGTCCGGACACTAGGGCCCACTGTATGGGCATGATGAGGTTGGACAGGAGGAAAGGCAAGGGGCTGGGGTGGGACATGGTCCCTTGGGAATTTGGAATCCAAGGGAGGAAAGGGCTTTGGTGGCAAAGAATCACCCGGTGGCGAGGGTGGAAAAGAGTCTGCCACAGGGATCACTGGGTTAGGTGAGAAGATGGAGGCAGGTGGTGGGGAAGGCTGAGGCAGAGGAGCTGATATTAGGTCTCCTGGAGGGACTGCTGAGAAGTCAGGGGAGAGAGTGAATGACGAAGAAGTCACAGGAGCTGTGGAAGCCAAGGGAGTCGAATCTTCCAGGGCCTGCAGGAACAGCAGCTGATTGATCTCAGCAGTTGTGCTATTACACACTTCACAGGAGGGGTCTGGACATAACAGCTGGCGAAAGTGGATGGTATCATGATGCCGGCCGAGGGGGCTGCAGGAGACAGGAGGTACAAAGCTGCAGCCAGGACCAGAAGCGGGGGAGGACGACATGCAGGCCTGACAAGGGAGGGGCTACCTGAAGCCTGCTGTCCTTTCACAGTGCCCCACCTTTATGACATCACAGAGTACTCAGTAGCCTTCACCCCACTATCTGTTCCTATGGTAACCCCCTCCCATGGCTATGACAGACTGCAGTGAATCCTGCAATTGCATAAAATGTGCTCTAAGAGGCATCAGGATAGCAGGGGAGAGACTGGTCACCTTCTTAAAACAGAGATCAGCTTCCGGGTGTCCTCCACTTCTCTTCGGTGCCATCTGTCATCTGGGAAACCAGGAGAATGGGTTATGTAGTGAAAGTAGAAACATAGGCAATACTACAGGAGTCCCCTTATGGGACAGCCTTGGGGCTCTTGGACTCTGAAAGCCCTAATAATCCATAGGCGAGGGCAAATGGCCAGTGATGTGAAACTGGTTAGTAATCTTGCTTCATGTATAAAGTATTTTATGTAAATATGTAAATATGTAAATTGTGTAAATTATCCCATGTGATGATCAGACTACCTCTGTGAAGCAGAGGGGTCAGTGGTTACCTCAGGGAAGACTCCTGAGTGTGCATGATGTCACAGAGCTTTCACAAAGTCAGGAGAGAGAAGTTCTGACTCTTGACATCTCACACGGCCACCTATCGGGCAGCACTCATTGTCCAGATCCATCACTGCTTCATGCTCAGTAGTGGTCAGAGCAGGGAATCTGAGAAGGGTTTTGCACTCTGGCTGCACATCCATGAGCCTCTCCTCTGAGGCCTCTGTTTTCTGAGAGGGAATGTACCTAGTGGCTCGCATCCTCAGATCATGGACTGGGCCCTCATGGAGAGCACAGCAAGGATCAGACTTGGAGAGCTCAGGTGGAATAGGCAGAACCTTACCTTCCAGAGCCCCACCTTTCCTTCTCCTCTTGGCTCTGCCCTGATGCTAGAACAAAAATAAAAAGAATGAGGGAGGCTGGAACCTATGTCTTACTCTTCTCTCAGAAATGGAGACATTCTTAATCCAAGAAGACTGGGACTTTAATTAACAGAACTTTGTGTTCCTTGCTTTTTTCAGTTTTTGAGGTGATAAAATATTTTCAATGTTTGCTACTTTGAACAAGTCTGAGGACTTTGTCTGGGAGGTCCACACTTGGTATTCTCAGTCAGAAGTCCTTTGTTGAATGAGGACATCGAAAATGAAGCCTGATAGTCCTGTCTGTGCTCCCTTAGGCAGGACCCTGTATCCTAGGTCATAGCTCAGACCCCACTCTCTTCTCAGAGGCTCAGCACTATCCTCCTTATCAGCCCAGCATGAAGGAAGGCTTGATCGAGTGATGCTTGACCTGGGGAAGGGACTCATGATCAAGTGCTGGGAACCTCTGTTCTTTTACACAGACCCCATACTCTCAAAATAACCCAATCCATGACTATAGATTCCTTGTGTTTCGGATTTTACCCAAGACTCGCCACCAAGCCCAGATAGATTGTGAGTTTCAAGTAGAAACCTTAGTTGGGGGAAATTGGAAGGGGAGGTGAACAATGAGAGACTATGGACTCTGAAAAACAATCTGAAGGGTTTGAAGAGGTGGGGGGGGTGGGAGGTTGGGGGAACCAGGTGGTGGGTATTAGAGAGGGCACGGACTGCATGGAGCACTGGGTGTGGTACAAAAACAATGAATACTGTTATGCTGGAAATAAATTAAAAAAAAAAAAGGAAAGTCTTTGTCAACAACAACAACAACAACAACAACAACAACTATTCTTTCTTCTCTGAATTACCTTTCAGTATTAATAAAAATATTAATTGACCATAAAAAAAAATAGAAACCTTAGTCCTTCCTTAACCCTTCCCCTGCCAGGCCTCTTTCCCTACAGGAATGAATGTCTATTCTCTTAAAACGTCCCGTTTTAGGTGTTTCTCTGACTCTAAAAAAACTCATTTTAAAATTTGGGATTGGGGGCACCTGGATAGCTCAGTTGGTTAAGTGTCTGCTTTGGGCTCAGGTCAGGATTCCAGGGTCTTGGAATCTAGCCCCACATTGCGTTCCCTGCTTAGCTCTCCCCTTGCCCCCCACCCCGCCGACCTCTGCTCACTTGCTTTCTCTTAAATAAAATCTTAAAAATAGATTAATTTGGGATTAGAAATGGAAACTGTAATAATCAATGTTGAGCCCCCCCTCCCCCAAGGATTTCTTACCTTTTGGGTGGTTTTGGTTTTCCGAGTTGGAAATGGAATCCCCACCAGGTAGCACAGGAACAGAAGGAGCAATCCCAACCCACACAGGAAGGTGAAGTTGGGATCAGTCTCCAAGCATGTTGAGCCAAAGCTCAGACATGGTTTAGTATCACTATTCAGAAATGGGAGAACACTCCAGTGTTTGAACTCCATTGTCTGAATCACAAGACAGCCTATACTGTGCACACGCTGAATATATATCCTCCCCAGGCTTACATCACAGAGCAGGGTCACAAAGAGTTTCTGAAGGTGGGGGAGGTGACAATTGAACAAGGTGTGTCCCCAGCCCCTCCGCCACTCACTAGCTCAGAAGACCCCTCCGCTCCTCCTAGGTCCTTCAGGTTTGCCATCCTATTTTCCTACTCCTTTACATCGCTTATGAAATTTATGAAATTTTCTGTTTGTTCCATGTATAATGCATCTATTACTTGGGTCCCCCTTTAATGCTTGAGACCTTGACTTGGGTCTTACTAGTTCCATGCCTTGAATGTCTGCAAGGCTACCTGGAATTTTTGCTTGTCCCCTGATACTTACACTCAGGATCCCATAGGTCCTCAGATACATCTTTCATATGCAATGTGTTTGCCTGGGACACCTGGATGGCGCAGTCAGTTAAGTAACTGCCCTCAGCTCAGGTCAGGATCTCAGGGTCCTGGGATCAAGCTCCACATCTGGCTCCTTGCTCCACGGGGAGCCTGCTTCCCCCACTCCCTCTGCCTGCAGCTCCCCTGCTTGTGTGCTCCCTGTCAAATAAATAAAACCTTTAAAAGAAAATGTTTGCCTTGTATGAACCCAGATAGAGACCGTAAAGTTCTTTCACACTTAGTTTTTTACATGTTGCACAGCACATTTCAGTTTTTGTTTTATTCAGCCTTTAGTATCTTCAGTCAGAGAGGCTGACTCAATTAAAATCAATAATGTGTCACTCAATAATCCCAAAACTAAAATCAATAGAAAACAAATGTAAAGAATTAAACCTTCAAATGGTCTTGGGGGTAACCCTGTAGCACTTGTATTCCTAAAGTTAATGTAGTTAAACTGCATAAAAGGTTTGGGGACAAGCTAACACACACACACACACACACACACACACACACACACACACACGCTTTGACAAAACAATCCAGTATACTTCATATTGAAGAATAAAGTGTTTTCTCCTTTTATTTCATCCTTTCATAAAATATTGACCCCAGTTGTTCCTACTCTACCTAAAATACTGTGTTCTGTACCTCAATACCCTAATAGGTGTACAAATCCCTTCTCAGTGAGTTGCAGCCCTGTAACAAATGCCATAGACCGGGTGGTTTAAACGACACACATATAGTTTTCATAGTTCTGGATGATGGGAATTCCAAGATCAAGGCACAGCATATTCCGTGTCTGTTGAGACCTTCCTCCTGGTTCACAGGCAGGTTCATCTTCTCCTTGCAACCTGATGTGGCAGAAAAGTGGCTGAGAGGTTTGTGGGGTCTCTTTTCTAAGGATAGTAAACTCATTCATGAGGGCCCCACCCTCAAGACCTAATCACCTCCTAAAGTCCCCATCTCCTAATACCATCACATTAGGATTAGGGTTTCAACATGTGAATTTGGGGAGGAGCACAAACATACAGTTCCTAAACTCCCCAAAGGCTGGGATAGGTTACAGGCTGCTAAGTAAGCTATTGATCCCCTCCTCTGGTGGCAGGGTGGGACCCAGGAGTGTCACAGCCTTCCTGCAGAATGTAGTCTGGAAGAGCCTTACCTGGTTGCCCTTGTGGGCCATGTATCCACTTTCCTAGGAGTGTCTTGCCAGGAAAAGTGGTTGAGAAGCTCCCCCCTATATTATCATCCCCACATATGTTTGAAAATCAACTCCCTGTGACAGTTTTTCCAGATTCCTTTTTCTCAGGTTTAAATAATCCCGGTGTTTCCCTCCACTCTTCCTCCATCTTTTCTAAACTCTTTCATCTTCATGACAGCTGTCCTCTGAACTGCCTCCTAACTTCTCATGTCTTTCTTAAACTGGGATGCCCTTTACTTGATACCGCTGGCCTAGCATTATTAACTTGGTTATCTGTGAAAGGGTAGGACAGCCTTCACCCTGGCCCAGCAGAGTCTCCTTTCAGCTCTGCAGGAACAGGTCGCCTGCCTGGAAGATCAGACCTGCCAAGAGGCACCGCTTCTTCCTCATCCTGATATGCATTCTCAGCCACATTTTCATTTAATAAACAGTTACTTCTGGAAGCCACGAGACACAAACAGCTGTTAAGTCCTGGTCTCTGTCCTTAAGGACCTCATGGTGCTCTTCTAGGGAAAAGCCCTGTGCAGGGTGAGAGTCACGCATGGCACAGGACAGGTATCCTGCCGCATTTGTGAACTGCCAGGTGATCTCTGGAACAGAGGAACAAAGTGACAGGTACGATGGGTCACAAATGCTCACACACACCCTATGCTCCCTAGACAGGCCACTCTGCATGTCTAATCTCTGCAATTATCTGATCCAAATTATTGACTCTTTGAGAAGATAGTTCAAGAACGGCTTTTCTCTTTTAAAAGGGCATATGTGGGCCAGATATCCTTATGTCCATTTATGTGCCTTGGGTTAGAACTTTTCTCAGAACCCGGTAGAAGTGCCTTCCAATTTTAAAGGAACAAGACCTGAAAGGCATATCTATAATCTCACCAAAAATAACCTCCACTGAGGTTCAGGAGGGGAGCTTCCCAGCACTTCTCCTCCTACACTAACAGCAAGTGTAAATGATTTGCTACTTTTTCAAGAAGTTTACTGGGAGCCACCTCACAATCACCCCATGATGTAAGCAGCTCAGGTATTACTGGGTCTCTATTATGAAAGAACAAAACTGAAGCTCGGAGAGGGTAAGTGACTTCTCTACATCACTCAGCTGTAACTCGTAGAGCACTGACGATGAAATCCCCAAGGTTCTCAACACCTCTATTTTAAATAATAAGTGATATCCTAAAAAGCCATCTTCGTCCTAAAATTAAAGCAGCCATGTGGCTGAGAGTATCCACTTTGTCTATACAATGCTGGCAAGTTTTTTGGTTTTTTGAATGACACCTATGTTTATTTCTTCCAAGAAAAGTATTTTTCTCACATGCCTTCTACCTTTTCACCAAAATACCTTATTGTCATCTCTACCAATTTTAACCGATAATGTCATTTTTTTTATGGGTCTATGTATTTATTTCTTCTCCCCATGCTACCTAGTCATTTCATAGTTGGAACTCTTACAGCTTCATTATTTAGATTATAAACTGTTGAAATTAAGCCCTGTATTATTTCCTTACTTGACTCGCCTACATTCCCTTGCTGATGAACCTGTCTTGGCCCTAGACACCCAATCCTTTCCTTGCCATTTGAAGAGGGTTTGCCTGTAATGACAGTTCCTTTTCCCCCCCTCCTTTATCCTGCATCCACAGCTTCACCATTGTCTCTCCCAAAGGAAGGTACACATCTAGCCCGCCCCACTTCACATACCCTCCCTTGACTGCAGGACGTACGTATGCCTGTTAAGAAGAATCCCTCCACATGTCTTTGAGTTTCTGGAATTGTTTTTAAATAGAAAGTGTGGTCTTAACTGTCCCTAAGACCCCTAGGACTCACAACTATAAAAACGTCCTTTAAAGTCTGAACAAGGTAAGTTCCACCCCCAAAAATTTCCAGATGAGAAGGGGTTAAAAATATGGCACAATGAATTTATTTTTAAAACCTGGCCTTGTTCTAAAAGAGGCTGAGAAATTGACCCAGATTAAAGGAAGCTAAAGATACACAGCAACTGGATGTAGTATGTCATCCTAAACTAAATCCTGTAAAGAGATTTACACACACACACACGCACACAGGACATTGCTTGATAAATTGATCAAAATGGAACGTGAGTGGGAGATTAGTTAAAAATGTTATGCCCATATGACATTTACCGAAGGAGATAACTGGGGTGTCAGAGAATATTCTTTTTCTTAAGAAATACAGAATGAAATATTCAGGGAGAAAGTGCACGATGCATGAAATGTATTCTCAAATATCCAAGAATGTATGCATAGTTCTCATAGGCACCTATATGTCTCCCTATATAGAGAGAAGGGGAAGGAGGAAAGGCGAGAGATATTGTAAACAGGTCAAAATCATAATAGGAACATCTGGATAAAGGGTATATGGCTTTATCATCTGTGGCTTTACCATCTATGCAACTTTTCCACAACTTTATTTTCAAATACATTTTAAAAATGAATTTAACCCAACCTTTGAGATTTCTGACTTTGATTCCAGAAGCTAATGCCTCCACCATACGCCGACACCAGATGTGTGCAATGCCAACTTTAAAACAGCTGTCTCAGGTTCTGTCCTATGCAAGAAACCTGGGATCCCCTCTGCACATTGGAAATATGCTAACATTTCAACAAGGTTTTACAGAACTGGCAAAAAGCTCCCCCATTCAAAAAAAACTTTTTTAGAAATTATATGCAATATAAAACAAACAACAAAGAACAAAAATTCTACATGTTTACTGACACAGAACCCCTAATTTCATTTTTCTCTGGTGCCACCAGGTTGCTCTTCTCCTGGGTTTTGCAGCGTCATTGATTTGCCAGCACTTTGTTTGCTCTGCTAGTCAGTTTCCACTCCTCCACCAGATTTCCATCTTCCAAAAATGTGTTGACAGCTTTTGTTCATTATGCTCCCCTTCTTGTCATCCTTAAGCACTTATTTTTAAATCCTTTACTTGTTTTAACAGCTCTATTGAAGTACAATTCACTTACCATACAATCTACCCATTTAACGTGTATAGTTCCTTGATTTTCAGTAGAGGCATCACCACAGTCCATTTTAAAACGTCCTCATGACTTAAGAGAAACAAATCTGCAAACTTTTGCTCTCATTCTCCTCTCTCTCCTCCCTCGAGCTCTAAGATCAATCTATTTTCTGCTTTGTAGATTTCACTATTCTGGACACTTCATGTGAATGGAGTCACATGTGGCCATTAGTGACTGGCTTCTTTCATTTAACATGTTTTCAAGGTTCATCCCTGTTGTGGCATGGGTTGGTCTTTTTTATTCCACAAAATACTATACCATAGGAATATGTTATATTTAATTTACCCATTTCTCAGTTGATGGATGTTTGAATTGTTTCCGTCTTTTGGCCTTATAAATAAGGTAGCTATAAACATTTGTTTACAAGTTTTTGTGTAGACCTGTGTTTTCATTTCTGGCGAGTACATACCAAGAAGTGGAACTGCTGGGTCATATGTTAACTCTATGGTTAACTTTTTGATCAACTGCCACACTATTTCCAAATTAGCTGTGCCATTTTTCATTCCCACCAAGAGTGCATGGGGGTTCTAATTTCTCCACATTCCCACCAACATTTGTATTCTTTTTGATTTTAGCCATCGTTGTAGGTGTGAAGTTTTGGTCAATATTGATTTTGATTTACATTTTCCTGATGGTTAATGATATTGAACGGGTTTCATCTAATCTTTTACTTTTAACGGCATTTTGGGAAAGAGGGGAGTGTTTGATCTACTCCATTATAGGTGAAACACAGTAGTTTATTTGAAAAGTAAGAGGACATATTTTTCTTCTAAATATTTGGAAACACACAATGTCAGGTCCTTAACAACTTATATGGTGTTCTTCTATACTTTTTGCATATTACAGTTACTGAGTGATTCAGGGACAGTGAAATTCTGCCCTGAGTTTGCTCCGTAAGATGACTTCTTGTGTGGTGTTGTGGAATTCACTCAAATGGTTCCTCAGGGTGGACTATAAGGCAGAGCAGAACTGATTGCCAACAGCCTCTAAAGGCCAGTGCCTTTGTGACACCACTGCTGCATATACCTGTTGTGAGTAAGTGTGTAGCACAGGTGATAAATATCAAAGAAATGTGAGAGCTTTGACATGGACACATAGCATGTGTCTCAGAGATGGATGGCAAGATGTGTTAAGGGGGCTTTTGCACTTTAATCCCAGTGTATCACACCCGCCCAATGATAATCGTACAAGTTGGGTGGCGGATATGTGGGAAGTTATATTGTTATATGTGCTCTTGGACATGCTTCTGTAGTAAAAACCATTAAAAAAAGATGTAGTCAAACCATAAAAAAAAGAAGTTGGGTGCCTCATAAGGACAGGGAGGAGGGGTCAGAAAGAGACCGGCAAGGATGGATCAGTCCATCAAGACTAGAAGTTAAGTCTCTCTCAATAAAGACATTTCAGAAAGTATATTTCCTTTGAGATTGGGAAGGAAACCTCTCTCCATATAAGAGGTAGGAAGAGGAAAAAGGAGAATGGGAAAATTTTTTTGGAAGGATTTGGGTTTGTTTTGTTTTGTTTTGTTTTGTGAGAGGCTCGAGAACTGCTTTCTTGCTCCTCTGTGAGCTGTGGTCCAGCATATCTGCTTGGGCAAGTGAAGATGGCCTACGTTTGAGGAAAGTAAAGGATATTTGAAATAGATCTGAGGGCCACCTGGGTGTCTCCGTCAGTTAAGAATCTGCCTTCAGTCCAGGTGATGACCCTGGTGTCCTGGGATTGAGTCCTGCTCCCTGCTTGGCAGGAAGCCTGCTTCTCCCTCTCCCTCTGCCACTCCCTCTGATTGTGCTCCTGCTCTCTGTCACATAACATTTAATATAAAATAAATTAGATCTGAGTACACTGAGGAGAGAATGTACTAAGGAAATAGTGACCTAACTCCATTTATTTATTTGGATAAGTACTTGTGGAGTGAATGAATGATTTCCAGGTAGTGCTGGGGTTGAATTTCATGTGGCATCAGTAGACTCAGGTGTGAGTAGACTCAGTTTTGACCTGGGAGATTTAATGCAACAATAGTCAGTTACATACAGAAAGGCATTTCTAAAAAAGACAGAGGGACAAGATTTTGCCAGACAGGAAGGACTGAAGGGGATTAGATGGGGTCATCCACCTGTACTAGAGCCTGTTTTGTTTTGTTTTGTTTTTTTTAATTGAAGAATGGCTGATGCAAGATCACATTAGTGTCAGGTATACCACTCTATGCTGTGCTGTGCTCCCCACAAGTGCAGCTACCACATGTCACCAGATAACGCTGTTCCAGTCCCATGGACTCTATTTCCTATGCTGCACTGGTGCTTTTTACATGTTGGTTACCCGACAAGCCATCAGTTCTACCTTGGAGAGTGAGGAAAGGAACAAGGCCTTGCTGGATAAGCAAGAAGTGGAAAGTTGATGTGGAGTAGAAAAATTCACAGGGACATATAAACTGGAAGGACAGGGCATGAGGCAAAGGGACAGAATGTCAGACTATAGTATTCCCTATGGCAGAAACATTCCCTGTGATAAGCTCTACAGGGTGTTACAAAGTGCACCGGATGGGCCCTAATGGACTCTAAAATGAGATGATGTTGGAAGCGGCAGGCTGGGTTACTGGCTGGTCTGTCTGCAATGATGTTAGAGCCTCCTTACCCCTCCTCACCTCTTCAGGGTTCCTGCCCGGGGCTCCATCCCACGTATTGTCCCCCTCAGGGCCTCCACAGCGTCAAGTCTGCATTCTTTCTGTCACCCCAACATTCAGATAGTGTAGGGTCAATGATAACCTGGACAAGAAGCTGCAAGTGTGTCAGTGAGAGAGATCATGGACATCTGGTTTTTTGTTTTAGCACTGAGCAGTCCTGAGACTGTCTAGAAGACTACCTCAGGTGTTCTCTAGCACACTCACCCCATTTTGAGTCCTAGTCTGAGGTGGAGTTGCCTTCCCTCTAGAGCCCTATTTTAAGTGTGGGAACGTGTGCTGTCATGGCCCCCCTCCCCCCCAAAAAAAAGCATTCCATGGAGTTCCATTGTAAGCCCCCAAACATCTGTATCCTGGTATACAGTCTAGAACTCACCTCTGGTTCATAAGTTGCATGTCTTCTGATTGTTATTAATTTTTCCCCAAACATGTAATGATGTCAATCTGTAAAAATGAATTGCTTCACTTTCAAGGTGATTCAGTTGCTGTATGTAAGTTCAGTGAATACGATGTCTTTATTATTGACATTAGTTTTTGTGGAAAAAAGTTTAGTGTGCACTTTGGAATGTCCTGCATCTCTTCCCTTTGAAATTTCATCTGCTCCCAATTACCATCTGCTCCTAATTTGATTCAGTGGCAGAGAATGAGCCGAGCTTCTGTACTGAAGCTGAAGCAGACACATTTCATTAGGCCTCATTCTGGTGGTGTTCTTTATATATCGTCTAAAGTTTATAGAGAACTTTATATGGACGCAGCAACTTTATGAAGTCCTGTTAAAAAGACAGAGACCTGCCTCTACATAATGTACTTTTGACCTCTTAGTGAGCTGTCAAAGTCACTCAGAGCTGTTATGTGACTTTTTAGCTAGTTAAGTAAATAAGCAGCTGTGTCTGCCATAGCTCTTATTTTATTTTTTCTTTCCACATCAGAATTGATGCATTTGGAATATATTGGGCCCTCCATGGGTCCCTTTGAAATCCCTGTTCAGTTCAGTTCATCTAATATGTTAAGGATAGTTACTATGTGCCCAGCAGAGCTAAGCGTTGGCGGAGAGCAGTGAATGTGATTGAGCCCTGGGCTTCCTGAGTTTCCAGGCCTTTGGGAAAGACAGGCATTGACTATGAAGACCTACACAACAAACCAGTCTTCAGAGTTTAGAAGAGTTGTGTTTTCACTGCTTGCCACTACGTGGTACCCACAGTGTCCCTGAGTCCTGGTCTGAACAGAACTGGTTGTGATCTGCCCAGGTGGTGTCTGCCACAGACACTGAGATGTGGCATGTGGGTGTTCCCCAGGCCATGTCTGTTCCAAGCCTTCTTTTTCCATCCATACAAGAAACCATCCATTCATCTAACGCAACCATGGTTGGCAACCACGGCCTATAGGCCCAAACTGGCCTGTTGCCTGTTTTTAGTCCATAGACTAAGAATGGTTTTACAATTTTAAATAATCAAAAACAAGTCAAAAGAAGAATATTTCATGACACAAGAAAGTGATATAAAGGTTAAATTTCAGTATCCATAAATGAAGTTATATTAGAATAAAGTCATGTTTATTCATTTACATATTATCTATGTCTACTTTCTTGCTATGTGGCAGAGTTGAGTAGTTACAAGGGAAACTGTGATGACCCACAGCACCAAAAATATTCTCTGTCTGCCCCTGTACAGGGAATGTTGCTGACCCCTGATTAAAGGGGCCATGTTATGTCTTTTCTGATTTTTCCCACCTGTCTAGTCAATGTATAAGGCAGACCATGATATATGCCAGCCCCTTATCTATCCTTCTAGTTCCTGAATTTTTCCTCCAACAACTACGTGACAACCTCACCTTACAAAAACTCCCTAACTCATTTTTCTAAATAGGGAAGAGAGATGATTGACCCCACTAGCAAGCCAGACATCCACCACCCCTGAAATTTGACCTGAGTTCTTTGAGCCTCCTAGCATGGTACTATCTATGCATCTGTACTTAGAGTGTTTCAATTTTAAGGACAAAAACTGCATTCTTCTAAGTAGTTTTTCCATGCCACTCTTTTGAATAGGCTGACTCCATAGTATAGTTTAATAAGACATTTGGCTTGTTAATTTTCAGAAGTCATCGGGGGTTATGGTACATTATTTTAAATACATTTGGCTACCTGCTTTCTTTAATAATCATTCTCCTCTAAAACGTCTAAGAATTTCTGTAATCGGGAATTTCTGAATAGGTGGTATGTTCTCCACATGGCAGTCTGACCAGTAGAGTTGGCTCTAATAAGCACTTATTTAGTTTTCTAGTTATAATGTAATGAAAGTGCCCAAGATATGACAGTCATAACTGATCCATGGGAATGGATTATATTATTTAGAGTAAATTTCTTTATTTTTCATATTTATCTCCATAAAATAAGCATGACTGATTAGAACAATCTACTATTGTCCATTGTAATATTTCCCTCACACAGATAATCATGGTAATATTTTTCTTATATCATCACCTCACATGCCATTAAAATGCTTATTTTAAAATATAATGAAAATTTCATTTGATTCTCTTAATCCTAGATAATATTGCAGCAAGTTAAATGCATTTAGAACATTTGTATTCAATTCTTATTTCTGACAAATAATGTTTGATCATGAAGTAATACAGTTTGGGGCCAAGAAAAAATTATTATATTTAGCCTAATTCTTTGAGGACTATCCAAATGCTTTCACTACCTTTCAAAGACACTTTTCCAATTGTTAATACTGAATGCAATTTGTGTATTTATTTAAATAATATGTGCAAGCAACAGACATCTAATATCTGACTTATGAGGAAAAGAAAAAAATAAGTTATAAAATTCTTCTTGGAAAGATGAAAGAAGGTTACAGGTCTTGATAACTTTTGGAGCATAGACATTTAGCAGAGGCCGGCAAAACTGAAACAGAAGCCCTGCTGCAAATATGACTCATTCCTGAAAAAAACTGACATGATAGGTCTAATTTCTGACAAGTATCTTAAAGAACTGATAATCCATGCTAAAAGACAGAGCTTTTTTTGCTCTATGCTTCTGCCAGATAGTTTCTGAGACTAAAATGTGTAGTGAAAGCAACAGTCTGGCCTTGCTCTGTGGGACAGACAACCTCTTCTCCACGGAGCAGATTGATGTTGATGCGTCACAGAGATGGAAATTGAAACCCAAGCATTTAATGTGCTTCCCCCAAAGCCTGTGGTTAATCAGTATCTGAACCTGGATCTCAGGGATCTTCTTTTGCGAAGCCTGGGACCAGACCAAGAGGATACACGGCACAGCGCTTTTGACATCTTGACCAGAACCACAAAGTACTGGAAAGTCCTCAGGAATGGATGTTCCCTACTGATTTCCAAACCTTAGGTATGTCCTTTTAGGTAAGTGTTAGGAAAAATATGATGCCTCTAAAAGAAGTTTCCAAGCCACAAAACCTACGTAGAACTGAGACAGTGTTTGACCTTGTGCCCACCTAATTTGTCGTTGCCTATGTTTTTATGATGCAGCTTTAAAGAAGATGTCTCCTTTCGCCCTCACATCTCTGAGGAACTTCCAGATATGAGTTCTCTATGATAGAATAACAGGCAGAAACATCAAAAGGTTAACTGTTTCTTGAGATATTAGTAATTGTACCAAATAAGTGAAAGCACTGCCCAATTGCAGTATTCAACATCTGTTTGACTTTTCTTGATATGCTTGAGCGTTATTTTTGTAGAGCAACATAGTGAATCTATGTGACTGTAAGTTGATACCTCAGACATTCATTGAGCACCTGCTCTATTTCAGACCCATGCTAAGCACCAGTGTGCTTATGAATTATGAGTTACTCACAATCTCTGTTTCCAAAAGCTTGTGATCTAGTGAAGGAAACAAATTTACAAGTAAATCAATTCAATATTATACAGTACAAGCTAACTGAGAAGGACGGGTTTTATGGGAGAGATATTTAGTTAACTTGGTTCAGATAAAAATGTCCAAGAAAGGAAAAGCTACCTTAGTTCTAAGTTCCAGTAAGAATAAACTTTATTCAGGGCATAATAGCCTGATAAAACCTGTGAAGTATGAAAGTACATAATGTATACATTCTATAGTATACGGCAAAATATGGGGAGAGAAAGATGAGGCTGAAGAGTGAGGTTAGGTCTCGGCCAGAGAAGGATTATTCTCTGCCTCACTAAGAAACTGGATTCTAGAGATATCAGGAGGAGAATTACAGTAGTGATATCTCCACCTGAACTAGATTTCTTAAACTATATTGTAAAGAGAGGCTCCAAAGGGGGCAAGCCTAGAGGTAGAGAGACAAGGTGGGAGGCTGTTGCACAGCCCAGACAAGAGGTGGAGAAAATCTGATTTAGGACAGTGATAGCAAGGATGGAGAGGAAAAGAACAAGCTAGAAGAAATACTTCGAAAGGGATCCTGGAGTACAGTGATTAGATCTGACACTACTGAGGAAGAGAGGAGGTCTGGGCATACTTTGGGATGCCTCATTAGCCAGTTGACCCAAAATAGTAACCGAGGAAGAGAAGAAGG
Source organism: Lontra canadensis (assembly GCF_010015895.1). Classification (NCBI taxonomy): domain Eukaryota; kingdom Metazoa; phylum Chordata; class Mammalia; order Carnivora; family Mustelidae; genus Lontra; species Lontra canadensis. The sequence goes on along the minus strand of NW_022631021.1, from coordinate 2,616,480 downwards.
TTTGAGGATGTGTGGGTACAAAAGATAAAAGAAATTGTCATAGATCCACATCCATTGCAACCAATATTCCTACTTTGAAATGTTTCTTTCCTGTCTTCATTTTTCTTGTATTGTATACATAATTAAGTTCCTACTACATTTAAAATAATGTATTTTGCTTTTTATTGGAGAAAAGCATCATTTCTTACAGAAAGCATTATTTCATAATATTTAAATTCTTTTTAAACACACTTAAACTGCATAAGTACAGTTACTGAATAACTAATAACCACATATGGTGGATTTAACATAAGTTTTTTTTAGTACTGGGCACCTAGGAGATCAAACAGTCCCTGGAGGTTGATGAGAACTCCTTGCAACAGTGGTCTCTATAAACTACACACCACAACTGGAGAAATTCTACCCAAAGATTTGGCTAGACTGAGGCTCTTTGAAAGTGTTCTATAAGGAAGAAGATCAATATTTCTTAGAAATAGGTAGGCAGTTCACAGGAGTCAATCAAATACATATTATGATAAAAATATCAAATAGTCTTCCTCTTGTTTTATTTAAAAGAACTGACTTTGTCATTTGTGCTAACAGAGTAATAACATCGTGTTCTGGTTAGAACATGGCCTTGGATAGAGATATGTAGTCAAGAGCAGAAACAGTGAGATTTGGCATTAACCTTTTTCCTTTTCTCTCTAGTGATATGGTTCAGGGGAATAAAGTCTGCAGATTAAAAGAAAAACAAAAACAAGACAAAAAAAATTTCATTTCCCTGGAGCTGAACTTGGACAAATCCACACTGTCAATCACACGGGTAAAATGTAGGCCAGGCTGCCTCGTGTTTTTCAAAATCAACAATAAATGAAATACAAGACGTGAATATGACTGAGTATTTATAATTCTCACTTCTCGGTTGGCATAGTCAGGAATTATTAAATATGCAGACAATATTTCCATTATTTTGGGGTTTCTTCTCTCTCTCTCTCTTTTTTTCCCCCATCTTCTCAACAGGGAATTTCAGTGCACATTTTTGCCCTTTGGCTTCATCTCTTGGTAGCTCATGAAAAATGATACGTAGGTGGTTTATAGTCAACGCCAGAATCAACACTCTTTCTGTTCTGAAAAGTTGAGAATTTGAAAGCGTTTTTCCCTCTCATAAGGATTTACTCAAGTATTTATATATCCTGTAATAGTTGGCATCAATGATCTTATTCCTTCATATTTTTGGACACTTTTATTTAGAATAACATGCTTCACAACCAAAGAAACAAACTACCAATGAATACAACTTTATTTTCAATTATTTTTCTTCATGTCACTGTGAAAGTTGTATTTAAATATGTGTCATGCATATGTCCAATTTTCCGCAAGTGGAAATTCTAGTAGTTCAAGAGGAATATGATGATGTATTTAGAACTCCTGAATAGTCACTGACCAATGAAAACCCTGTGTAAATGAAGAACAATGTTTGTATACAAAATATTAGTTCATTGTACACTGGACTTAGTAACTTAGACCTTTAGGATTGGGGGGGGATTGAATTAGATGTTACAAGCAGACACTTTGGGTACGTGTTATGTAAAAAACAAGTGGACAGAAAAAAAAATCTAGCTGCTCAAAGGTATAGGAGTAGAGCTATGCCATAATATACCTAGTGTTTCTACAGATTTAAATGAATTTTAAGAGGTTATATGAACAATAGACTTTTATGAGAAAGAAAAGTAGCTAAGATTTTCAATAGTTTCTTTTTTCTTGATTTTCTTGATTTAGTGCAAAATTAATAAACATGCCATAACAAGAATTAAAATGTATTTATGGAGGACCTGGAGAAAGCATTTGAAATGATACCCTCATAGGTACCTTGAATAAAAATACTCTGCAGGTCAGGGTATATCCAGTACAGATTTAAAAAACAAAAAAACCAACACTTGCCTTCTTAACTACAAAATAGCAAAGGGCATTGGAAATGGGTAACAGGCTTTAGTATCTGTTAATCAAGAATCTGGAAAGACAAATTCAAAATTCTACAATACAACACATACAGTTTGCATGAATTGTGTTGCTTTTCATTAGATTCTGTATTGCTGACATGGATCGTCCTGAAAGCCAGAGAACGTATATTAACCATCTACACTGTCTACCCCTACTAGTGTGAAGGAAATTCTATGGGCCACAGACACACCTAAAGTAAGGAAATGGGGAAAATTATGGGAAGTTACCATTTGGTTGAGTCATTGGGATGAGGCAATTCTCTGATGCTTTCTGATTTCCTAATGATAGTAATATATAAAGTACAAACATTAAATGTTCATTATTATTATTTTTAAATGTTATTTATTTATTTATTTGACAGGGAGAGAGATCACAAGTAGGCAGAGAGGCAGGCAGAGAAAGAAGGGGAAGCAGGCTCCCTGCTGAGCAGAGAGCCTGATGTGGGGCTGGATCCCAGGACCCTGAAATCATGACCTGAGCTGAAGGCAGAAGCTTAACCCACTGAGCCACCCTGGCACCCTGAAATGTTCATTATTATTTAAGCTTCCCTTGTTATTTTTTTTTTTTAAAGATTTTATTTATTTAGTTATTTGTCAGAGAGAGAGAGAGCGCACGAGCACGGGAGAACACAAGCAGGCAGAGCGGCAGGCAGAGGGAGAGAGAGAAGCAGGCTCCCCACTGAGCAAGGAGCCCGATGCGGGACTTGATCCCAGGACCCCAGGATCACGACCTGAGCCGAAGGCAGCGGCTCAACCAACTGAGCCACCCAGGCATCCCTAAGCTTCTCTTGTTATTAATGTGGTTGTATTGAAGGCTACAGTGCTTCCAACTGTGGATGTATGTTTACCCAAGCCATCATTAGACAATGGCCTGGACTTAATGCCACTGGGGGCTCCATTCTAGCAAAAACCCACTGAACACTGTGTGAGGAGAATTTCAATTTCTTGCTTGACCAAGTCAGTTTCTGATTCATAATTTATGTGTTTTGTTCTTTTAAGAAATAAAGCATACATCCCTATTTCAGTCAGTATTATAAAAGCATCATCATGAAGACATGTTTATTAAAGGAAACAGTTAATTATTTTTTAAAAGACCTGGCAGATCTACCCTAGTAAAATCTATGTTGGATCATAAATGTCAATACTATCTAGTGTTCCCTTGATGAATTAATGGAATGTGTGATGAGACCCTATGATGCATAGTTGACTTTATACTGCCAAAAAGAGTGGAGTTTGACTCTTAGACCTCAGTCTGATGCAGATGGGTCAATGGTGGTGTCCCAGTCAGAGGGCAACCCTGCTCTCCTTTCTCAGGCTGCTGATTATGGAGCTAACCTATGCTCAGAAACCTGTTTTCAATTATTTTGTGTTTCAAGAAAAACAAACTGCCCTTCATTCAAACTAACAGGAAGTCACAAGCCTGGGGCACAACGCTGAAAATGGCCAATTGAATTAACATGCTTTTTTATCTGTGAGTAGAAATATCCTGACAGGTAGCTACATAAACATGGGGTTTTTACTTTTTTTAGTGAATTACCCAGGAATGATTTTTTAAGAGACATCAGACCACAGTCTGTGCTATATGTGTGATATGATGCTATAAGTGAGAGAAAAAGCATCTTCAAAACCAAGATGGACATACTTTCTTCTTCCCTTTGTACAAATATTATGCATTAAAATCTGATTTTAGGGAAAAGTCTCTGAAAGCCACCAAGAAGTAGAATGTGGACTTTCTTCAGAATCGGCTACAATGAACTACAGAAAAAGGAATCTTCTACTCACTGGATATATCTTTGCTCTTTATTATCCCCAAAAGATGAAATTCCAGAAATACCATTGTATACTCAATGTGGTATATTATTTTTGTTTATTCATTAACTTTTAGTTATTGGTGGTATATTATGCAGAAAACCATCAATATAGGTTCTAGAAAGGGAAGTAGCCAAATAAAATAAGACAATAAGTTAGACATAATCCTTCCTCTTAGGGCATTGAGAGTGTTTTTGAGAACAAACGGGAAAGGAAAAGAAATACAGTAATACATTAAGGATGTCGCTTGAGTACTAAGGAGTTTGAACTTCACTTGAGATGATAGGAAATGAGTGCTGTTAAATGACAATATTCAAACTGCTTTTTAAGCAAAGTATTCTGAAAGCAATGTAGTTGAAGAGAAGAGAGGGAGAAAAGGTAGAAGAACTAATTAGGAAGCTATAACTTTTACAGGTGACAGATAAGAAAGATCAAGACTATCACAGTGACAATGGGAATGGACAGCTGGGAACTACCAATGGGGATACTGGGGGAAGCGTAACTCTTCGGAGCAGACACTGGATGGGATAGAATCATCAAAACAAGGAAGGATGAGTCCTAAGAAGGAGAGGTCATCAAGAATGTAAAATGCTATGGTCAATGGCCATACCACCCTGAATGTGCCCGATCTTGTCTCGTCTCAAAAGCTAAACAAGGTCGGACCTGGTTAGTATTTGGGTGGCAGAACACAAATACTACAGACTAAAAGAATTCTTACTCTGGTTCATCTTTATTCATCCTAGTGGAAAAGAGAGCATACTGTTATTATCTCTATCTAATTAGTAAATACTTATTGGCTTCTGCTATATCGGACACAGTACGGGTTCTCAATAAATGATAAAATGATAAATAACGGAAAAAATGGTGAGCAAAATTGGTAAGGTCCTTACTTTCATGTAGCTGAAAACTTACCCAGAGAGCATTAAACCAAAAGCAATAATGTTATCACCATTTTGCTCTGGGGGAAGCACCTCTCCACCATTATTAGGTCTCGTGCATTAGGAGACCCTAACTCTCCCCAGCTTCCCAAACTGGTGTATTTGATCTAAGACCAGAACCGTAGGAGGATGGGAGGGTGCCTTCTCTGTCTCACCACAGTGAGCCGTGGTGGCCAATCACAGCTGCTGAGACTTCACTCTCCAGGTGTTTTAGTTCAGCTTTTGAGAAGCATCCTCTCTTCCCTCCGTGGTGGGAACCTGGAAGTGTGAAGTACTGGAGCTGTGGCAGCCAACTTACAAGCATGAAGTCAACCTTGTCTTTGATTTGAACAATAATTTTCTACAATAAGTAGAAAGCAGAGCCAAGAGTTACAGAGAAAACCATGTCCTGATGATATCATCTGAGTCTGGTCAAGTTCTGACCAAAGCTAGATTTATTCTTGAACTTTTGGGTTAGGTGAGGCAATAAATTCTATTTTGGTACAAAACCAGTTTGGTTTGGATTTTCATGCACTTGTAATCAAAAGAAGTCTAACCATTACAACTCAGCTCTTAAAAAAATGTCCTGTTCTTTTTTTCCAGACGGCAAAAATTTTGAAATTACTTTTCTCTAAACATTTTATTGCAAAACTATGGTGTATTACAAAATTTGAAACACTTGAAATCTAAGAAGAATGGTATTTCCTTGGAAATAATTAAATGACTATCTATGGAAAGTTATAGTATTTTCCAGTCTGTTTTAAATTATGGTATAAAGTTCACAGCTGTATGCTCTTCAGTTACCAGAATGCAGAGCAGTGGTCTTCTCTCTGGGCCATGACAAACCTGCATATTTTTCTCTTTTGAGATAGCAAGAATGTTGCTGAGTAATTACTTTATTGAAAAGTAATTGAAGTTTACTTTTTATTTCTAGGTAAAAATATTTTTTAAAAAATTAAATAGCTCTTGTTTTGAGAATCTCTTATTTGAGTGGAGGAGATAATCATATAAACCACTAATGCACTAAAATCAATGCCTATGTTGCCTGGATCTTTACCTTTATGTTTTAAGCATTGTTCATTGGAATTCGTTCACATGATGTTCACCTGTAAACAATGACAAGGCTGCTTGAGAATTTTGAGGGATTTCTTCACACTATGTATGGTCATCATTCAGAATCAGCTTGTAAATGCTGTATTATACATATTCAGACTTCCAGACATGAGTAAATACAGTGATGCCTTCCTAACCTAGATTTTCCCTCCCATGCAATTATAATTTATGGTCTTAATTGTGTCTGTTTTTTGAGCAACCAGAGGATTTCAACTCCAATATTCTGTATTCTTTCTTTCTAAAGATAGTTAGAAAAAAGAGGTGCTAACACTTAGCAGTAAAAAAGGAATGTTACTTTGTAGAGTTTTTTCCCCTCTTAGTGAAGATTTGAAAAAGGAAATTGAAATAATCTCCCCAATTTCCCCTAACCCAATTTTTAACACACCATCTAAGTATGAGGATAAAAATAGTACCTTTTGAAACTACCTCACAGGCTCATCGGGAAGAATAAATAAATAATGTTTATGAAAGTGGCTTGTACATTTTCAAGAGTTGTACAAAGTCAGTCTTCCAGTTTAGGGTTCCTAGAAGCAATGTGTGGTCCAGGCCAGTTGCACAGGCAACGTATTACACAAAGGTGTCACAGTATATCATGTAGATTTCTATATCTAGGTCAATGATTTTCTGGCAAACGACAGTAAAGAGAGTCTTGTTCTGATAAATTCTCAATGTTATAACAATGTTCCGACAGGAAGGGTTGCCTTTTTAAAAGTCTCACAAAAAGCCTTTTTATTTTGATTGAGGAAGTATTGTCCTGCCCATTTTTTCTCCTTTTCTCCAATCCAATATTCACACTGTAGTCTGATAATTGCTCCTAAAATGCAAATTACATATCTTTATTCCTCTCTCAAAACACTTCCAGTGATTCCTCAAAGGCCTTCACAATAATTTCCTAGTTTCTAAAATTGGTAAGTTTCGAGACCCCTCACCAGCCCAGTCTATCTCTCCATGACTCCTGCTACTCACCACCCACCATGCTCCAGGGAGAGGAGATAGCTAGAATTCCCTGAACAGTCTGCCCTTTCTTGTCTCTGAGCCTGAGGAAATACTCCTTATGCTGGAAATATCTTTCTACTTCTCTTATCCTATCTTATCCTAGAGGTCACATTAGATGCCACCTCCTCCAGGAAGTTATCTCTAAGCTGCCCCTTTTACTCAACCTTCTAGGGATCTATGTGTATACTTGTGCAGTGACCTCGTCAGTCATTCAACTGTCTCAAGCAGATAATGAGCAACTGGAGAAGAAAGTATGTACCATTGACCTTTGTGCCTAGCACATAATAGACCTCACCTATATTTGCTGAATAAAATGGGGTCTGGCTTCTAATGTTGGATGTGTTATTTATATGCTGTGTGACCTTTCTCTATCTTACTTTCCTGCTAGAAAAATAGAAGTCTGACCATAGCATAATGTGCAGGGAAGTCAAATTACTATTTTGTACATGTGAAACTCATGTAACTTGGGTGTCAACTATCCTCAGATGAAACCATTATAAAATTAAAAAATAAAGTATATTTCATTGATAAAAAAATACAAATCTGAATTTGCCAACTCATGAAAGAGAACATTTAGACTTGGAAATGAACCATATGCTTTTCTCACCTAAATTCAGTATCTTCTATCTTTGCTACTAAAATGGCAAAGAAAAGGAAGGAAATTTTGGTGATTGAATCTCGAAGACATGAAATACGTGCGTGTATGCATGTTTCCTCGTTAACATTAAATTTCCCTAATGGGCTTTGAGAAATTTTCTAACAAAAGATCATGGCAATGGAAATGCTTGGCAAGTGAAATTCAGCTATTTAACAGTGGTTTAACATTTTCCAAATGCCAAATGTAATAGGTGTTTGATATTGCACATAATTCACTGGATCTTTATTTCATTGTCACTACAAATTTATGGGTTATGCTTCAGGGTAAATGGCTTCAACACTCAATTGGGGACTACTCTGAGACGGTGAAATAGAGCTTTACAATTATCTCATTAATCTGAAAGTCAATACAAAGGACTCAAGTGACAGCTCCTCTTGGGCAACAGCGTCTTCCTTTTAATCATCCTGACTGTGGACAGGGCAGAGTATCATTAGGACCTGAGTAGAAGCAGTGGAAGAGGCAAGGGGCTGTTGGAGCTGGAAAATGATGGTGGGAAGGAAAGAAGTGAGTCACAGGGCTGCTGAAAGATGCTACAACCCATGGTGCCTTAAGGTTTATGAGAACAATCAATGATCACATAAGCCATGTTGATCCATGTTTTGTAATACATTTCCCTTGATACCCATAGGACATGAATGCTTTTGTAATCCCTGCCAATTTTGATATATCATGCCAGAGGGGGTGTTCCCAGAGGACTTCATTATCTTCTGTGTATTCCCACTATTCAAGGTTTTGTTAAGCTCTATTTTCTGTAGATTTTATTCTAAAAACAATCTTTCATCCCAATTAAAAATTTGAGTATAACATTGGATATGACTTTCAACATATATATGTGTTCTTCCTACAACTCTGAGATTCAACTGTACTCCTTGGGGGCTGTGGCTCTCTAATTCAGAATCATAGATTTGGTGGGTGTTGAAGAAGCAACATGTCCCATACAGAATGACAACCAAAAAGGGAAATACCACTGAGCTACGTATGATGCTGATTTCTCTTGAATCATTGAGAAGTTCGTCTCATAGGAGATGAACAGAAATCCACTGACAGCCAAGGGTGGCCACACATATTTGCAAAGTTGAATGCTGGACTAAAAGTGTCAGTTGTTCTCTACTTGACAGCAGCAGTCATAAATGCATCTGCTTTCATGCAGAGACAAGAACATATTTATTACCGTGTCACCTTTTATAGAGTCACACCAGCAAGCACATGCCATGTATTTCAGTTGAATAAATCAGTGACTTTTAAAGACCTGTCAGTAAACCGGTGCCAGACTGGCTAGAGAAGAATCATCCAAGGAGCTTATTATATGTGTCTCCCCAGTCCACCTGAATTAAAATCCTTGTGGGGGGGAGGCCAGGGATCTTAATTCTACAATAGCATCTGTGGTAATTCCTATGACCAGGTTTTGAAACAGTTGGACTAAATCATATTTCATATGTTAGTAGCTGTCCAATGAACTCTCCCATCACCACAATATTCTATGTAAGTGATACTCTTTTCTGGGAAAATAAATGAAAAGTTTGATAATGGCAATTCTCTGAAGAAAGAAAGCATTAATGGACAGTGAAGCACAGTATCATCAGTTGTCTATACTTGGCAGATTATACACTTCTTACCTCTGGAATCTTAATTGCCCTCTTGGCTGGGTCTTGGCTGGGTCATGAAATTGGAATCTTCCCGAAGCGGAGGTACATTAGTAGACTTTTACTCATTTTCTGGAACGAAATGGAGAAGTCTGTATCCATTCACATCAGAAAAAAAAAAAAATTCCCTTTAAAGCAACATGTCTTAACACTTCAAAATAGGCCAAACTTTACTACTCACATCATGAAACATTTGAAAAGAAGTTGTATGATTTATGATAGCTCATAGGTTGTCAATGATTCACCCAAGCACCTATGTTTTTAGGAATACAGTGCAATTATATTGCAACAAATACAAGAAGTGGGGATTTAAAAGTGAAACTGTTATTACTCACTTTCTTGAAATCAAGATGATAGGATTTGAAGAAAAGTTGAAATGTCAGACTGTTAATCTGTCTCAGAAAAAAAACCCTCATATATTAGAAATTTTATTAATGTATGTGAAAAACTGTTGGAAAAAAATTTTAGCAGAGTTCATTTTTTCTTCACTTCATGAGAATGTGAGTTTTACCAGAAAGATCATTCATTCACCCAGCCAACAGATCAATACCTTGTTTACTGTTGACCAAGTGTCCTGATTAGCCTGACCACACAACTAGACTAGTTCACATTTAATTAAGTCTGCCATTTCCACTAAATAATTATTTTTAAAACCAGAATAGAATTTAAAGAGACATTCATTTATTAATTTACTTGAGTAATATTTTTCTAGATTACCTTGCAAAGCACTATGCTATGCTCTATTAAGGATTTTCAAAATGACATATAGAAACTCTAACAGTTTATAATCCATAATAACTCATAAAAATGACTGCACAAGGTGTTCCTCAGGTACTAGAAAACAAATATTTTACTTTTTACTTCCTCACTTTCTTACAAAAAAAGGTAAGGATGGTTATGAGGAGAGCCAAATTCTTTCTTTCCCAGTAGAGTTCAATGTGGATTGACAAAGCATGTCATTTCTTTTAAACCAGCAAAGAAGGAGTTGATAATATAAGATTTATTTGCCTATAAGATAGAATCTCATGGCTGTTCATTATAATACCTCTCTTGTCTACCTTCGACATCCTTCCATTCCCTTCACTATACTCACCTGTCACAAACCCAATCTGCTGAAATCCAACCCTCACCCTGCCCAGGTCCAAGCCTGCACCAGTGTAGCTGAATGTGACTGGAGACAGACACAGTGACAGTTTCCCTTCAAATTCACCCTCGTGTTTCCCAACAATCGTACTATTTGTTCTCTAAATCTCCTACTCTCTTACTTTTTCATGTCTTTTTTTCTCCCCTCAAACTTTTAACACTTTCTCCAACTCTACTTTCAAGTGAAAAAAAAAAAAACTAATTTCACCAATATTTCAATGAATTATGTCTGTCTAATAAAGCTCCCCAAACTTAACGGTGTAACACAAAAAAATGACTAGGAATTTAGTCAGGGTATGACGGGGAACTTCTTATACACAATGTGCAGCTGCTAGGGTTATGTAGCTGGGAGCCAGGCTAGCCTAGATCTCCAAGATGGCCTCTCATCCTCCATAACTCTGCATGAGTCCCTTAAGTATTCAGTAGCCTGGATTTCCATAGAGCAAAACAGCTGCGCTCTAAGAAAGAGGAAGTCAGATATCCCAATTTCTTAAGGATCGTGCTTGGAAATCCCAAACATCACCCCAAACTGATTCTATTGGTCAAAGCAAGGCATATGACCGGGTGGATTCAAAAGATGGAAAACAGATTCAACCCCCTGATGTGAGAAACTGCATGTGAATACAGGGTTGGGAGGAAATGTTGGTAGACATAATTGAAAATTACAACAACTAATTAAACATTAGTTACCATACCTGATGACCACATCAACCACTTTACCTAAATCTGTGACTGCATGTCCATGTTCTTTCGTGTTACTATTGATGATCTGTCCCTCACCTAACGAAAGTCAACCTCTGCTTTTACATTAGAATCCACTTTCACAGGGCACCTGGATGGCTCAGATGGTTAAGCAGCTGACTTCGGCTCAGGTCATGATCTCTGGGTCCTGGGAGCAAGCCCCATGTTGGGCTCCTGGCTCAGGGGGGAACCTGCTTCATCCTCTCTCTCTTCCTGCTGCTCGTTTTCTCTCTCTCTCTCTCTCAAATGAATAAATAAAATCTTAAAAAAAAAAAAAGAACGCACTTTCACCTGCTCAAGGTCATAGTTTCTGTAATTTTTCTTCCTTGTCCTGCATCATCAGTTTTTTTTTTTTTTTATTATGTAATTCCCACTGGCAACCTAATGTATTGTAGTTTTTCTCCTCTTAATAAACAACCAAAGAAACCAAAATTCCTCTCCTCAATCCGCTATCTCCCCCAGACATTTTTCTTTTCTGTTCCTCTTTAGGGCAGCACTCTCCAAAAGATTATTTTTATGCACTGTCTTTGATTCCTCTTAACTCATCCTCTCTTCAACCTACTCCATTCAGGTTTTGTTCCAGTGACTCCACCACAACAGACCTTAACCCTGTAACCATATCTTCCACCTTCAAAATGTGAAGTGCAGGGGTGCCTCGGTGGCTCGGCCTAAGTGCTGACTCTTGGTTTTGGCTCTGATGGTGATCTCATGGGTGGTGGGTTGGAGCCCCACTGAGGGCTCTGTGCTCAGTGTAGAGTTGGCTTAGGGATTCCCCACCCCAACCCCCTACTTCTCCTTGCGCTTGAGTGTGCACACTCTCTTACTCTCTCTAAAGTAAATAAATAAATCCTTATTAAAAATGCAATGGACAGTGCTCTGTTCTTATTTGACCATCCAGACCATGCTCTGAATGGTCAAAATCTCTTTTGACCATCCAGAGCATTGAGCTCTATCCACACTTCCCCTTGAAACAGTTTTTTTCTCCTTTTGACTTCAAAGACAATACACTCTACTTCTTCCTTCTTCTTCTCTCTCTTCTTCCCACCTCACTGGTGTCTTTCTGTCTCCTTTGTTGATTTTATCTCATTTCTTCAAGCCCCAAGGCTCAGTCCTCAGTTCTCTTCTCATCTTTATTTACTTACATCTCACAACTTCAAATACTAGCTAGGTTCTGAAAATTCTAGTACTATTATATCTGACATATACATACACTAATATATCTAGTACTACATTCTCCAACCCTGACCTCTTTCCCAGATTGCAGACTATATCTGATGGCCCACTTGAAATCTTCACTTGGATATCACATCAGAATCTCAAACTAACATGTCCAAAGTTGAACTGCTAATCATGTCCCCAAATGGTCCTCCCACAGATTTCCCATCTTAGTAAATGGCATCTCTATTTTTCCAGCTGTTCTGGCCAAATACTTAGAGACATATTGGGATTTCCTTTTTTTCCTCAAAATCCTCATTGAGTTTGTCCTCACATTCCTTTAAAATGCATTCATAATCTGAACATTTTTCACCACCATCTCTCACCTAGATTTCCCTAAATAGCATTTACTCTTGTTTCCTTGTGGTCAATTTTCACTACTGCAGACGGGGATCTTTTTTAAGTTGGATGATTTCACTCTCCTACTTAAAACCCTTCAGTGACTTCCTGTTTCACTCACAGTGGCCTCTAGTGTCCTTCAGTCTGGCCTGATATCATGTACTTCTGTGATCTCATATCCCACCCTCCTGCCCCTCATTCATTCACTCCAGCCACCCTGAAGACTTTTCTGTCCCCAACCCACCAGGGATGCTCTCATCACAGGGCCTTTGGAATTGCTGTGCCCTCTGCCTGTCATGCTGCTTTATCCTCGCCACCCTGGACAAAGCTTTGATTATACTTGTCTATTTGTTTATTCCACATCTCCCCCACCACATTATAAGTTCCATGAAGGTAGGGAATTTCATTAATTTTGTTTGAGGTTGTAACCCCGGAACCAGCAATAACACCAGCTACATGGTAGGCAATCTACAAATAAGTGTTGAATTAGTACGTGTTCATTTGTTTGTTTGTTTGTTTTTTTGTTTTTAAACATAGTCAATTCTTTATGCTCTTTGAAATGTATTTTATTTAATGCTGGAAGGCCAGATGGAAATGGCTAACTGGTTCTTTCAAAAACTCCTTTGGTGAAACAAAATTGTGATGCTTTCTTTGTTCTATATTTATCCTTACTAGATTCTGTCCATTCCCTGTCCTTTTTTCATCCTTGGATTAATATGGCTTTGTTAATGTGTTTTAGCAAGGGATAGAGGTAGTCACCCCCTTTTGTCTCACTCCCAAATTTCTCTTTCTCCCCTGCTTATTCTTAAATATCTCTGCCAGATCACTTACATACTGCCTCCTGGTTAGCCAAATGACAAGAAGCAGGCTTGTTTTAGCTTCCTCAAATATTTTTTAATGTACTATTTCCCACTTAGGTTTTCTCTCAGCTTCTAGGATTTGGGGATCTCTGGCGTGTTACTTGGGACCTGAATTTTCTTCCTTTTACTTTGCTACCAATTTTGACTGTCTTCCTAGTATTGAAATTTGTTTTATCATGGCCTCTGATTCTGTCTGATCATCTGTCTTTGGAGTCTGCCACTGCCTGAGGTGGGACATTTGTTTCCCTGTGTGTGTGGCAGGGGGCGGGAGGGGGAGAGGAAGCATGCCACATCCCTCTCTGCCTCACAGCTCCAGTGAGCAATGGTGCCAGCTCTGGACATGTTCTTGAGGAATGAGAGCAAATCTGATCATTCTAGAAGATTTTTCTATAGTTTAGTCATTTTTGTTTAAAACGTTTTATTGGGATTTTGTTAGTGTTGTATCAAGTTGAGGAGTATTATTGACATTTTTTCAAATTGGAACATTTTATTTCTTATCATTCAAATTTTCCTGTAAATGTGCTACTAAAATATAGTTTTCTTTAACTTGGTAAAATATTTCTCATTAAGGACAAGATTGTGTATTTGTGTATTCATTGTCATTGTAATAAAAGCTTTTTTATTGTATTTATGGGTAATATATGAGATAATATGTTCTTGTGGGGAGGATTTTTTTCTAAGGGTAAATTTATTTGGCATTTTTAAAATACTTTACTATAAAATAATTTTAAGTTAATTTTTGGAGTTATAATGTATGTAATAATTTTGTCTATGTCTTGTTTGTGTTGGCCATATAAGAACTTCTTTATAACAAATAAGTGTATAAAAAAGAATTTTATGTTATAGGAATAATATAGAATAGAATCTTTTTAAGATTTCATAGGAACACAAACCTTGATTTTAATGAGATATATTCTAAATTTTATGTGTCTTGTGTGCATATGTCAGTTGGTCTAAATTAGGATATACATGGGGTACATGGGTAGCCCAGTTGGTTAAGCATCTGCCTTCAGCTCAGGTCATGATTTTGGGGTTCTAGGATGGAGTCTCTATAAAGTGGGGATCCTGTTTCTAACTCTCCTTCTGCCTGCCACTCCCCTGCTAATGCACGCTCTCTCTCTCTAACTGTGAAATAAATAAATAAATAAATAAAATCTTTTAAAAAATAAATAACTAAATTAGGACTTTCATGTATTACCTATGTTACTCCATCCCTTCCTTAAACATTACACATTATCCCTATACACAATGCATACTTTAAATTAGTAAATGAAAAATTAAATGATTTAATGGCAATAGGACTGGGAATAATAACTATTTTTCCACTTGGTGTTGCATTTTGTTCTATCACCATATTAAGATATATAGTTGGAGGGGCGCCTGGGTGGCTCAGTGCATTAAGCCTCTGCCTTTGGCCCAGGTCATGATCTCAGGGTCCTGGGATTGAGCCCCACATCAGGCTCTCTGCTCAGTGGGGAGCCTGCTTCCCCCTCTCTGCCTGCTGCTTTGACTACTTGTGATCTCTCTCTCTCTCTTTCAAATAAATAAATAAAATCTTTTAAAAAAAAGATATATAGTTGGAAATAGTCCAATATGCAGCTTTTCCATAGAACAGTTGGCTTATGCTCTGAGTGAAGGTAGCCTCAAGAAGAAAGCTGCCTTGAGATAGCTCTGAAGAGGTGAGACTAGCATGAACACACTGCTCTGAAGGTGAGAAATTTTATAACCATTGTGACACTCAGAATGGGAACAATATGGCAGAAAAATAGCCAGCCTCATAGGTTTATGCCTTTCCTCTTAACCCAAGACTATAGGAGAAAGATTGGTGCTGTCAGAGATAACTCCATCACTAGACTACCCCAAGTAGGGCTACCTAGGAGCAAGTTAACCCGAAAGACACTGTTTCTTCATTACACAGTTAATATAATTCTAAGAGCATGGTTTGCTAAGTATAAGGAAAGGGATTGAAATAAGGACCTATCAGGATGCTTTCACAGATAGCATCCCTGGCACACATGCACATCCCCGTGGGCACACGCGTGCACACACACACACACACACACATCTTGGTAATTCTGCTTTTCTTTGCATAGGAAAATTGCATTCTTTAAACATGCAACACTTGATGATGGAGCCAGATGTCAAAAAGCATGTGGAGCTGGAGAGGAATACAGCCTTAACATTGAATATTTGCCATGGAAAATCCAAATACAGATCAAGGAATTTTTTAAAGTGAAACTTTTAACAGTCTATTGTTTGTAGTCCTTTTAGGAGACAAGATATCCTATATGTTTTGAAAACTGTCACCAATCTGAGAGTAAGATTAATTCTAAAACCCACTTCTTCCTCATCATGCCGACACAGTCGGTTGACGATTGTTGGTATAGGTGGTGACCTACAATCGCCAACCGACTGTGTCGGCATTCATGTTGTCATAAACATATACACAGTCCAAACCCTTGCCCCGGCTCTGACCATGTCACAAAGGCCACTTTCTCCAAAGCCTAACTAACATCGCACACTGAGGCTGAGACTTTTGTCAGTTGACTTTAGGCACTCTGTTGGTGTAAATTTTTCATTTTTACATCTCTGAGTACAACTTTGGTTTGGAAAAAAGCATAGAGATTTTTATAGGTTGTGTGTAAAAGAAGGGGCTCATTAATAAACACAATTCATTTAAAACTTTTAGGAAAAGTGATCCAAAAATTATAGCACAATAAGCTGACACATTGTTTTTACTAAACAAACCCATGTGTTGGAGTGCCAATTCTAGGATATCTTCCAAACCTACAGACCTTTAGTGTTGCCCCTGTTACGTGCGTGTGCATCTGCTGAGCCAGCACACTATGCTGCTTTGACTCAAAAGGGTTCTCCATATCCAGGCATTAAGTCACTATACCGGACACGCACCACTGGAATGCTGTGACCTACATACGGTGTATGTGGTTTACATTTTCAGTAACTGGGAGGCAATTTAATTGTCTGACTCAATTACAGTAAGTGAGAGCCAGACTGCCAAGTCTTCATTCACCTCACTGAAAACGGACCCCTCAAAGTCAAGCCAAATTCTCGAAGGAGAAGCTGGGTCAGCAAAGCTGCTGCTGAATCACGTGTGTTCCAGTCTGTATCTTGAAAAAGCTGTTAGTTTCCCTTGATCCCTTATTTCTGGTGCTCACTCTTTGAGACTGGTCAGACTCTAAGATCAACAGCACGATTGAGTTTGACTCTAGCAGAATGGAGATTCTAGGCTGAGCAACTGTTTCTTAGGTGAAAGCCAAAAGAAATATTGCCCAGTAGGAGGAACCATAATAAGCCTGGGTTTTTGATTAATTTGGAAAGTGTACATTTTCCAAGCAGCACTGATATGCTTGGAATTCTACATGAGTCTTAATCTCCACTAGAAAGAGGTAGCCTGGGCTCTTGGGACTAGACTGCCTCATGTCCTCATGTGGCCAACTGCCTCAAGATTGGTTTGTCAAGTGACTCCTTCTTCGACCTGCCAACACTGGCTTCTGACCAGTAGGCACAGGGTGTGCTTAGCCAGAGAACTGCCACTTAGGGAGAAACAGGCCAAGTGTCCCCCGAGAAACCACTGGTCTAATGCTCAGTTCCTAATGAAGCAAAGGGAATCTGTTCAAGTCACTTCTTTGTAACATGCCAAGCAGTAGGCACTAAATTTGAAGTCTGCCCCTCTTTGGTAACTCTGTTAAAAGGTAATGGGGATAATTCTCATGAGAGTTATGATCAAACCTGACATGGGCCATGAGAATTTCCCAGAGAAAAGCTGGTAAACTCCTCGTAAGAAGAGTGAAACCAGAGTGAAAGGAGATCCAATTTTATACCTCAGCTCTGAAAGTAAATAATTCTGCCCTATTCATAATAACCGTGAAAATCCTCCCTACTTGATAATAAGCAGGTGGGCCGCTGACGTTTCTTAGAAGTACAAACAATTATGATGGAAATTTGCTCTTTCTCCCACAGCTGAGTTTATGCAGTGAAAGGAAGCCCCAGAGTGGGGCAGAAGAGAAAGCCATGGGAGAGAAATCTGACCTGAGGTTGACAGGATTTTTTTTTTCTGAATTATTAATGTCTTTAGGATCACATGGCTACATTTGAAAGATCAGTGGGGCAGGAATGATCACTATTTAGATTCTATGATATTATGGCTATTTAAAATATGATATAGAAAAGAAGTATTAAAGTACAATAAACTTGTGAAGCAGATAGGCCATTCCCCATCACCACTGATGGTTGAAAGCTGTGCTACAGTACGAGGAAAATATTAATCAATGTCAGTTGGTTCTTTAGAGTCTTCATTTGCCTTTTTTCCTTTTTTTTTTTTTTAAGATTTCATTTATTCATTTGACAGACAAAGATCACAAGCAGGCAGAGAGGCAGGCAGAGAGAGAAGGGGAAGCAGTCTCCTTGCTGGGCAGGGAGCCCGATGTGGGGCCCAATCCCAGGACCCTGAGACCATGACCAGAGCCAAAGGCAGAGGCTTAACCCACTGAGCCACCCAGGCACCACTTGCCTCTCTATAGAATACAATTTTTTCGATTTTTCAACAGTATCTCACAACTTGTTAACAGTTCATTAATGTTCAGAATTTGGGAGGGAGGAAATTATATGTCTTGAATGATATTCTTAAAATAAATGGGTCCATACAGTTGCTGGGGGAGAGTGGAAAGGAGTGCAGAATATCCTTGAGTGTAATGGTCTTGGCATCACGTGACATGGGTTTGGATCTGAGCTCTGCCATTTTGTAACTGATGACTATACCTTTTTTTATTCCCTCCCACTCCTCAGTTTTTTTTTTAATCTATAAAATGGGAAGAAAAAAGTTTAATGAAATAATGCATTTTAAGCTCTTAGCACAATGCACAGTATATAAGAGTTAACAAGAGATACTGATTATTATCTTAAAAATAAGCAAGTCAGAATGTACACACACACACACACACACACACACACACACATTCTTTTACTCATCTGCTGGTACTAAGGTTTCCATGCACTTATTTAGCAGAAGGACCTGTAACATTTTTGTTCTTAGATACAATTTAGAAAATACTGAGGAAGTGAAGTAAGGGACCCTTTATGGAATATGATTTCAGGGTTCTTGGAATACCCCTCTTCACATACTGAGAGCTGATTTTCCACTTATTATCCCCTTATTCTGTCTCATTGAATGTATGTCTAAACTTGTTTAAACTTCCTTCTTTCCTCCTTCCTTCCTTCCCTTTCTTCTTCTTTCTTCCTTTCTCCCTTCCTTCCTTTGTTCCTTCCTCTCTCTCTCACTCTCTCTCCCTCCCTCCCTTTCTTCCTCTCTTTCTTTTTTTCTCTTTCTTTCTTTCTCTCTTTCCCACCCTCTCTGTCCCTCTCTTCTTCCCTCCCTTTCCTTCCCTCACTTCCTCCCTCCCTCTCCTTCCCTCCCCCTTCTCTCTTTCTCTCTTTCCCATCCCCTTTCTTCCTTCCTTCCTCCCTTCCTTCCCTCGCTTTCTCCCTTTTTTCTTTCTCCCTCTCTCTTTCTTTCTTTCATCTCTTTCTTTCTTCTCTCTCTTTCTTCTCCTTTCTCTTCCTCTCACCCATTCTCTTCCCCTATCTGGGATATCTTTTTAAGATTTATTTATTTATTTATTTTTATTTATTTGACAGAGAGAGAGAGATCAGAAGTAGGCAGAGAGAGATAGAGAGGCGGAAGCAGGCTCCCTGCCGAGCAGAAAGCCCAATGCGGGGCTGGATCCCAGGACCCTGAGATCATGACCCAAGCGGAAAGCAGAGGCTTAACCCACTGAGCCACTCAGGCACCCCCCATCTGGGATTTCTTGTTGCACTTCCCAAAGTTCCTGCAGTTGGCAGGAAGTTGGCATGAGCTGCCCAGGGTTCAGGTTGACTGAGAAGTTCTGCAAAGTTAGCACTACCATCTGCTGATTATTCTTTAGTTTAACATTAAGACAAAAATATTTTCAGAAGAATATACTTTAAGCTCTAGGTGATAGCAATGTTTTTATTCTCATCATTATTTGTATTTTTCTGATATTTTTTGCAATTAATATGTATGTATCACTTTCATAATCAGAAATTAAAAAAAAACATTTAAGGAAAATAAAGAAGGAACTTGATAGCACTATTCAGAGTGCTAATTCAGGGCAGGAATCATTCGTCCCCTTTCTGCTTCTTTTGTCATAATTTCTAAGGATCTTGGGTGTGTGGAGAAAGATGGTTTAGGTATTTGTGTTATGTATTTTATTGTTCTTATCTTTCATCATGACATTTCTGACAGTTTTCCTGTCAGGAAAAAAAAAAAACCCTCTGTGAGGTACATTGATACCTAACATATATATTTCTTCCTGGGATTTGTACAGTTTGTAAATTTAGTTGAAAATATGAACATTATTTGCTCTTTACCTGCCTTTTAGCCCCAGAAGTTTCTTCACACATTTACTTTTTCCTTCTCTACATATGACATTCTAGAAGGCTACATGTTTTAGCTTTTAGTTCATCTTCTATGGAAGGCTTCACCATGTCAGACAATTTCACACATTCATATGGAAGTATATTTCAGTATAATGGTCCATCAAGTTGCACAACGAATGAGAGTGAATACTAAAAACATTTTCTGAAGGTAAAATCAAATCAAATCAAATCAAATCTACAAATGTATATTGAGAAATCAACTTAGAGTAGCAATTTCTCTGGTACATGGGCATATTTTTCTTCTATGAAAGATTTCTAAATTCATGTCTATCCATTTAAAGAAACTGTGACAGAATAGTTATGACATTTCTCAGTGAGAAAAAAAAAGAAATCATACATTAGATGTTCCATATGCCTGTGTTATGTCAAAGTCTTGAACATTTTATTGACTCTGTCTGGTCAGAAGTCTTAGGAAACACATCAGCTTATGACACATGGGTTCAAACCTTGAATCCACTTTCTTACACTACTTTGAATTGGATTTTTCTCTGTGAGGCAAGACCATCAGCTTCAATTAGCCTGATGCTAAAGACCACGAGGATACTGCCAGTAAGTATGTGTGACACCTCACCACATAGGCTTAGACGAAAGCAGCATATATTCTAAACTCACAAAAGTCTTTGAAGACAGCATTTTCCTGACTTGTGGCAGAGCCACTTGGATTTCTGGGTAAAGAAATTTTCATCATCATTTCTCCATAGATCCTGGAAGCACAGAGTATCTCCCTGGGCTCCTGGCCAGCTCCAATAGAGTATTGGCTTCCTGTACCACTTCCTCCCCAGAGATTGCTTACTGAAATGTGGGCCACTTGAAGAGGGCAAACCTGTTATCACATTGCTGGTTGGAGTCCAGCTTCCCATGTGGCAAATTTATCATTAAGTTATTGACAAAAAAAAAAAAAGGCAAAACAAATGAACAAAACAAATGAATAGCATTACTCATACATTTGAGTAGCAGCTTTTATACTCAATTTCTAAAAACTTGGAAAAGAAAGGAAATGGGATGGAGGAGATTTCCAATAGGAAAACTCTGATGAGTGGCTCTTAAAGTAAGTAGGAAAGAGTCTGTCCTCTTTCTACAGCGACTTTCCAAAACCACAGAAGCACATATTGAATGTATTATAGGCCATAGTCTCATTCTTTTCCTCTCTTCTGAAGTGTAAGATAATACTTCTCCTTCTTTTGATTCTCTGGTTTAATATACTAATGGTTCATTCTTTGATGCACATGTGCACAAAAGTGGTCCTTCTTGTGCTGCTTTTCCAGAGCAACCTCTTTTATCTCACCTTATATATGACATATGTCATTGTGTTAATCATCCCCTGCAGGGTGTTAACAGGTGGGTCACCACACACATTTTTACAGTCTATTTAAGGAGTTTCAGAAAAGAGCAAGAGTTCTTACAAAAGTGTAAAATTAAAATGATAAAAAATGTGTGTTATTTAGATTTCCAAAAGACTTCATTGGATATGTATTCACATATACATATATATGGAGATATGTGTGCGTGTGTGTGTGTGTGTGTGTGTAGTTTATCTAATTTGAGAAAATGCTGTGATTATTTGCCATATTTTATTAATTTATACAAAATCACTCTTTCTCTATGTCAGTTTCTTATGATTCTTTTATAGCGTTTATCTTAACACTCTGTCATATCTCACTGAGTACAAGGAGATTATCTCCAAAGCAATGGCTGGGTCTTATTTTTCCTTGGTGTCAGAATACTTTGATCCTTGGCATAGAGTAAATATTTAAATGCACATTTGCTGAATGAATAAAAATACAGACAAATCAATAAATGGAGGGTCAGTCACATGCATATATTTAATACTAGACTCTTGTCTATAAAACAAATGCAGGAAGATTTACCAAGTATTTCCTAGAAGAGCTCTCTAAGATTAGGATGATGTAAATAGAATATGACACAATACTCTACAGCAGGGTTTCTGAACAGCAGCTGTGTGGACATTTGGGGCAGGAGAATTCTTTGTTGTGGAGGCTGTTCTATGAATTGTAAGATGTTTAAGCAGCACTGCTGGCCTCTGCCCAGTAGATGTCGCCTCCCTTCCCAACTCAGACAACCAAAGTGTCTCCAGACATTATCACCTGTCCCTGGGAGAGGTAAGGACAAAACCACCTTTGGTGGGAGAACCACTGTCAACTACTGTCTGATTTCAGGATGGTATTACCCATTTGTGTTGCATTTTTTTTTTCTTTTCTACAAAGTGAGTGCATGATTGGGGTGGGAAATAGAGTGGGAACAAGTAAAGCCATTTTCCTACTCAGATTCAGAAGGATGGGAAACAATCTTTGTCTTCCCAAAAACTCATTTCAGAGATGTCATTTATTCAGATAAACTAATGTCTTAAAGCTATAAAGTGAAAACAAACACTTGGAGGCCCAAGTCCCAGAGCTTCTAATGCATGGGCTTGCCATATAGTTTCCACCTATAAGACACATGTCTCCACATCTGTTGGAAGAAACTTACACTACCCTTTTGTCTGTGCTATGCTTGTTCTCTGTACCAAAAATAAGTACACAGTTGGCATTTTTCCTAATTAAATATCCCCATCTCCCAAATTCTGCAGAATTTTCTTCCATTTTATTTCATTTTAGAAATTGGATAAAATAGAACTGAGTTCCTGGATTCCTTAGTTGATCCATAAAATTTACTTAGATTGAATAATCATTTCACTGATGTGTTTTTAAAATTGTTTCACAGTAGGGGCACCTGGGTGGCTCAGACTGTTAAGTGTCTGCTTTCAGCTCAGTTCATGATCCCAGGGTCCTGGGATGGAGTCCCACATTGAGCTCCCTGCTCAGCGGAGAGTTTGTTTCTCTCTTTCCCTCTGTCCCTATGCCAACTTGTGTGCTCTCTCTCTCTTAAATAAATAAGTACAATCTTTAAAAAAAAAAAAAAAAAAGCAAGTTGATAAATCAAAAAAATAAAATTCTTTCACATTAAAAAATATTCTTTCTGAAAAGGGAGGTCAGATAACCTCTATGTAATCAGTGAGGAAGAAATGGAAACAGAATTAGAAAAAACAGTGTAGGTTTATAGATTGCGTTACTGGCAGAGCCAGGAGTAATCTGTTGTCTAGAGTTCCAATCCCAACATACACAACATTTTAATTAGTACTTTCAGAGTGCTCTCAGGAAAGGATGTATTAATTTACACTCCCACAGTGATACATTCAGCTTTCATTCCCTACCCCTCATTTTCTCACCAGTATTTGGCTCTATCTTACTTCAGTCTTTCCCAAATCATGAATGTAATGTATCAACATAGTACTAGAAGTCTTAGTAATAGCAATCAGACAACAAAAAGAAATAAAACGTATTCAAATTGACAAAGAAGAAGTCAAACTCTCTCTCTTTGCAGATGACATGATACTCTATTTGGAAAACCCAAAAGTCTCCAACCCCAAATTATTAGAACACATACAGCAATACAGTAATGTGGTAAGCTACAAAATCAATGCACAGAAATCAGTTGCTTTCTTATACACTAACAATGAAATTGTAGAAAAAGAGATCAGAGAATTGATTCCATTTACGAAAGCACCAAAAACTGTAAGATACCTTGGAATAAACCTAACCAAAGAGGTAAAGGATCTATACTCTAGGAACTACAGAACACTCATGAAAAATTGAAAAAGACACACAAAGGTGGAAGAACATTCCATGTTCATGGATCAGAAGAATAAACATCACTAAAATTACTATGCTGCCCAGAGCAATCTATACTTTCAATGCTGTTCCAGTCAAAATACCAATGGCATTTTTCAAAATGCTGGAACAAACAATCCTTAAATTTGTCTGGAACCAAAAAAGATGGCAAATCGCCAAGGCAATGTTGAAAAAGACAAACAAAGCTGGGGGCATCATTGTCTGATTTCAAGCTTTATTACAAAGCTGTGATCATCAAGACAGCATGGTACTGGCACAAAAACAGACACATAGACCAGTGGAACAGAATAGAGTTCGGATATGGACTCTCCACTCTATGGTCAACTAATTTTCAACAAAGCAGGAAAAAATATCCAATAAAAGAAGAACAGTCTCTTCAATAAATGGTGCTGGGAAAATTGGACAGTTATACACAGAATGAAACTGGACCATACACAAAGATAAACTCAAAATGGATGAAAGACCTCAATGTGAGACAGGAATCCATCAAAATACTAGAAGAGAACATAGGCAGTAAACTCTTTGACATTGACCACAGCAACTTCTTTCAAGACATGTCTCCAAAGGCAAGGGAAACAAAAGTAAAAATGAACTTTTTGGACTTCTTCAAGATAAAAAGCTTCTGCACAGCAAAGGAAACAGTCAACAAAACAAAGAAGCAACCCACCAAATGGGAGAAGATATTTGCAAATGACACTACAGACAAAGGCCTGATATCCAAGATAGGAAGAACTTCTCAACTCAACACCCAAAAAACAGATAATCTTATCAAAAAATGGGCAGAAGACATGAGTAGACACTTCTCCAAAGAAGACATAAAAATGGCTAACAGACACATGAAAAAATGTTCATTATCATTAGATATCAGGGAAATTCAAATCAAAACCACATTGAAATACCACTTTACACCAGTTAGAATGGCCATAATCAACAGTACAGTAAACAACAAATGTTGGAGAGAATGTAGAGAAAGGGGAACCCTCTTACACCATTAGTAGGAATGCAAACTGGTGCAGCCACTTTGGAAAACAGTGTGGATGTTCCTTAAAAATTAAAAATAGGGGCACCTGGGTGGCTCAGTGGGTTAAAACCTCTGCCTTCAGCTCAGGTCATGATCTCAGGGTCCTGGGATCAAGCCCTGCGTTGGGCTCTCTGCTTGGCGGGGAGCCTGCTTCCCCCACTCTCTCTGCCTGCCTCTCTGCCTACTTGTGATCTCTGTCAAATAAATAAATAAAATCTTTAAAAAAATTAAAAATAGAGCTACCCTATTACAAAACAATTGCACTACTGGGTATTTATCCCGAAGATACAGATGTAGTGAAAAGAAGGGCCATATGGATCCCAACGTTCATAGCAGCAATGTCCACAGTAGAAAAATGTGGAAAAAGCTGAGATGCCCCTGAACAGATGAATGGATAAAGAAGATGTGGTCCATATACATAATGGAATATTACTCAGCCATCAGAAAGGATGAATACCTGGTTAAAGCCTCTGCCTTAGGCTCGGGTCATGATCTCAGGGTCCTGGGACCGAGCCCCACATCGGGCTCTCTGCTCAGCGGGAAGCCTGCTTCCCCTTCTCTCTCTGCCTACTTGTGATCTCTCTCTCTCTGTGTCAAATAAATAAATAAAATGTTAAAAAAAAAAAAGGATGAATACCCAATTTTTCCATCAACTTGGATGGAACTGGAGGAAATTATGCTAAGTGAAATAAGTCAAACAGATAAAGTCAATTATCGTATGGTTTCACTTATTTGTGGAACATAAGGAATAGCATGGAGGACATTAGGAGAAAGAAAGGAAAATTGAAGTTGGGGAGGAATTGGAGTAGTAGAGGAACCATGAGAGACTAGACTCTGGGAAACAAACTGAGGGTTTTAGAAGGAAGGAGGTGGGGGGCTGGGTGAGCCCAGTGATGGGTATTAAGGAGGGCACAGATTGGGGTGCCTGGGTGGCTCAGTGGGTTAAAGCCTCTGCCTTCAGCTCGGGTCATGATTCCAGGGTCTGGGATCAAGCCCCGCATCAGGCTCTCTGCTCAGCAGGGAGCCTGCTTCCTCCTCTCTCTCTCTCTCTCTCTGCCTGCCTTTCTGCCTACTTGTGATCTCTATCTGTCAAATAAATAAATAAAATCTTAAAAAAAAAAAAAGGGCACAGATCGCACTGGAGCACTGGGTGTTATATGCAAACAATGAATCATGCAACACTACATCAAAAACTAATGATGTACTGTATGGTGACTAACATAACAATAAAAAAAGCAAAAAAAAAGTAAATGACAGGTTATTTGAGAGGCATGGGCTCAAACAATATAACAAAATTAAGTATTAATAGTTTCAGCAGATATGTTCTTAGAACAAAATATAAATATTTATTAAAGGACAATAAAATTGTAAATGATAATACTGGTTTGTAAAACAGAAGATGGACCTTCTATTATTGACAGCAAAATAAAATAGGGAAGTGAAAGAGGAATGAGAAAGTGGAAAAAAGGTATTAATTTTTTATATGTCAAGTTTTAATATTCATTTGAGTTACAGATTAAAAGATTATAAAAATACATGTTCACTTTTCTGTTTAAAAGTAGATTTATAGGGCGCCTGAGTAGCTCAGTTGGTTAAGCGCTACCTTCAGCTCAGGTCATGATCCCAGTGTCCTGGGATCAACCCCTGCATTGGGCTCCCTGCTCTGCAGAGAGCCTGCTTCTCCCTCTCCCTCTGTCTGCTGCTCTACCTACTTGTGCTCTCTATCTCTCTGTCAAATATATAAATAAAATCTTTAAAAAGAAGATTTATAAGCATTGGGTGGAAAAATTAATGTCATAGAGTCTAGGATATGATAGGATAAGTTGGTGAAAAGTTGCTCAATTTTCACAAATAAATTTATGCCTGACAATGAAGTAGAAATATTTTATACTTCTAAATTTTATATATTTTACTTAGCAAAATAACTAAAGCAAAAATAAATGTATGAGACTAAAGTGAGAGAAAATAAGTAATTATGGGAAATGTTACTATACTTCTCTAAAGTTTTGATGCATATAAAAGAGGAAATAAAGATATGAATGAAGGTGCGCCTGGGTGTCTCAGTTGGTTAAGCGTCTGTCTGCCTTCAGCTCAGGTCATGATCTCAGGGTCCTGGGATTGAGCCCCTCATTGGTCTCTTTGCTTGTCAAGGAGTCTGCTTCTCTCTCTCCCTCTGCCTGCCACTCCCCCTGCTTGTGCTCTCTTTCTCTGTCAAATAAACAAATAAAATCTTAAAAAAAAAAACCAAAAAAACAAAGAACTATAAATGGGGGAGGGTAAAGTGTTATAAAATGAGATAAAGTTTCTACATTTCACTTCAACTCATAAAGTGTTAACGAATGTAATAAGTTATATGAACAATGAAATGATGTAATGATGTTATGTATGATTCCATTTGTATAATATTCTTAAAATGACAAAATTGTAGAGATGGAAAACAAATTATTGGTCAATAGGCATTAGGGATAGAAGGGGGAGGGATATCAAGAAGGAAATTTTTGTGGTAATATGATAACTCTATCTTGATTGCAGTAGTAGTTACATTATTAAATCTACACTTGATAAAATGATACAGAATTACACATCCATTGTATCAATGTTAATTTCTTCGTTTTGATACTGTACTAGTGTTACATAAGATGTAATCATTGGGGGAAGCTTGTTGAACTGGAAAAAAAAGATCTCTCTCTAATACCTTCTTGATACCAACTTCTGTGAATCTCTAATCAATTCAATATAACACAATTTAAACAAAACTTGCATCATCTGTCAGCATGGTAATAAATTAACTTTTGGGAATAGGTTCAGACTGAAGAGATTAAATATATTTCTTCCCTTCTGGACTTCAGGAAGTCTTAAAGCTCAGAAGGATGGAGTCATTCCAGGAAAGGGTATTCCCACGTGGAACTTAGTCTAATCTTTGAAATTGCTTTCAAAGAAATAATCTGCCTGTTTTTTGATAAACAGGTTGCTGAGTGGGAGGGTCAAAGTCAAATAAAATTGGTCCCCACCCCCTGCAGACCCGAAACATAAGCACATAAACAAAGTAAGATCCTAAAGTTTTATGAATTATGTACTAACTATCTGTACAGAATTTATTAAGAATTCAAGATAGCTACATCACTATCAGTGCTACTCAGGGATCGTGGAAAATGCTTCTTGAGGGATGGAATCCTCCAGCTAAAACTTGAAGGATATTTAGTTCTTCAGGTAGAAGGACATAGAGAATAGGGCAAAGATGATTTCTCTTTGTAAATCCAGCATCTAGAAACCAATGTTTGCTACTCAAGAGGTACTCCAGAAATGCGTGAAATTGTGAGCAATCAGGACTGTATTAAGAAAGAGGTTAAACTGAGGTGTTTTGTTGGCTCAGTCAGTTGAGCGTCTGACTTTTGATTTTGGCTGAGGTGATGATCTCAGGGTCACTGGACTGAGCCCTGTGTCAGGCTCTGTGCTTGGTGGGGAGTCTGAGATACTCTCTCTCTCCCTCTGCCCCTCCCCCCTCTCTCTAATGAATAAATAAAATCCTAAAAAAAAAGGGAAAAGGATTTTAAACATGAAAGGTAGGAAAAGAAAAAAGCTCTCCATTTTTTCCCGAGGAGGGTTCTGTAGTGCCATGACCACTTAGAGAACCTTCCAGGTAGAAATAGCCCAAACTTATATTTCATCTTTTTCATTCACACACAAATATGGAGAATTTTTGAAGATGACTATGTTATATGTTCTTCTGGTGCCCTCACCCAACCCACTGATGTGCAAGCCTGGAGTTACCACAGTTCCTTTTTGGGAAATATCAATTTGTGTATGAGTTTAGTAAATGTATCATTTTTTTAATGCTAATAAGTTTTATGAATCAAGACTTTAGGGCATATCCAATGTTTAACTTGCATTCTTCCTTAAAGCAAAAAAAGTTATTTGATCATAGCAAAATATACTGTCAAATATTTAATATAAATATTATTCTCTAATATAAACAAATGAAATTTGCTAAACTTAAAATTTCTACTCTTTTATTATTAAATGCATTTCCTACTCTTTCCAAATTTTTAAAAAGTTTTTCTTGTTTTGTCCCCAAATCCAATCCCATTTTTCAAAATTTCCTCTCTAATTCTCCATAGATTCAGCTTACTCCCCTTTTCATTTACAGAGGCTAACCCAACACCTGGAGGGAAGGAAAATAAATAACATTTATGTGGTTGACTCAGAAGGAAATCTACTCCTCTAATTTAATTTAAATTATGAATTTAAATTAGACACAAATTAAAAAATAGAATGTTTAAAAAATGAAACAAATTTTCAGGATTAAAAAAATTACAAAGCAAAGTTTAACAAATAACTTCAGTAGTAAATTATTTGAATTTGGAATTATTCTAAAGCTTTATATCACTTTTAGTACATATTCTTAAAAATGTAAACATTAAAAATAAAGCTTAACAGAGCTGTTAAGCTGCCAATATGAAACTGTAGTCAACATAAGATGTAGATCTTGAATACTTTAGACAATCACTGTGGAAATTTATGAGAGTTCTTACTATTGAGTTGTTATTAAAAGGACAATTATGTCATATGTATCTCCAGTTATAAAATAAGTAAGTCATGGGGATGAAAAGTACACCCTAGGGAATATACACAATAATATGCAATAATTATGTACGGTGACAGATGGTAATTACACTTATCATGGTGAGCATTGTGTAATACACAGAACTATTGAATCACTGTAACACCTGAAACTAATATAACATTATAAGTCAACTATTCTTCAATTTAAAAAAAGGAAAGTTATAAACCATCCACTAATAGGTGTGAATTTAAGACTTGGAAATGAACATGTACTCATGTAGTTTATAATAACTGCAACAGAAAGTTACTAATGGAAAATTAGTTAAATACAATAAATAAAAATATGGGGTTTCCATAGGCTAAGTGGATTAAATGGTTATGTAAACCTCTTGTTTTTCAATAAGTAACATTGTCTCAGAAGACAGGCTTTTTCCTTCTCTAATAATAACAGAATGATATTTTAATGAAAAAAAAATCTTAACTTTTTGCCTTTTAAAGACACAATGAAAAAATATCCACTGTGGGTGTTGACAGAGTTAGTTCATCCTAGATTATCTTTTGCTTTTATATTTGCCACTATCTTTGAGACTTCCAGTCAGGTATTATATGGAAAGGCAATGTTTTATGCTGATTTATATTCTTTTTCCTCAGAGTAGACTATGAAGTGTTTAATTTTGAACTTATCCAGATATTATAATCTATTTAGATGAGGAATTCAGATAATTTACATTACAAACTACCGAACTTCCTTGACTTACAAAGAAGTTATGTCCTGATAAACTTACCCTAAGTTGAAAATATGGTAAGTTGAAAATACATTTAATACACATAACCTACCAAACATAGCTTAGCCTAGCCTACTTACATGTGCTCAGAAGGTTCAACAGTAGTCTACAGTTGGGCAAAGTCATCTAGCATGAAGTCTCTTTTATAATAAAATGTTGAATACCTCATGTAATTTTTAAAAAAGATTTTATTTATTTATTTGACAGAGATCACAAGTAGGCAGAGAGGCAGGCAGAGATAGGGGGAAGCAGGTTCCCTGCTGAGCAGAGAACCTGATGTGGGGCTCGATCCCAGGACCCTGGGATCATGACCTGAGCCCAAGGCAGAGGCTTTAAACCACTGAGACACCCAGGCGCCCCTACCTCACGTAATTTATTGAAACCTGTGCTGAAGGTAAAAAACGGAATGGTTGTGTGGGTACAGAAAGGCTTTAAGCATGTGGATTGTTCACCACTGGGATCTCGGGGCTGACTGGGAGCTGCCCCTCACTGCTGCCATGCCCAGGATCATGAGAAAGGATCATACCACCTATCACCACCCTGGAAAATACCAACATTCAAAATTTGCTACACAGTTTCTTCTGAATGTGTATCGTTTTTGCACCATAATAAAGTTGAAAAATTATGAGTTGAACTATTGTAAAGAGGGGACTGTCTGTATAAAATAAGTGACCTCTGAAATGTTCATTTATTTGGAATTATATCTATGAAATAATGAGAACTATAAGAATAACACATTTAATGTTCGTAAGTAGAGATGACATGTAAATACATAAAAATATGTGCATGCATGACAAATGTGATATGTGTGCATATGTGTGCATATATATAATTTATATGTGTATATTACCAATAGGTGTCTTCCTTACGTATG
The DNA here is from genome assembly GCF_010015895.1 of Lontra canadensis. Lineage (NCBI taxonomy): Eukaryota > Metazoa > Chordata > Mammalia > Carnivora > Mustelidae > Lontra > Lontra canadensis. Next base: position 2,585,658 of record NW_022631021.1, on the reverse strand, counting down.
CTAATGAATACTCCCTCATGTCAAGGATTGTACTCAAAATTTTATGTTTATTTTCTCATTTCATTTTCATAAGAATCTTATAAGATAGGCAGTATTGCTATCACCATTTTATAGAAGAGACAACTGCAGCTCAGAAAATTTAAGTGACTTGCCCCAATTCTCAGCTAGTAAGGGGCAGAGCCAGAATGTTTAAAAAACAAAAACAAAACTGACTTTAGAGCTCATATCCTCAGATACTAATGCCCTCTAAGCCTAGCAAATAAGTGGAATATGTATTTCCTAAGTTCACTTACTTACTTTAAAAAAAAATTATGGTCTATATTTCTTAAAAGTTGTGTTTAAATTAATTCATTATTGATAATTCTTATTAAAAGTCCTTTTACAGCAATTGTGCCAAATGGAAAGAAAAAAAGAGACCTTTTCAGGAATGGAAATTAAGCAATCCATATGGCCAGGTTGCCCCTGGAAACGCCATGTTTTGGCCCAGTGCTGGACCACGCATCAGAGCTGGGCAGGCTCTAGCACATGTCCCAGGGCCGCTCAATGATTGTTTTAGCAGAAGGCACTGACACTCCAGGGGAGGGAAGTGAGGCGCTGATGCGGATGAGTCCTGGCACCTCTCTGAACAGCTGACAGAAGGCAGACGTGGTGTGTTCCAGTGTGGGAGAACTTCAGGACATGTTATCATCTTCCGAGCCACATGCACACATCTGAGCTGCTTCACAGAGTGATAGAACCAGAGGACACCAGACACAATGTCTCATTTCACTCCCACTTTCTGCAGTCACGTCAAGAGAATAAAGCGATTAGCTCAAAGGGAATCAAAGGCAGAGGTAGGATGGGAACTGAGGTCTCCTGAGTCGCCTGGGGTCAGTTCAGCCCCCTTAACAGCAGCTGAGAAAAATTCATTTCACTGCAAGTGTGGAACTGTCTAATTCAGAGTGGCTGGAGTTTAAGGGAGGTATTGTTGGTTCGTGAAACCGAGCTGCCATGAAAATAACAGTAAGAACCAGCTTTTCTCTCCATGTTCCACCAATACTTCCCCTACATCGATTCCATTCTCAGGCTTCTCTCTCCATTCTCAGGCTTCTGCTATAGCAAGATGGCTATAGCAGGTCTAGCTTTAGCATCCTCTCAAATTCAAGTGCAGAGGAAATGAGAACTTTCTCCAAACTATTTGAAACTAAAATCTTGGGGTTGACATTCCTGGTCAGAATTGGATGTATTCCTATTCCTCAAAAATCAATAATGCCAGGAAGGTGGAATGCACTAATCAGGTAAGGAGGGGTCTAGGTCACATGTCCATTGGCAGAGCCTCTCTTTTTAAAATTTTATTTTTTTTGAAAGAGAAAGAAAGAGAGAGAGTGGGGGAGTGGCAGGGGGAGAAGAGAGAGAATCTTAAGCAGGCGCCACTCCATGGGCAGAGCCTGATGTGGGGCTCAGTCTCACAACACTGAGATCATGACCCTGAGATTATGCCTGAGGCAAAGTCAAGAGTCCACCAGCTTAATCGACTGAATCACCTAGGAACCCCCACCAGAGCCCGTTTAAAACCACATCATTTGGAATGGGGATGAGGTATTTGGGATATATTCAGCAGGAGAAGAATAAATGAATGGAGAGCACGAGAACAATGTATGTTCATTATATGACTGCAAGTAACACTTAAAAAGTATGGAAGTGGCTACTGACCTTTAAAGAAGTGATTAAAATCTAAACCCTGGAATGAAGACAGACTTTGACCTAAGTATCCTCTAGGTTAGTTACATTTTGTTAAGTTATAAATCAATTCAAACAAAGAAGGGATAGGAAAATATTTTTGACAACAATGACTAAAAAGTCAAAAATGTATTGCAAACTTTTCAGAGGAAGAGCAAAAATGTTTCACCTGTGGACAGTGGAAATGATGACAATGCAAAATCAATTATTTTTGTCTACCTTAATAGAGTGAAAGAGTTCTTCTGCTGGATATTTGCTATGTTGCATCTACTTTCCACACCCAACTATCATATTAATGAAAGACATCATCAGTTGCTATAGACAAAATAATAAAAGCAATAACAGCTAATGACGTTTTTTGATTTGGCCAGCAGAAGACCTTTTATGACTGAAGGGTTTAAGACAAAAAGGAACTATAGCAGTACAGAAACCACCGGTAACCTAACCAAGGAACATAAGCTAAACATTGGAAGGAAATTCTCCATGTAGTTTTACTAAAAGAAAATACAATAATCATATGAATATAATAATGTAGGAAGACATCATAAAACCACAGAAAGAGATGATCTGGGATCTCAGAGGAAAAACTTCCAAGGCTAAGACTTCACTCAAAACTGATGATAAACTTCTAAATAAATTAGAAATAACAAGGGCCATAATAGAGCTGAAGTGGAATCGCTTTAATAGAGGGAAGATCAAGCTAACCACAGTGAAAATGCAGACAAAAAAATAATGTATATGAAGAAAAGTTCTGTGTAATGAAGGAAGAGTTGCATCTGCAGAGTGAAAAAAAATACCCTCTTCCAAGAAAAAATGAATATGGAGCCATCAAGCTTTAGGCACACCTGGATGAGCCATGTTACCGCCAAGATAATTCCTCAGGCAAAGAAAAAAAGAGAGAAAAAAAGAAAAAAAAGAAAGAAAGAAAGGGAAAGAAATCAGGAGCCAAAGTGCTTTTGAGCCCTTCTTGGGAAAAAAAAAGTACCATTCAATTAAATCAAGCCAATAAGGTCACGAAGGAAGTAAGTGAAAGACACTAAAAATCATGAAACCATAGAGCAATGTCTCTAAAATTCCAAGAGAAAGCAGTGTGACCAAATTCTGGACTGTGAAGGCAAGAAGCAGACATTCTCAAGCCGGTAAGACTCAGGGAAAGTCAAAGTTCAGAGGCTTTCTTGAACAAATGATGGTGAAATTCACTCAAAAGATTATTTAAATTGAGGTCAGAAAGAGAAAAGCCACAGAAAGATGAAATACAATGGAATACCATGAAGACATAACAGAGAGTACATGATACTATGCCTTTTATCAACTTAAAAATATCTAAATAACAAAATTTAGGTGTAGGATACAGGGTGAGTCAGAGTGGAAATGCACGAATTTCCCCACTTTCAGCAATGGGAGCCAATTGATACTATTAAAAATTAAAACAGGGGCGCCTGGGTGGCTCAGTGGGTTACGCCTCTGCCTTCAGCTCAGGTCATGATCTCAGGGTCCTGGGATCGAGTCCCGCATCGGGCTCTCTGCTCGGCAGGGAGCCTGCTTCCTCCTCTCTCTCTCTCTCTCTGCCTGCCTCTCTGCCTACTTGTGATCTCTGTCAAATAAATAAATTTAAAGAAAAAAAATTAAAACATGTCGTTAAAAAATATAACGAATTTTTGTATTTTTTATAAATTTTTAAACTCAGAGGGTGTTTTGCAGATTAAATTGCTGAATATTTATCTTAAATATAAACTTAAATGTGATAGTCACAATTTAAAAAAAATGACATGCAGACTGTGATATAGTTTTTAGAAACATATTTATTCTGTCTATACATATGTATACATACATAAGGATTTCTGGAATTATGTTAATCTAATTTTTTTATGTTAGTCTAATGTTAAGAATGTCTCTTTCCATGCAGTGTGTACCTTTTTTGTCTTTTTTCCTTTTTATATTCACTGATTTTTTTTTCAAAGATTTTACTTATTTATTTGCAGAGAGAGAGAGAGACAGAGAGAGAGAGAGTGCGCACAGCAGGGGGAGCAGCAGGCAGACAGGGAGAGAGAGAAGCAAGCTCCCTGAGCAGGGAGCCCTATGTGGGGCTCGATCCCAGGATCCTAGGATCACAACCTGAGCCCAAGGCAGACGTTTAACAGCTGAGCCACACAGGTGCCCCCCCCTACCAAAGTTTTTGTAATAAACATGCATCATGTTTATAAAAATAGTAACATTATTTTAAAAGAAAAATTTAAAGAAACAAGTGAAGAGAATCAAGGGAGGTCAGTGACGGCATTAAGCTGATGTTCTCAGTTCTGAAATTATCACATTGGGTCAATTTCATTCGCTTAGGACTTCACTCATCAGACTACTAAGCCACCTCAGATGCTGCCATAAACTCAAAACCTCAGGAAGGGCGAGGCGGGTCACTGAGGAAGAGGCCAGAAAGTCTCCAACACTGAAGAGATAGGAAAGTAAATGGTGGTAACCTTTGCTCTTTCAGCATCCTGTGCAGATTAACCTGGGAGGGAAGGGGTGGAAATAACACAGTCTATGCACACATTCTGCCTCTCAGCCTTTGCCCACCAGTCTCTATATGATACAGTTTCTGGGTCTTTGTTTCGGATTTTATTTAAGAAAGGTAGATTTCTGGATTCTGTTTGGTGGGGGGGCTCCTTCCCTTTTGAAGTTTCATTATAATCCTACTGGCATCCAATAGAGCCTTTAGGAATAGGGTGTGAGGGTCAGGTCCATGAGTCTCCTATCAGGACGTACACTGCTGCTTTTACTCATATAGTATTTTAGCAAGAGAAACGAATAAAGCTAATAAATGCAGCTATGAGGCAGCTCCTAGGTCTTTTTTGTTTGTTTTTAAGATTTTATTTACTTATTTGACAGAGAGAGACACAGTGAGAGAGGGAACACAAGCAGGGGGAGTGGGAGAGGGAGAAGCAGGCTTCCTGCTGAGCCTGGAGCCTGATTAAGGCCTCCATCCCAGAATCCTGTGATCATTACCTGAGTCGAAGGCAGAGGTGAGCTGAGTTAAAGGCAGAGGTGACCTGAGTCGAAGGCAGAGGTTTAACAACTGAGCCACCCAGGCACCCCACTTTCTACATTTTTTGAATGCCTTCTTGTCCATCCCATTGTCTGCCTATCTCATGGATATCTAACTTATGTATTTCCTGAGATTTTATACTTGTAATAACATTTCATCAATGGAATAAGGACACTTCCTATAGGTAGGAATACGGTGGTTTATACAGTGATGTTCCACATACCTAAACTTTAAAAATGTATGTGGATTTTTTTAATACAAAATAATTTAGAATTGAGTAAAATGTAAGCAAAAAAGTTCCTGTTATCCACTTCATTCCTGACCTAGCTTCTAGTACTAGTCATGATTAATGTTGGCTGAGGAATAAAAAACAAAAACAAAACAAAGCAAAACAAAAAATACAACTCAGCAAGGAGTCCTCCTCTACTCACTTCCATTCTCCCATCCTCAAGAGAATAAAAAGTCTAGATTTCCTCTCTGGCACCCAGAGAAATGTTGGATCAGGGCCCTAATACCAGCTTTGTGCTATTTATCACATGTATCTGATGATATGTCTTTCTTTTGCATGTAATTTAGCATTGTCAATATTTTATTTGTTATTTTGCACCCAGAGAAAATTAATTCATTCTTTTAGCAAACATCTACAGAGTGCTTATAAATTTGAGGTGTTATTTAGTGAATATTATTTTCATAAGCTTATGGTCTTATCAGAAAGAAATATGGACAGGCCATGAGCATCTTTAATAATTTGCCAGGCAACTGAGAAATCACTGCTTTTCTCAACTTATGCTACCATATTCTTAGTCCCAGAGTTATCCCTTCAAATACATTAAGTTCAATGTCAGCTAGACATGATTTTTTTTAATGTACTTTGAATGTTTCTATTTAGAAATGTGTTGGGAGCCTGTGAATAAGTTTTATATTAAGCATTATTTATATTCTTCTTTGGCAAAACAAAATTAAGTTTTAAAAATAATCAGTGTTGCAGGTTACCAGATGGTCTTTTAAAGCCCTTGTTTCTATTTGTGTCCGGTGCCATTCAATTTATTTTTAAGTAGATTTTCCATTGAAAGCTTAAGCTGATGTCTAATGAAGTTAATGTATGAAGTCAGGGTCAGATGGCATGAATTATTCATTGAATTCTCATACTCGCCTTTATGGTTAAGTCATCATAATATATCATAGTTACCATGAAGAATGCTAACTTTCTAAAACCAAAAATCACTCTTTTTAAAGTACCTTTTGTATTTCATATAAACATATGTGTTCTAAGACCCATTATCAGGGACTAAGGATTGTAACTTAAAGAATAAATTTGGGCATCATAACTTTAAATAAAGCATTATCTTTAATGAACTCAGACTTGGGCTCATAGAGTTCCCTAAATAGTAAAATCCTTTTAAAGCTTCTATTTTCTTTAAATACTGAATTTGAATTAAATATATTTATTTTAGTGCATTAGTTTATGAATAATTCCCCTAAGATTACGCATGAACACAAAGTGAGGAAAAATATAAAATTTGATCTATGCGGCAAATACTACTATTGTTTTCTAGGTATTTCTCTCTCTTTTTTAAACTTAATCATTTTAATTTGACTTAGTCTATCTTAGAATAGTGACATACAATTCATTCATGTCGAAGGCATGTGTCTGAAAATGGAGTTTATAGGCTATCATGAGAACCATTTGCATTTAGAATAAAATATGAAATTTCTGATAAGCTGCCCAGTCTTGCAAATTTCCTCCTGACCACACGTCCTCTAGCTCTCCCTCTCCTCTGTATTCTTTAGTCACATCGGCCTTTCTGGACACCCTGAGCTCATTCCTGAATGGGCTTTGCTCTTCCTTCTGCTTGGCAGGGTTCCATATCTTCACACTATGACCAAGCTGATTATTCAGGGCTTAGTTCAAATGTCACGTCACCTTGGAGAAGACAAGTCCTCGTCCTATTTTTCTTCATAGCACATCACTAAAGTTACCTCACTGATGCATTTGTGTGTTCACAATGGAGGATTACAAGTTAATTTTGATCTGTCCCACACAGAATGCAACCTCATGATACTAGACGCTGGCTTTTACCTCTTGCGGTCTCTGTGTCCCCTTTTAACCAAGACCAAGAAGTGCATTCCTCACAGAGTAAGCTCTTATTAAATATTTTAGAGCAAATGAACTAGGATTATCTTGGCAGGGGCTGGCAATTTTTTTTTTTTTTTTTTGGAAAGTGCCAGAAAATACAGGCTTTATAAGACATATTCTTCAGTTTCCTTCCTTCCTTCCTTCCTTCCAGGCTTCTTTCCTCCCTTCCTCTATTCTCGTTCATTATAGAAGTGACAAAATTTTTAAACTTAAATTTAAATGAAAGAAAAATCTGATGTTTTGGTCACCTCCATTTTCAGACACTGCAGTAGGCTCCAGTGTTGGCTATAGAATTAAACTCTTTGTTTAGTAGAAACCTGACTTGGACTCAGGTCACTGAGAAGGAAAAGGAACAAACAGGCTTCAACAGGACTTTCTTCAAAAGACCATTCAATTCTATTTCAGTCAGTTGGTGCCATAGCATTTCATAAAATGGAAGGTGCAACCCTGAATGTCCTCGCTTTCAACATAGTAATCCTTCATCACAGGTGTGGAAACATTTTTTCTTCATAAATTTTGCTGTCAATTTGATTTATCACTTACTAGATGCTAGGAGCAAAGTAAAAAAAGAAGAAAAATAATTAAAAGTAACAAACACAATCTGTTTTTAGTCATTCCATTATATTCTGTTAGATCTTGTGTACTAGTTATTTTCAAGCCTGGACTATGTTTTCTCATTATCTGACTTTCAACACGTCCAGTCCAAAGGTTTCTGATTAGTGTAACTTATTTCTTTATAATTTATTTCTCTTTCTTTTTTTTTTTTTACTTTTCAGAGGATCAACATATATGATCAACTGTTTTTTTTTAATTAATTAATTTATTTTCAGCATAACAGTATTCATTGTTTTTGCACCACACCCAGTGCTCCATGCAATACGTGCCCTCTCTAATACCCACCACCTGGTTCCCCCAACCTCCCACCCCCACCCCTTCAAAACCCTCAGATTGTTTTTCAGAGTCCATAGTCTCTCATGGTTCACCTCCCCTTCCAATTTCCCTCAACTCCCTTCTCCTCTCTAACTCCCCTTGTCCTCCATGCTATTTGTTATGCTCCACAAATAAGTGAAACCATATGATAATTGACTCTCTCTGCTTGCCTTATTTCACTCAGCATAATCTCTTCCAGTCCCATCCATGTTGCTACAAAAGTTGGGTATTCATCCTTTCTGATGGAGGCATAATACTCCATAGTGTATATGGACCACATCTTCCTTATCCATTCGTGCGTTGAAGGGCATCTTGGTTCTTTCCACAGTTTGGCGATTGTGGCCATTGCTGCTATAAACATTGGGGTACAGATGGCCCTTCTTTTCACTACATCTGTATCTTTGGGGTAAATGCCCAGTAGTGCAATTGCAGGTTCATAGGGAAGCTCTATTTTTAATTTCTTGAGGAATCTCCACACTGTTCTCCAAAGTGGCTGCACCAGCTTGCATTCTCACCAACAGTGTAAGAGGGTTCCCTTTTCTCCACATCCCCTCCAACACATGTTGTTTCCTGTCTTGCTAATTTTGGCCATTCTGACTGGTGGAAGGTGATATCTCAATGTGGTTTTAATTTGAATCTCCCTGATGGCTAGTGATGATGAACATTTTTATTATTTATTTCTATACTTTAATTTATTAGTAGCGTTTACACCTTTATTATTTATTTATAATGTTATTGTAAACATTGACTATAGGCACTAAGCAGTGCCTTATACATGATCTGCTTTAATCCTCTGTCCCTGTTTACTGTCATCCTCATTTTGTCGAGGAAGAAGCCAAAGCTGAAAGGGGATTAGGAAGTCAGTCTACATCACACCCTTGGAAAGTGGCAGAACTGGGAGCACCATTTGGCAGGTAAGAAGTCTGACAGTAGAAGAAAAGGCGAGAAACAAGGGATCTGGGAAAATGTAAAGGAAGAGAGAGTATAAACAAGGCAGGGAAAATGTAGAGAAGCAAAATTATCCTAGGTTTCTATTGCTTGATAAGATTTCTCAAGACAAGGATAAGCAATGAAGAATAGCACTTTTCACCAGTGTTTTCCTCATCATGTTTTTTCAACTTCTCTGTGAAAAGTAAATATTATCATGCTGCTTTGTGCATCTTGTTATTTTTCCTAAATTGTGTGTATTTGGAAGAAAAAGACTTTACCAAAACCAAGAGGAAACCATACTTGCCCAAATCACATTTACTAAACTTTTATCCACTTAAGATAATTTTTACCCAAGAAAATTACAGACTGAAGGTCAGATAGATAATGACCAATCTAGGCCAAAAGTTTATACTTGATTGTGAGAGATCTGGATTGAACATTCTTTCTTCAATGGAAAGTTTTCTCAGAAAACAAATCACTTCATAATGGATTCCAAAACATGGAGTCATGACATGCTAAGAGGCCAGAATACAATGTGGAAAGTTGGTTAAAATATGGATAGTCACGTACATACAAATGGCTTTGCACGCACATGCACACACACAAACACACCCAACTTATTCTCCAGAAAATAAAGTGTTTATTGTTCTGTTACCATATAAACACATAGAAGCATATTTGTATAGTTATCTCAATTGTTTTAAAAGCTATTATTTTATAGTCAATGCCAGTTTTCTAAAACCATGAGTTACTTACTATAAGATATAAATTATCTTAAATAATTCAAGTTCTACATCTCTGAAATTTGTTTATTTCAATTGAGAACTTTTACATGAGAAAGAAGTGATGATAGCTAATAAACCATGACTTACAATGATCAAGTTAAAGCATTTTGGCATGTAATAATCTCAAAAGCAAGGATATATGCAGACACATTGGTATCTCCTTAAGTCATACACACTGAATGCTTTTCTCAGGCTCATTCTATGTTCTATTTACAAAGCACAATGTGATACCATGATTGTTTTCTTTCATGTGCTTATGGTAGTTCATGTGTATCAAAGCTTTGTCTGAGCAAAATGTCATGTAGCAACCAAGGATCAGAGGGTAACAAGGGTGATCTCAATCATAGTTTGGCCATATTATCAATAGATTAAAATGGAATTAATGACTGTGGTGTTTCTTTGTGAGTTAGCAGGTTACCAAGTAAAAAGCTCTAGGCAGAAGCCAGCCTTCAAAATGTATAGTAACTTTAAGGTACAAAAGAATGTCTACAGCCTTTAACTGATAAGTTAATTTATATTCTTCTAGGTACCTAACAAAACAGCAAAAAATAAATATTTTCTCTCTTGGATAACAGAAAAAAAAAAGGAAGGAAGCATTGATCTTCAACTCAGGTGTCACTGATTTCTTACAGATAGATTTCCGGTAAAAAATACAAAAAATGAAGCAAGGTACCAAAGTTAAGAGTAAGCAGAAACAGTGAAGAAAAAAAAAATATTTTCAGATTTAAAATATTTGAATTATTCTTTAAATGTAAAATTATTATGCTTGGCATGCTTATAGAAATAAAGGAGGAGACTAAAACATGACTAAGAAATAAAAGGCTTTCATAAATATTTATTTATACATTGATAAAAACAAAATATAAGGAACTTCTATAAATGCAAAATATAATAATTAAATGTAAAAGAACTCACTGGAAGAGATAAACAGTAGATTTGGAAACTTCTTAAGATATTTAATAAATTAGAAGATAATTCCAAAAAAGTTATTCAGAATGCATTCATAAGAAACAAAATTTGGAAGAAATTATAAGCACAGAGAAAAAACTCTAACATTGATATTCATTAAAATTCCTAAAGGAGATAACAGAAAAAATTATGGAAAGATTTAAAAACTGAAATGGCAGAGAATTTTCCAAAATTGATAAAAGACACATACTTTCAGATAAAAATACAATGTCTTAAGCGATATAAATAAAAGAAATTCACACCTAATCATCATTTTATGGTGAAATTGCAGAACCAAAGACAAATAAATGTTAAAACCATCAGGAAATGAAAATCAGATTAGCTACAAAGCAACAATAGAGAGCCAAATCCTCAAAATTAAAAAGAAGGAAGCTAGAAGAGAATAAATTTACACATTTTAAAAGATTTAAAAAAATATGTTGGCACATAATTGTATATTTAGCAAATAAGAATGAAAAAAAGATACCTTCAGACAATCAAAAATGAGGCTTACCACCAAAAGTTCTCCACTAAAACATAAGGAATAACATGGAGGACATTGGGAGATGGAGAGAAGTGAGTTGGGGGACGTCAGAGGGGGAGATAAATCATGAGAGTAGTGAAATTGCAGTGTGAAGTGAAGGGGGGTGTGGGGGATGGGTGAGCCCGGTGGTGGGTATTAAGGAGGGCACGTATTGTATGGAGCACTGGGTGTGGTGCATAAACAATGAATTATGGATCACTGAAAAAAAATCATTTAAATAAAAAAAATTTTTGAAATGTATCCATCAATTCAAATTGAAGGTCAGAAATGCAAGAAATAAATGAGGGATTTAAAAAACAAACATATAGATAATTCTAAATAAGCACTGACTATATAAAACATTAATAACAGTGACTAATTAAAGGGTTAAATTTAGAATTAAAATACTGTTTAATAATTAGCATGCCAGCTGGCATAGGAGGGTTGAGTACCATCAGGAGTTAAAGATATAAGGTCTTCTGTTATTCAGGAGAAGAATAAAAATATCAAATTTAGACAAGTAAGCAAGTGAATATTTCAAAGAAACCACTAAAATAAAAAATAATTGAAAAAGAATTTATAAAAATTCTGAACTAACAGAGCAACAGCAGGAAATGATAGCATAATAAAGAAAAACATCTGAATGGAAAAGAAGGGATACAGAGAGGAAAAAAGGAGAAATGTGGCAAAAAGAAAAAGGAAACATAGTACAACGAAAATAAATTCTAATATATTGATGGTCATAATAATCCTGAATGGATAAAATTCATCATGTAAAAGGTAAAAGTAATCAGACTAGATTAAAAAAAAAAAACGAAGTCAGATACTTTTTAGTACTTACTTCTTTTAGAAGAGACAAAGACAAACATTGAAAAAAAAAAAAACAGAAAAAATATCTTATCCCATTCCATGGGGTGCTTCTTTGTTTTGTTGACTATTTCCCTTGCTATACAGAAGCTTTTGATCTTGATGAAGTCCCAAAAGTTCATTTTCGCTTTTGTTTCCTTTGCCTTTGGAGACATGTCTTGAAAAATTTGCTGTGGCCGATATTGAAGAGGTTACTGTCTATATTCTCCTCTAGAATTTTGATAGATTCCTGACTCACCTTGGGGTCTTTTATCCATTTTGAGTTTATCTTTGTCTATGGTGTAAGAGAATGGTCAAGTTTCATTCTCCTATGCGTAGCTGTCCAATTTTCCCAGAACTACTTATTGAAGAGACTGTCAGCTGTCCAATTTTCCCAGCACTACTTATTGAAGAGACTGTCTTTTTTCCACTGTATATTTTTTCCTGCTTTGTCAAAGATTATTTGACCATAGAGTTGTGGGTCCATATCTGGGCTCTCTACTGGTGATATTTGCAAATGACACTATAGACAAAGGGCTGATATCCAAGATCTATAAAGAACTCCTCAAACTCAACACTCAAAAAACATATAACCACGTCAAAAAATGGGCAGAAGACATGAACAGACACTTCTCAAAGAAGACATATAAATGGCTAACAGACACATGAAAAAATGTTCATCGTTAGCCATCAGGGAGATTCAAATCAAAACAAGAACTCCTGAAACTCAACACACACACACAACAGAAAATCACGTCAAAAAATGGACAGAAGACATGAACAGACACATCTCCAAAGAAGACATACAAATGGCTAACAGATACATGAAAAAATGTTAATCATCATTAGCCATCAGGGAGAGTCAAATCAAAACCACAATGAGATACCACCTTATACCAGTTAGAATGGCCAAAATCAACAAGACTGTAAACAACAAGTGTTGGAGAGGATGTGGAGAAAGGGGAACCCTCTTACACTGTTGGTGGGAATGTAAGTTGGTGCAGCCACTTTGGAAAATAGTGTGGAGATTCCTTAAGAAATTAAATATAGAGCTACACTATGACACTGCAATTTCACTACTGGGTATTTACCCCAAAGAAATAGATGTAGTGAAAAGAAGGGCCATTGGTACCCCAATGTTAATAGCAGCAATAGCCACATTTGCCAAATGTGGAAAGAGCCAAGATGCCCTTCAACAGATGAATGGATAAAGAAGATATGGTCCATATATACAATGGAGTATTATGCCTCCATCAAGAAGGATGAATACCCAACTTTTGTATCAACATGGATGAAACTGGAGGAGATTATGCTGAGTGAAATAAGTCAAGCAGAAAGAGTCAATTATCATATGGTTTCACTTTCTTGTGGAACATAAGGAATAACACGGAGGACATTGGGAGATAGAGAGGAGAAGTGAGTTGGGGGAAATCAGAGGGGAAGACAAACCATGAGAGACTGTGGATTCTGAGAAACAAACTGAGGGTTTTGGAGGGGAGGATGGTGGGGGGTTGCGTGAGCCTGGTGGTGGGTATTAAGAAGGGTACGTATTGTATGGAGCACTGGGTGTGATGCAAAAACAATGAACTTGGAACACTTAAAAAATAAAATAAAGTTACAAAAATAGAAAAATGATAATCAGTAGAACACTAACCCTAAAGTTAACTGCACTAGATAATAATTATCAAAGACTTTTAAGTGGAAAGCATTGTTATAGGTAAGAGAGACTCCAATAATAATAAGAGTTTCACTCACCAGTAAAACAGAATGCTTCTAAGTGTTTCACCCAATAATAGAGATTTCAAAGAAGGTTCATGAATCATACTTTGTTAATGTAACTGTTTTGAAAAAAATATTATTATTTTTTTTTTATTTTAGAGAGAGAGTGGGGAGAAGGGGCAGAGGGAGAGAGTTTTAAGCCCTCTCTGCACTGAGCATGGAACCCTACCCAGGGCTCATGACTCTGAGATCACAACTTGAACTGCTTAACTGATTACACCACCCAGGCATCCCTGTTCATGTAACTCTAAAAAATGTATACTAAAATTAAGAATTATATTCAAAACACCATAAAAAGTTAAGACAAACTGCCAAATGGAAGAAGGTACTTACCCACTGTATAACCAACAAAATATTAACTCCCAATCTGTATTAAAATTCTTATAAAAATAAGGGGAAAATAACCCAAAATGGGAAAACAGATAAAAGTAACAAAATTTTATTTCACTGAAGAGGAAATTCAGAGAACCATAAACATTTTAACATATATTCAGCCTCATGAGTAATCAGGGAAATGCAAATTAAAAATATGACATTATTTTACACTCTGTGGACTGGCAAAAATTCAAGTCTGACAATAATGTATCAGGAGAGTTTAGAGCAGTGAATTTTTATAAACTCCTCGTGGAAGCACAAACACTTTAAGAAAACAAATCAACATTTACTGGATTTTGGAGATATACATAGCCAGCAATTCTTAGATATATACTCCAGAACTGCACTAGAAGATGTGTATACTTTCTAAGCCGATGGACAACATTGATGTAGAAAAGCAACCACAAAGACAGATCTGGCAAAATGAATTGACTCAGACTTCCAAAGAGTTATTCAAAGACCCTTAAAAGGGATATGGTGGGGAAAAGATGATCCCCCAGTTTTAAAATTTCCCTGCACTCACCCAGAATTTGTGTTGAAGATTCCATGCCCTCAGAAAGTCCACATTCTATAGAGAAAAACAGACATAAACATGTAATTACAAAATTATATAATTGTTTGGAAACTAAAGATCACAATAATTTGGAGAATAAAAGAGAGGAGCATGATTTAGATTTGGGGGATTCTTTAAGGAATGACTCGGGAAATGATAATAAAGCTGCAACTTGAAGGATAAGTAGATTATAGCTGGGCTAAAAGCAAGAAGAGGATGCCAGGGACATATAAAAAGACACATGCAAATATTGGAATAGGAGATCATGACATATAGAAGCCAAGTGCTGGATAAAAGTGAGTGGGTTTCTTGCTCTGGAGGTAAGCCATGAGATTAGAGAGGGAGGGAGATTTTGATCAGGAAGAACCTTGTAGGCTAGATAAGAATTTTGGATATTAGGGGTACCCCAGTGGCTCTGTTTGTTAAGTATCCCACTCTTGGTTTTGGCTCAGGTCATGATCTCATGGGTCTTGAGATTAAGCCCAGTGTCCTGCTCTGTGATCAGTGGGAAGTCTGCTTGAAGATTCTCTCCCTCTGCCCCTACCCGGAGTCACTCACCAGCACAGGTGCACTCTCTCTCCAATCAATCAATCAATCAATCAATCTTTAAAAAAAAAGAATTTTGGATTTTATTCTAAAGGAAATCAGAATTAAATGCTTTTCAGCAGTGGAATAAATGGATCTGTGTGACAGACTCAGAGTTAGGGAGAAATCAGAAATCCAGCATGGTGCATATAAAGTTTGAGAGACTTCCAAGTGGAGGTGTCAAGTAGGCAACTAGAGCTACATGTATGAACTTAGAATGCAGGGTCTAAGATGGAGTGGAGGTTTGGAAATTCTCAGCACATGTGAGACATGTGAATACACATGGTCTCTTAGAGATCGTTGGTTGAAAAAAAAAGTGAGCCCAAGATTGAGCCTTAATAAGTCAATGTTAGAGAAGGTAAGAGAAGGCAGAACTATCAAAGGAGTCTGAGAAGGAGTGCCAAAGAAACAGCAGGAAGATAGGGAGTGTGTGTGTGTGTTAACAGCTAACCAGAACGTACACACTTATAAGTTTGTCTCTCAGTCATGCTGGTCCATTTGCCAGCTCTCTAAATTTCAATCAATAGCTTGGAACACAGGTGAAAATATTGGGATATTTTCTTTCTTTCTTTCTTTCTTTTTTTAGATTTTATTTATTTATTTATTTGTCACAAAGAGAGAGAGAGAAAGCACACAAACAGGCAGAGAGGCAGGCACAGGTGGAGAGAAAGGCAGGCTCCCTGCCGAGCAAGGAGCCCAAAAATATTAGGATATTTTCCCCACAATTTTGTCCAAAATTTGTCTTTCATTTGATACAGAGCAGGGGACATTCTCTATTAAGTGAAAAAAAAAAGGCTATCTATGTAATGGAGAAGACATTTTGGTAAAATTCACTTTCATTCATGGCAATGACTGCTCCTTTCCTCCTAGAACACCTTCTTCCTCATCTTTAACAATGGAACCTCCAAAATTTTAGTTGGGCACGTGGACCCAGAAGATTACATTTCCTATCCTCTTTTGTATGTAAATATAGCCATCTGGCTAATATTTGGTGAAGGGAGTAGAAGAAATGTGTGAAATTTTCAAAATATTTCTTTAGATGGATGGGATTTGTGCTTTACAGTACATTTCCTCTGAAAAGAGGGCACAATGGTAGAAAGAGGAGCCATCTTGTGCCACAAGATAGAAGAGATATTCTTTGACACCAGTAAATCACCAACAAGGCTTTGGTGTACCTAGACAGAACTTAACTAAGGATAAAGAAATTCCTATCTACTTTAAGTTATAGTAATTTTGTTTTCTTCGTAACAGCAGCCCAATCTATATTCATTCCTCATGCAGTTCTAGACAATGAACTATTCTTCGCTACCTGCATTAGCTTAGAGAATTGCTACATACCTCAAATGCTCCCCCAGCTCAAGGCCCATCTTAAAAAGCTTCTGACAAGCTCATCCAGTTTAGAAAACAAATCAACATTTTTATAGTTCTATAAAGCTTTAGCATTAACCAGTTTATTGTTGTTAGCAGCCCATCGTACCGTTTAAAAATGATGACATAGGATTCAAATATAGGAGGTTTTAGGGAAAGTGAAAGGAGAACAGGAATGGACAAAAAAAGAGACATTCTGTATATGCATAAATTAGATGTAAAGAACACAAGCTTAAATTAAAAAAAAAAAACAATATAATGTAGACAAATACAAATAGGCACAAACAAACAGTTTGCAAGATAAAATACAGATAAATGGTAAAAGAAGATGAGGGGATAGGAGAGTTCTTAGCTGGTCAGGTGACTGTGGGATCTCTGGATGTTGATTGAAGATGATTAAAGCTGACTCTTGAGAGACGTTTTCACACATTTTTAAGAGAATCTCCTTGTTGAGGACTGGGATACTCTCTTCTTTGGTTTCCCCAGCCAGGCTGATGCAATCTCTATTAATTGTGATTCCATAATGCTGAACCTTTACAAAACTTGTCATTTGAGGTCATGCCAACAATTTTTTTAAGATACTGGAATGCGTAATTCTTTTCAAATTTATGACATGTCATCTCTTCTAATGTTTATCACCAGTGAGACAAAGAAGCGAAGGATAAGGTTCTCATTCTCATTTCAAGACTTAATTCATATGGTCTTTAAAATTCAAAAAATAAGTCTAAATAGGCAATTCAGTCTATTTTCCAGACTTTAAACATCTCTCAAATAGAATTGTTTATAACATAGTTTGTGTTTTAGGAGACTATTCTGTTATTAAATTGAATTATTTTAAGTTATTGGATTATAATAAATTTAAATATGATTAAATGTTTGACACAAGAAATAATTTACAGCCAAGTACCAGAAGTTTTACCAAATGGATTCAAGAAATATATCTTGGATCAATAAATTATTCTATGATGATATAAATAAAGAATATACCTTTGTTCCATTCCTCTGATTAAATATGTGGTGCATATTTCCAAACATTATAGGAAAATAGTCATCTTTGGTTTTTTATATCCAGACAATGAAATGACAGCCAATTCTGTTGAGAAGGGAAAAGCATATTCTAAATGTAATATGTTTCCAGTCCATGGCCACAAAAATAGTTTTTCATTTGTTCTGTTTTAATGTTTTTAGCCTTTACTACCTCACAGTTAAGAATTTCATAAGTCATATGTTTTAGCTATTAAAAAAAAGTATTTTAAAGAATAATTGAAATATTTTAGGGAATTACATTTTATTTCTATCTTGCCCTTTTACTTCCTAAAACCCTTGACTTAATTTAAGTAAGATTTTAGCTTTTCTTGAATTTCTGTATTAATGGATTATTTTTACCTATTTTGAAATTGTCACATTTAAACACAGTTTGTTTTAGGTTTTCTACTCTAACATGCTTACATGATCATTATAGATAAACCTAAATACAAAGAAGTAAAGATGACTGTGAAGATACTCTTGTGCTTAGCACCAGTATAACTTTTGATAATACTGGGGCATAATTTCATTCTGAATTATTTCTTTTTAAAATATTTTCTAATTTTCTTGAGCAGAGTTCCAGTAGGTTGTGAATTATACTTTATCAATATGAAAATGTTATTTTATATTACTTCCCAGTTCAAGTTTAAAAAAGCAGGTGTTCCATGCAGCCGTTGTCAAAAAGAAAGAGCTGCTTACCTGGCAAAGTTGTTGAAACCAAATCTATAGATGAGCCTCATGTCTATTTCTCAGTAATAGAAATCTGAGATCTGGGCTCCTACCTGACTTGGCTCCAAGTGATGGTAAAATTTTTGTCATATGGTGGAGTGGCAAGTTGTTTACTTGAAGACATGGCCTAGGTCCTAAACATTTCCTTAAACAGCCCAATGTTTTAATTCAACAGGTAATTAGTGAGTATTTGCTATGTGACAATCACTCCGTAGAGTGAGGGAGAAGTTAGACAGGCTGTTGTGACATCTCCAGCCAAACGGTGCCTCCTTATTTTTAACGTTTATCCAGTATGATACATTGGTTTTGGCTACTGAATAAAAATTATGTAATTTGGTTAATTTACTTCTATGACAACTAATTTAAGTAATTAAATTGCCAGCATGGATTTTTTTGATCTTGAATATATTATGTTCAATAAAGAGATTTAGATTCCATATTCTAGTTAAGATCCGTTAGTTGTAAAATATGAGTAAATTATTAATGCTTCTGCATGTATATATGTATATGTGTGTGTATTTATTTATTTAATTTTTTAAAAAGATTTTATTTATTTTTTGAGAGAGAGAGAGTGCACAAGCTGGGGGCAGGGACAGAGGGGGAGAGAGAGAAGCAGACTCCCCACTAAGCAGAGAGCTTGAGGCAGGGCTGGATGCCAGGACCTGAGCCGAAGGCAGATGCTTAACCCATTGAGCAATCCAGGTGTCCCTGTGTGATTTTTTTAATGCTTCTGTATTTAATCTATTAAATGAGACAAAATATACAAAATGTCTATTATAATATCTGGATCAGAGTAAGTGTCCTTTAAATATAAGCTATTTTTAAATTTTTATTTATTTATTTAAAAAAAATTTTTTTTATAAACATATAATGTATTATTAGCCGCAGGGGTACACGTCTGTGAATCACCAGGTTTACACACTTCACAGCACTCACCATAGCACATACCTTCCTCAATGTCCATAACCCCACCACCCTTTCCCTACCCCCCTCTGCTCGGCCACCCTCAGTTTGTTTTGTGACATTAAGAGTCTCTTATGGTTTGTCTCCCTCCTGATCCCATGACTCATTTGAATAGTATGATCCCATTTGGGAAAAAATAAAAATTTTTAAATTCTAAATATAAGCTATTTTTTTACTGATTTGTTATTACAATAACAATAATTTTCTTTTTATCTTAATTGATGGTCAATAAAGAATGTATATATACATTTCCTTCAATATTTAACAAATGTCTCTTGATTATTTCAAAAATTTAAATACATATGACTTTTTGTAGTGGAGTTATTTAATTTAAATTTTAAAAATCAAATGGTATATTGGCTTCCAAATATGAGTGAGATCATATGGCATTTGTCTTTCTCTGACTCACTTATTTCACCTAGAATGATACACTAGCTCTATCCACATCATTGCAAATAGCAAGATACAATTCTTTTTGATGGCTGAATGATATTCAGTATATGTATACATGTATGCATGTATAAATATATGTATACATATATGTATTTAGATATGCTAGATGTGTGGTGTGATGTTGTGTGATGTGTGTGTGTATGTGTGTGTGTGTGTGTAAATATACACACATATGGTATACATTATATACCACATTCTTTATGCATTCATCAGTTGATGGACTTTGGGCTTTCTCCATAATTTGGCTATTGTTGATAATGCTGCTATAAACATCAGGGTGCATGTACCCCTTTGAATCAGTATTTTTTTATCCTTTGGGTAAATACCTAGTAGTGCAATTGCTGGATTATAGAGTAGTTTCATTTTTAACATTTTGAGGAACCTCCAGGTTATTCTCCAGATTGTCTGCATCAGTTTGAATTCCCACCAACAGCACAAGAGGATTCCCCTTTCTTCACATCCTTGCCAAAACCTGTTGTTCTTTGTGTTGTTAGCCATTCTGACTTGTGTGAGGTGATATCTCATTGCAGTTTTGATTTACGTTTTACTGATAATGAGTGATGTTGAGCATCTTTTCATGTATCTGTTAGCTATCTGGATATCTTCTTTGGAAAAGGGTCTATTCATGTCTTCTGCCCATTTCTTACCTGGATTATTTGTGTTTTGGTGTTGAGTTTGGTTAATTCTTTATGTATTTTGGATACTAACCCTTTATCAGCTATGTCATTTGCAAATATCTTCTCCCATGTCATAGGCACCTTTTAGTTTTTTTATTATATCCTTTGCTGTGCAGAAGCTGTGTGTGTGTGTGTGTGTGTGTGTGTGTGTGTAAGTTAGTCACCACACAGTACATCATTAGTTTTTGATGTAGTGTTCCATGATTCATTGTTTGTGTATAACACCTAGTGCTCCATGCAATCTGTGCCCAGCACTAGGTTCGCCCATTTCCAATTCCCCTCCCATCTAAAACTCTCCATTTATTTCCAGAAGTCCATAGTCTCTCATGGTTCATGTCCCATTCCAATTTCTCCTCCTTCATTTTTCCCTTCTCCTAACGTCCTCTATGCTATCTATTCCTTATGTTCCACAAATAAGTGAAACCATATGATAATTGACTTTCTCTGTTTGACTTATTTGACTTAGCATAATCTCCTCCAGTCCCATCCAAACTGATGCAAAACTTGGGTATTCATCCTTTCTGATAGCTGAGTAATATTCTGTTGTGCATATGGAACACATCTTCTTTATCTATTCATCTATTGAAGGGCATCTTGGCTCTTTCCACATTTTGGCTATTATGGACATAGTTGCTATGAACATTGGGGTTTAAGAAAGAAAAAAGATGAACATATGGGAAGGGGGAAAAGAAAAAAAGGAGAGATGGAAACAAGCCATAAGTGATTCAACAATAGAGAACAAACTGTTAACAGAGGGAGGTAGATGGAGGATGGGCAAGATGGGTGATGGGGATTAAGGAGGGCACTTGTGATGAGCACTGGATATTATATGTAAATGATGAATCACTGAATTCTACTCCAGAAACCAATATTGCACTGTATGTGAACTTACAAAACTTAAATTTAAAAAACAGGGGAAAATAAATAAATAAATAAATAAGAGTACTGGAAGTATTTCAAGTAATAATCTTACTAAATCTCCTTTCTGACACATACATATGTTGGGAGTTCCCTTTCCAAAAAGAGACAGCTTATGTATTTACACATATATGAAAAGTTTCAGAAATAATTTTGTTAAGGACATTTTGGTTCAAAGATTAAGTTCTAAAGCAAGTAAAATTTCTGGGGAACTAGACAAATTACATGGTTAATGAAGAACAAAGAACTTCAAGAATTATTTTCTGCAATTTTCTAGTGAAAAATATTGTTTTCAATTCTTGATACTCTAGGTCCAAAGTTCCCTGTCCACAATCCCAAAATCCAAAGGGTTCTAAAAACAGAAAAATTGGTTCCTAAATGATATGTTGGCAAAACCTGACATGACCCAAATTCAATCAGTGACAAAACTAACAGGAAATAACTTGAAGATCTATATACTTTCAACTTGCCCCATATATAATATAAATATTTATAAATATTGGCAGACATAATAATAAGCTTAATTATAGAATGCTGCTCCATACCTCTCTGGAGATAATAGGTCAAATATGGTATCTGCCACTAATTATCTTTCTAAAATCTGCCAAACTCTAAATTTAAAAAAAAATCAAGCCAAAAGCTCACATGTCTGATAAAGGATTAATATATTATTAATTATTAATTAGATACATTATAGCATAACATAATATAATATTAATAATGTATTATTAATGTGTTAGTATTACCAGAGTTTTATAAACTATAAATAAATAGAAAGCACTCTTGTTTCCTTCTAAAAATTTTTAGACACTTTAAGAATGTCTCATTATCACTGAGTAAATAAAATATATTTTTTCACAATTCCTCAAATTGTTAAATTGTGTATAAAACTGTATTTTACAAAATCAGGAAAAATTGTGCCAAAATTTAAGTTTCTGTATTTGTAACATCAATTTCAGTTGGTACTTTCCATGCCTGTATGAATAAACTGATTCATTTCACATGCGTGGTTTAGCTTTTTTCTTTGTAGATCCTCCTGTCAAATAGAAAATGAAATGTAGGAATTTCTTTTTTTTTATTAACATACAATGTATTATTTGTTTCAGGGGTACGGGTCTGTGAATCATCAGTCTTACACAATTCACAGCACTTACCATAGCACATATCCTCCCCAAAGTCCATCACCCAGCCACCCTATCCCTCCCACCACCCTTCCCACCAGTAACTCTCAGTTTGTTTCCTGAGAACAAGAGTCTCTTAAGGTTTGTCTCCCTCTCTGATTTCATCTTGTTTGAAATGTAGACATTTCTAAACAGTTCATTAAACATCAGCTCACCAACTGCAGCATTAATTACAATTAAAACGCAAATATATTAAATACATATGAATTTTATTGCCTAACACTTAAGTTGTTACCATTATTGGCAATGTTAAAAATACGCATCTTAGGGGCTCCTGGGGCTCAGTCCCTTAAGCATCTGCCCTCAGCTAAGGTCATGATCCTGAAGTCCCAGGATCTAGCCCCACATCAGGTTCCCTGCTTAGCAGGGAGTCTGCTTCTCCCTCTGCCCTTCACCCTCCTCATGCTCTCTCAGCCCCTGGCCCCCCGGTCTTAAAAAAATGTGTACCTTAAATTCTTTCATCTTATGGTAAATTAATAAACATAACTGTGTACATTCCAGGTCAGATGTTTATCAAAGGTAATGTCTCACATTAACATGTCTACAATAATAAGAATATAGATTTTTTGGCTCATAGTGGTATTTAACATTTGATCATATTAATATAAGATCTATATAGATTGTTTTATACTTTATTCTTATTAATGTAATATCTGATTATTGTATGAAAATAAAATAGTTCTGAAAGTTTCACAACTAATTTAAGCTTTCTCTAATTTCTACTTTATCCTACTCTCTACTTGCTCTCCAGACACAATAACTTTGAACTCATAGATTTTTCTTCTGTAGTTGTTTCTCAGTATGGAAAACAATTATATATGTAAAATACATACATTAATATACACACATGTATGGGAAAATATAGATGATATATGTATGTATCTATAATTTTTGCTTATTGTGCTCTGATGTAATATGCAACTGATGAATTATTGAACACTACATCTGAAACTAATGATGTACATATGTTGGCTCATTGAATCTAAATTAAGAAAGAAAAAAAGGAAAAGAAGACATCTGGTTCCACCTCAGACCTACTAAATTAGAATCTACATTTCAACAAGGTCTCCAGGGGATGTGTATGCAAGCTCACTTTTGAGAAGCTTTGGTCTAACCTGCAGTGTTGCTATCCCTTTGTGTATTGTCTTGTTCGTTGGGCTGGAAATGCAGTGACTCTCTTAGAACTTGAGAATCATGTTCTTTGATTCCGGGAAATGTCTTTTTATGGTTTCTTGATAATTCCTTCTCTGCCATTTTGTCTCCTAATTGGAATGTCTTCTAAATAGATATGGAAACTTCAGGGTTGATCCTCAAAGTCCTTAGCTTTTCTATTTTCTCTCTTTTCATCTTATCTTTCCTCTTTCTGGGAAATTTGTCACACCAGCATCTTCCAATGCCATTGGAGTTTTTCTTAGTTGTCATTTCAGTTAGATATTTCTTTTTCTGATTATTTCTTTACATCTCATTATCCATAACCTAATTATAAGGCACACCCACCCACATAGGATGCTGAGAAATATATTTTTTAATTCCAGAAACAAGTGTGAACTGCCAAAAATCGGTTCTCTGTTACAAAATAGAGGAATAAAGTATAATGTGGTTGGCAACTAGATGCCTCTACCACAAGTTCCAAATAACCAGTAACTAATTTCAAACAACTAATAACAAATAACTAATTTCATATGAATTTATCATATCATATTATATAATATCATGTCATATAATCATATTTCAGATAAGATTATCATATCATCTGTTTATATGTTTGATTTACACCTATCCACAAGCCTTCTTGTCTTGAAGTAAATTAAATGGGGGCTAGTAAGTGCAGAGAAAATTATTTTAAATAGGATAATTGTTTGAAAATGAAAACCTCTGAACCAAATACAATTTCAATTTTAAAATTCAGGATAAAGCTTCAATTTAGAGTTAATCAACCCCATACTTTCTAAATTATGTTAAGATCCATTAATATAATCAAATTATGTTTGCAACAAATTGTAGTTGGAAGGTTGAAATTTGCATAGGTTAGAGTAGAGTGTACTAATTGCTTTTACTCCTCTGACCAAAGTCTGACTCCTTTATCATTGAAAGAATTATACCCTTTGCTCAGATTTTGGAATAACACATGTGTACATCTGAGGGAGAAAGGATAAATCACCTTGTAAGTTTTGTGGGTCGAACCAACCTCCCTCACCGGTGTGGTGACATGTCATAGTCCTTCCACCCTCACTTCATGAATTTATTCAGTTTACATTTCTGTCCTTCCATTTGGCCAGCTTTTGACTGAAACAACAGAAATCTTAGAATAATTTGTATTTACATACAAATTCTGTCATGTGGCAGTGAAACAATTCTATAACCCTAAAAATTAAACTTCTCTTGAAGAGAAAGTATCAGTGGAAGATGCAAATCTAAACATCACTTAAAATATTTCACATTATTCCTGAATGTAAAACCCTCATCAGATTAGCTAGATAATATTTTTAAGTGTTTAAAGAGTTTCTTAATCATATTGAATTAATACCAGTTTTTCCAGCTACTAAAATATTTAAGTTAGAAAAGAATTGTGGAAAGAATCAAGATGCCCTTCAACGGACGAATGGATAAGGAAGATGTGGTCCATATACACTATGGAGTATTATGCCTCCATCAGAAAGGATGAATACCCAACTTTTGTAGCAACATGGATGGGACTGGAAGAGATTATGCTGAGTGAAATAAGTCAAGCAGAGAGAGTCAAGTATCATATGGTTTCACTTGTTTGTGGAACATAACAAATAGCATGGAGGACATGGGGAGTTAGGAGAAGGGAGTTGGGGGAAATTGGAAGGGGAGGTGAACAATGAGAGACTATGGACTCTGAAAAACAATCTGAAGGGTTTGAAGAGGTCGGGGGGATGGGAGGTTGGGGGAACCAGGTGGTGGGTATTAGAGAGGGCACGGATTGCATGGAGCATTGGGTGTGATACAAAAACAATGAATACTGTTATGCTGAAAATAAATGAAAAAATGATGATAAAAAAAAAGAATTGTGGTTAATGGATAGCAACATAACATGACTTGAAGTTTAAAGAAATTTAAAAGGAAATTGATTCGTATATATTCTCAGTAAGCTCATTTATATTTGTCATTGTTGCATTTAAAATGTATATGTCCTTTCTCTCAAAATTCACATTAACTCCAAAAATTTAGAGATTCTATTCATAAAGTTTAGCATCACTTAATTTATATTTACAGTGTAACATAATAAACTTTGTTTGTATTTATAATATGATGTCTATTATATAATCCATCTATTAGCTATTTTTATTGCAGGTAAAATGATGAACTATAGAAGTTTCATTAACATATAGATCTTCAGTCATGTCTGATCTTTTTGAGATATTAAAAAAAATTAAAAGGACTGAGAGGAGTAGTAAAATTTAGCTGGGTTTGTCCATACTACTGGGAACTATTGCTTCTGGCATAGCAATTAAAACTGATGTTTGTGACTGCCAGAAATAATGAAGTTTTGGATTTATGATGAGGCATCAAGCGTCATGCCCATATTTTATTTTTAAAGGTGAAAGATTTACAGTTGATGAGGCTTGAATTAATGTGGCTCATTCATTCCAGAAATGTGGGAGTGAAGGAATGTGAGTTCAAGGCCAAAAAATGCCATTGTGTCCAGGTGGAAGTGGAACAATAAAAAGGAAGCTACTAATGGGGTGGTTTATTTTCAAAATGCTTCATGTTAAATGTATAAAACCCTCAGCTTTTCAATAGCAAAATCAGAAAACTTAAGTTAGAACTATGCATTTATGTTGTTATAGTCTTCATCTTTATTTTCACTACAGAGATGAAATCTCAAAGCTAGGTGTTCTTCTTCACTAAATTTCCAGAAAATTCTCAACTCCCCAGACAAGCCAACTGACATTAAAAACAATGTTTCAGGAAAAAACTGGCCCGTTTTCTCTTCTTTCCCTCTTTATTTTCCTGCAACTTTTCTCCTAACGTGTTTATTTGCAGCACGATTTCTATCATAATATTCTGTTCTCTTCCTCTGAGGGGAAAAAATCAACCAGACAGCTATAATAGTTATTATTTAATTATATTTTCTCACATGTTTCCAAACGTTTACTGTTAGCTTCCTGCGTGTGGAGGCAAATGGATTTAAGTTATTTTCCTGAAAAATTTTTAGAAACTATTTTCTTCGTGTCTCAGATGGCTGCCTGGGTTTTCTGAGATGGTAACAAGTATGGCTGCCTACATTTAGAATCAAGAGACCCAAGGACACAATACTATGTTCACTGCTACCCAGAGGTTTTCAAGAAAAAAAAAATATTCTTTATTTTCATTTTTTTTTAAAGAAAAGATTTTATTTATTTGTTTGAGAGAGAGAGAGAGAGTGCTAGTGGCAGGAAGGAGCAGTGGGAGGAGGAGAATCCTAAGCAGGCTCCACACCAAGCCCAGAGCCCAATGTGGGGCTTGATCTCACAACACTGAGATCATGACCTGAGCCAAAATCAAGAGTCTGATGCTTAAATGACTGAGCCACCCCAGTGCCCCTATTTTCACATTTTATATGTACACAAATGTATACAATATATAAAATGTATACATTTTTTATGTAAACAAATGATACTAGACTAAAATCCCTGAAGCAGGTATATGTTATTTCTGTAGGAAATACTAATAGATTCACACAAGTAAATTTATATAGATGTAGATAAGTACATAGTATTTTTGAACCAGTAGAAATGCACTGAAAACTGGCACATTATTTCTTCAATGAATATTTGATATAAGATTTTAAAGAAATCCAAAATATTCCTATCGACTAAATAGAAGTTTATATCATTATTTTAAAAAGATTTTATTTATTTATTTGACAGAGAGAAAGAGATCACAAATAGGCAGACAGGTAGGCAGAGAGAGACGGGGGTGGCGGGGGAAGCAGGCTCCCCGCTGAGCAGAGAGCCTGATGCGGAGCTCGATCCCAGGACCCTGAGACTATGACCTGAGCCGAAGGCAGAGGTTTAACCCACTGTGCCACCCAGGCACCCCAAAGTTTATATCATTATGAATAAAATTCCCCCTGCTGCCTGTTATTTTTAACAGGCAGTTATGTTATTATTTTGAACTGAGCTTTAAGTGACTCTGTAAAGTTAACATATGTATGTATACATGTAACACATATACATATAGAAATGTAGTAATGTGCTGTTCTCTGGGGTATGTTATTGTTCGTGACATTCTCTCATATCAATTACATGTATCCTCCCCAGACAGAGAAAGCTAAGCTCCGGAAGGAGAGAAGGGCAGGCAGAAATGCAGAGAGAAGTGGTCAGAGGCTGTGTATCTCCTACTACCAGTGATTGCAAGATTTGGGGATGAAAGAAGACCTATTCCTGGGAGACATGGAACTGTGGATTCCTTCATAGGTCAACCTGGGCCCTAGGACTCCCATTGTTTTTGGTGAATCCCTCTCACACTACATAGAAATCTAAAATGTTTCCATCTAACCATCTCTTCTTTCTCCTTCACTTGGGGTCACTTTGTATCTTGGACTCCTATCTCTCCCAGCCTTGTCCAGCTTCTTCCCTATTTCCTTTTATTTTTTATTTATTTTTTTTCTAAAGATTTTATTTATGTATTTTACAGACAGAGATCATAAGTAGGCAGAGAGAGGGGGAAGCAGGCTCTCCCCTGAGCAGAGAGCCTGATATGGGGCTCGATCCCAGAACCCTGGGTCATGACCTGAGCCGAAGGCAGAGTCTTTAACCCACTGAGCCACCCAGGCACCCCCCCGCATTTCCTTTTATATAAGCATTTCCTCTAATAAAATCTTTGTACATTTAACCATGTCTCAATGTCTGCTTCTCAGAGGACTCAGACAAATACAGGAGCCTGTATGTGTTCATCCACTAGCTAGTCCATGACTTGGTGCCTTTATTAGCATCTGGCTTCTGGAGAGCTTAAGAAGAAACTCATTTGTATGGTACTGAGATTCTGGGACATGCCCAGGTATATTTGTCAAGCCCCCTAGAACTGTACATAATAGAATGAATTTTAATGTATGCAACTTAAAAAATCAGTCAGAATGTTGCAGATTTCAAGATGAATTGCAAAGTGTGACAAATGAGTCTAACTGTGTCATCAACATATGATATTACCTCACTGAAAGGGATGGGGAATAAGGAAGAAGCCAATCTGTAACTTCAGATAGAAGCATTTTGACCAGGAACTAAAAGGATGAAGACAAGAAATGTGTATAAATACTACACTCTAATTGACAGGTTTGGTTCCCATGAGAGTTTGTGTTAACAGCTCTGAGCCTGCATTAGGTGTATACTGCGGCTGAACAAATTCATGGATGATGGGTGATGGGAATCAGGTCTCTCACTGTTCTGGAGGGAAGTAACAGATAAGCCAGTTGGGGGTAGGTTAGATGGAAGCCTATAGAACTGACTTGGAGTGGCTACATTAATAAGAATTCTGTATGGCTTAATTTATATAAGAAAGATGGGTCCCAAATAATTTTAGATATGTGTACACAAGTGTTTATTTGCATGCATATATTTCCTTGCTCTTCCCACTGGAAAGCCTAGAGCGGTGATACAACAGTAGCAATAAGGCACTTGGACTCAGACCTTGATTTCAAATAGGGCTTCTTTGTGAAATGGCTGATTCCAAAGCTGGGCAAGAAATATACATAATAAGCTTGGATCCTCTAGTAGTGACTGAAAGTAAGGGGTTACTCAAAAAACAAAATGATGAGATCCAGAAAACGAGATGCAGCAAAGAATTGGAAAGAACTTCCAGTGTCCAAAGCTGGAATAAATTGAGTTTTCCAAAGTACAAAAGAAATACCCATGAATCCATCCTGATATAAATAAATGAGTAAATACACAAATGAGAACTAAAGGACAAATCTTCCATATGGAAGAATTCAAAACAATAAAACAGATACTTACCCTTCCAGGAGGTGGAACGTAACCTCCAGCATGGGCTGGAGTTAGTGATTCTCATCCAAAGAGTAGTGTGCTGGAAATGGAGTCCCTCCTCTGAATTGCCCTCTGCAGAAGCAGGCTGCTAGTGTCAAGGTTATGGGTTATGACCATCCCTCCCCTCAGCCCCAACCAACAGCAGGCTATGCAAGGGATAGGCTGGAAGACAGAATCCCACTCTTTTACCTCAAATGCAACAACATGGGAGGTTATGACAGCTCCAAATTTTCCTGTCGGATTTGCTGGAAACGCTCTTGTAACTGCATCAAAGTCCAACTTCTCCCTCTGCTCAGTCCTGCTTCCTTCCTTCCTTCTATACATGTTCTTCCAGGCAGGCCTCCCTAGGAAAGCTTCTCTATGCATATCTCGAAATAAGCTCTCTGGGGCCTGATTGAAGACATTCCGCCTTGTCAAAAGGGAGGACGCAGAGAGAATGTACGAGGCAGAAGCAGGCAAAGAAGAAGATTTAAGATGAACAGAGTAGATACCGTGGTGACACAGGGTGACAACATGACGAAGTGAAGAATGACACATAGATTTTACTAGTCTAGAGTGGAGGTACAGAGAATGTAAGATAGGAGATGGGCATATCTTAAAGAATGGAGATAGACAATATCGTGGAAGACCACAGGCAGGAGCTGATCCTGAATGTGGACGGAGCCTCTGCAAACAGGACTCCCTAATACCCTTGAGGGAGCTCCAAGGGCAACTGTTCAACTACGTAGCTTTGGCCACTGCTCTTCTATCTCTAAAGTGACCTGTCCCTGTCATCGTGTAAAGGGGCACTTTGGCCCAGCCCAACTGTCTTAATAGTTTAATAGTCTTAATTCCAGTTTAACAGGAATATAAATATTATAGCCAATTTTCCTCAAGTCTAATAATTCTTTCAGGACCTAAACTGACCCTGAAAATAATGGAGTTATTTATCCTGGGGGAAAGGAAAAGAAAAATTAAGAAAATGTTGGAAAGTATACAGGAAATTTAATTACCCTGGTGAATAAATTGAGTCCATAGCTATTAAGATGAAACTTCATGTAATATAAAACTTAGACTAGATTTTGTTAGACTCATGTTCCCCTAAGGGAACACACTCAGCTGAGACTTATAGGCAATTCTGGGGCCGCAGAAGGCAGTAAGAGTCACTAGATTCCTATAGGCTGGGATGGGGGGGAGCATTCGAAGGGATGAGGAACAGAGTCATAATGATGGGCCAGTGGTTGTAAATACAGGCAAATCTAGTTTCCCAGGGAGAACCTTGTGACTAGAGAAACAACTCAATTAAGATGAGAATTCAAGATCCTGAAAGGCTGATGTCATATACATCTCACTATACTCTTACCTCAAATTATAGGCTCAAACCATACTTTACTCATTAGTGGATATTTTCATCTGCAGTAAAGAAAAATTAAAAAAAAAAAAAGACTATCTTGTTACAGACTTTTTACCAAATTCTATTTCTGTGTTGGGTATAATCTAATTATTGGAGAATATGGTTAGAGAAAGGACCCTAAAAAATATCATTCTGCTGAAATAAATTTATTTCCTAATTGAGTTCCACAAAAAATAATTTAATCTTTAAGTAAAATCAAGAATGTCCCAAATTCTCACATTGAAAACTGACCCAGAGGTCATGAAAGTGTTCCAGAAGGAAATGTGAAAGTCCTGGAGTCTTCAAGCTCCAGCAAGCAGGCATGATTTTGCCTACTTCAAAGATTTTCAGCTGAAATGCATTTTCAACATTATACTAAGCAATTCCTTTGCATGTGGGAGGAGCAGGGGGAAGGTGGTGGCTTTGTGCTAACTTTCCTAAAATGAAATAAAGGGATATGAATGGTCTATAATTTCCTTCTTCCTTCCCCTGTTTCTAGTAATCAAATTATGCTTTTAATAAAATCAATTACAGAGTCATTAGTTTTGAAAGATTTTAGGTCTCCTGTAGAGAGTTGTTCCAAACCCAATACTTTTGTGTTAAGCCTTTTGTGTCATTATCTGTCCATTTTTAACATTAAGACTTTGGAAATAAAAACCTTAACTAACAAATTGTTCAAATTTGCATATATATATATATATATATGTTAATTTCAAATATTCCTATGACCACTAAATTTATTTGTTAACTTTTCTCTTATAAAACTCAAAAAATATTAATTAGAGTAAAACACTAACAATGGGAAAAATAACTATGACCCTGTGTTGACATTATCAGGATGTTCTAAATTTAACTGATATGTTTTCATAAATATCCCTGTTAGTTTTACTTTGTAAATATGTATGACTCAAACTTCACTTATTTCTTTCCAACTATGCCAGAAGTTTTTAGAATAATAAATGATTTGTATAAGAGATAGCTATTTCCAAGCATACAAAAACAATCTCTAGAATATGTACCATGTGCTAACCACCAATCATGGCATTTCCTTTTTCTTCTATTTAATTCATTTTTCCCCCCTCTCCTTCCATCCATTTTACATTTTATCATACGCACAGCTCTTGTATTAGAAAAGTATGGTTACATAACTAAAGAAATACAAATCAACCCATCATATCTAATTTTATTGAGTTTAATATTAGGAACAGAAGATAATAAAATTTGTCTGCATCTTAAAATGCTCTGAATTATCTTGCCAACTTTTAACTAATTATTCTAAAATTGGATTTAGTTTTACAACTAACATCATGATTCCCAATTTTTTCCACTACTCCCCATTTAGAAGTATACCAGAGACACACCAGTCTGAAAAAAGTGTCTTAGATAATCTTACATCTAAAATTACACTTAGAAGGGACAGAAGAAGACACAAGATTAAAGCTCTATAAAATTAAAGAACATGATACAGTAGATTTTTGTTTCCTGGAAGACCTTTCTTCCATAACTGTTGGGCAAGATACAATTTTCATTGGAGGAGTTCTGTGCTGTTTCTACCACCACACATTTTAAAAATGCTTTTTCTTGTTCAAAGCTCTCTCAGAAAAAAAAGATGGCTTATTGATTCTCAGAGTAATCCAGAGAACACAAATTATGATATAAAATGAAAATGTAGTTTTTTTCTAATGTAAATATATCTTTTTCTCTGTGTTCAAGAGAGCAATGACTAGATACAGCAAAGATATCTGCATTTAACAGAGGAAAAGAAGTAAGTGATAGGAATAACTCTGTAATAGTGGAACTCCCGACGTCACTCAGTAAGATATGGGGGAACTTTCCTCTGAAGGGTAGTGATGGCATGGAAAGAGTTCAGGGTTAGGATAGGGTTAACTTAGGTCCTGGCTCTGTCACTTACTAGCCCTGAATAAGAAAAAGGCATTTTCAGTCTTTTTCTGAGCCTTAGTGACCTTACTTGTAAAAAAGGTATAGTAATATCTTACATGATTATTTTGATTATCAAATGAAACACTGAAGATTCAGCATGAAATAAGTGTTCAATTCTAATCTCTATATAAGTCTACTCAAAGGGATCTTCTCACCATCTTTAAAGTGTGGGGTGCTTCATCTAGCCTTGCTCTGGCTGAAGAGTCAAGTATGTGTAATTTGAAGTAAACTATACATTTACTGGTTGAGTGCCTGCCTAGGGTCAGACATTATTTCCACAAACATGTTAAGTGATAATTAATTTAATCCTGAGAATTACTCTATGAGATAGGTGTCATGTTAGCCCCAATTTTCTTAGCACAGGAAAGCCAAATAATGTGATTGAACTGACATGACTAATTAGGAGGTGGAAACTGATTTTAAAGCCAGGGACTTTAGTCATTTTCTCAAGAGATGGAATTTACGGTTCATAATTAAAATAATTTTTAAAGTTCTTTTATCCTGTGGGCATATCCAGTCAAAAGTGTATAGTCCAATTACAATATTTTAAAGTTCTTGAGACATTATCTTGTCATGTGTTTATACTACTGACTAAATACATATTTAGATTCATTTTAAAATTTTTATTCTTTTTTATATATTTTTTAATTATGTTATGTTTGTCATCATAAAACACATCATTAGTTTTTGATGCAGTGTTCCAAGATTCATTGTTTATGTACAACACCCAGTGCTCCATACAATATGTGCTCTCCTTAATACCCACCACCAGGCTCACCCATCCTTAAGATTGTTCTTTTATTTAATTTTATAATTACGTAAAGCATCCCAAGGTCCCCCAAATTAAAAAAGCTATATTTTTTAAAAACCTGATTTCTAACTTTTCCCCCTTCAGCCTATTCTATTTCATCTCTTATAAGTGACATTGTTAAAAATTATATTTAAAAACAATGAATATTTAATTTACATTAAATCCCTAAGTTTTTGTTACTTTAGTATGTATTTTTAAAATACAAAATATAAACTAATTAATAAATAGATATTATAGAATGATTTGTTATGAGAACTTATCTTTCCTATCATGCATTTTTAAAGGCTTGATGTTTAGATCAATCATGCATCTATTTAAAATTTAGTAGGCTATAGATAAACTAAAACAGTTTTCATTCTTATAAATTGACTCAAAATCCATAAAGCAAAACTTGAGGAGCTGATAGATGGTACTTTCTCAATTACTAAAGGATTTCCGGAAAGACTAAGGTCTCAAACATCCAGAACAATATTAAAGACGGTTAATTACTACCCTCTTAAATGAAAATAAAAATAACAAAGACATCATAGCTTTGATATTTCATAAAGTCCCTATAAAATGTGACTTTTAAACTTCCATTGTCTATTTTTATTTTTAATACAAGCCAGTATATGCCTCTTTTTAAAAAATAAACAATGGCAACCTATACACTCTTTTTTCCTGCCTGGTTTGTTCCTCTTTGCATGGATGCATTAACATCTTTCCAACAGTCTCCTATAGATGGACATCTATGTTGTGTTCAGTTTCTGATATTACAAATAACTTTGCTTTGAATAACCTTTATAGACATAGTGCTTGTTTTTGACAGCATATTTTGGAGACAGATTCCTAGAAATAGGACTATAAGTCAAGTGGTAAACAGATATGTAATTTTTCTAGATAGTTCGAAAGTTCCCATCATGGGAACTGAATCATTTGCATTGTCATCAACAATGTACCACAGTGCTGTTTACCCTCAGCTTCTTCCACAAAGTGTGTTGTGAAACTTCATATTTTTCATTTTTCCTATTGGTTAGTAATAGTATTTCAGTGCAGTTTTCCCACTTTTCCAAATGATTAAGAGATGTGTATTTCTATTTTTACAAAACATCTGTTTTTTCTCTTTCCAATTCTCTGATTTTTTCTACTTCATTGATTTTTTCTTTATTTTTAAAAGCAAAATTATTCTCATGAACTTTTCATGAAGTAATATTTTTATTTTTTGACAAATCTTTATTGCATGCTTACTTTGCCTCATGAACTGTACAAAGTATTAGGAAACGTGCCTTTGTTTCACCTTCAGTGGAAAATGGGAAGAAATTCAGAGTTATTTTTCAATCATTATTAGAAGTTCATATCTGAATAAGAAATTCAACTTCCATGAATTAATATGGGATTCTTATAAAAGGTAGTATATTTACCAAGAGAGGCTAAGCTATTCTCTAGTAACAAGTAGGCTTCTATATCTTATTGTTTGGCTTAGCATTATATGGGTTATTTTTCACTCACCCTCATAGTATATATAGGTAAAACTGCTCTCCCTGGGTATTTTCCTAGGTATTAATTCAGGGACTCAATTTCCTTCTATATTGAGACATTGTTATCTTAAATTTGTGGCCCCTAAGTTTGCCACATAAGGAGAAAAAAGTATGTGAAGACGGCTTATAGCCAGGCCTAGAAGGAATGGGTATATATCACTTCACTGGTAGCCACATCTTATCAGCCAGAATTGACCAAAGGAAGCTTGAAAACACAGCCATCCTGTGTGTCCAGAAAGAGGACAATCAAGTAGGATTTCACAACCATATAGTGTTGTTTCTGCCAATAAGCAGTCTTAAATTAGAACAAGAGTTTCATGTGATTATCACTACATTACTTCATTTGACTATCATTACTTGAAGGAAAAATGGGAAAGCATGTAACATTTAAAAAGTCAATTATCATATGATTTCACTTATTTGTGGAACATAAAGAATAGCATGGAGGACACTAAGGAAAAATGAAGGGGGTGGAAATCGGAGGGGGAGATGAACCATGAGAAACTATGGACTCTGGGAAACAAACTGAGGGTTTTAGAGAGGAGGGGGGTGGGGGTTGGGTGAGCCTAGTGATGGGTATTAAGGAGAGCACATAGTGGATGGAGCACCAGTGTTATATGCAGACAATGAATCATGGAGCACTACATCAGAAACTAAAGATGTACTGTATGGTGACTAACCTAACATAAAAATAAATAAATAAACAAACAAAAAGTTACCGTTATGATAGCTTCCACATATTGCTCTATTTTCTTTCTTTTGAAGAGGTGAGCATCCAACCATTCCTCTATTAGTCAACTATGGCATAAATCTTCTGTTTCCTAGTGGCTGGGTGTTTTTTTTTTCCTATTGGCATATAACATTAGGCATTATGAATTTCAGTTATTCTTGTTTTGATTATCTCCACCTCTTTTAAGTATATTGCTAAAGCCTATCTTTTTCTTTAAATCATAATTACCATTCTGTGGGAATAGCTGGTTTTTGTTTCTTATTTATTCTCTGTTTCTAGAATGTGTGACAGGCTACACAAAAAGAACATTAAGAGTTACTATATAGGGGTGCCTATACTATATAGGGTGGCTTAGTTGATTAACTCTTAATCTCTTGATTTTGTCTCAGGTCATGATCTCAGGGTCTTGAGATAGAGGTCCATGTTGGGCTCCATGCTCAGTGGGGAGTCTGCTTCTCTCTCTCCTTCTTCTGCCCCTCCCCATACTCACACTCTCTCTCTAATAAATAAATAAATAAATAAATGTTTAAAAATAAATGAAAGAAAGAATGAATAAATAAATATATGAATATTTAAATATTTAATATTTTACCAGAACAGTTCTCTAGGTATAATTAATTTTTTTAAAAAAATCACTTATTTACCCTCATGTAATTACCTTGGAAGTAGGAGGATGATCATAATTATTCTTTTTTTTTTTAAGATTTTATTTATTTATTTGACAGGGAGAGACACAAAAAGAAAGGGAACAAAAACAGCAGGAGTGAGGGAGGGAGAAGCAGGCTTCCTGCTGAGCAGAAAGCTTGATGCAGGATCCCAGGACTCTGGGATCATGACCGGAGCTGAAGGCAGATGCTTAAGACTGAGCCACTCAGGTGCTCCATCAAGTATTCTTCTTACTCTTTCTCTTCTTCTTCTTCTTTTTTAAAGATTTATTTATTTATTTATTTGAGAGAGACAGTGAGAGAGAGAGAGCGCACAAGCAGGGGGAGTGGAAGAGGGAGAAGTGACAGGAACTGTGTCTACCCAGATGCTCAATGTACATTTCAACTTCTAAACTGGATAAAATTCTACAAAACTTTTAAGTTGGGAGAGCTGGCTCTTGTATTTAAAAATAATGTATAATTTGGGCACCTGGGTTGCTTAATTGGTCAAGCATCTGACTCTTGATTTCAGCTCAGGTCTTGATCTCAGGGTTTTGAGTTGAAGTCCTGTTTTGGGCTCCATGCTGGGGTGTGGATACTACTTTAAAAAATCTGTTTTTTTTTATGTTATTTTTTATTTATTTATTTATTTTTTCAGCATAACAGTATTCCTTGTT
This sequence comes from Lontra canadensis, assembly GCF_010015895.1. Classification (NCBI taxonomy): domain Eukaryota; kingdom Metazoa; phylum Chordata; class Mammalia; order Carnivora; family Mustelidae; genus Lontra; species Lontra canadensis. The sequence goes on along the minus strand of NW_022631021.1, from coordinate 2,548,515 downwards.
TTTGCACCACACCCAGTGCTCCATGCAATCCGTGCCCTCTCTAATACCCACCACCTGGTTCCCCCAACCTCCCACCCCCCACCGCTTCAAACCCCTCAGACTTTAAAAAATCTTACAAATTATGTATAAGAATAAAAATGGAATGGCTGGTTGTGATTAAAGAGAAAAAGGAAAATTCAGAGTGACTCTTTTTCTTGTTGGATGTGTGCGCCCATGGTAGGGTTTTCACAGGAAATATCTCATTTAAATCTCAGAACTACTGTGAAATAGACATTAGTAGCTTCATTTCTGAGAAGAAACAGTTAAGTTATTCAAATTATAATAAGACTTCTATTATTGGTTGAATTGTGCCCTTCCCCCCAAAAAGATATATTGAAGTCCTAACTCTAGGTACCTCTAAATGTGACTTCATTTAGAAATAGGGTCTTTGCAGATGTAATCAAATTTAGGTGAGGCCATACTGGATTAAGGTAGCCCTTAAATCCAGTGACTGGTGTGCTTATAAGAAGAAAAATATTTGGAAGATTTGGAGACACCCAGACACACACAAATGAAAGTTATGTGAAGATAGAGTGATCCAACTATGGTCAAGGAATGCCAAGGACTGTGGGAAATAGCTAGAAGATAGAAACAAGTATTCCTCTCTAAAGTCTTCATGGGGAACATGGTCTTTTGGACACCTTTGGATTTCTACACTCCGGAACTGAGACAATAAATTTCTGGTTGTTTTAAGCCACCAATTTGCAGTAACTTGTTATGGCCTACCTAGAAAAGCAATACAAAGCCCCATTCCTTGACTGCCTACCTAGTAGGCTGCAGACATTCTCCAGGCCATCTTACACGCTAATTAATCTAATCATTACACCATCAACACCAATTCATCCAGAGGGTAACAGGCTTGAGAAAAGTTAAGTAAGTCACCAATGTTACATTGTTTCACTGTGTTCAAGTGATAAGGCCAGGATTGGAAAGGTCAGATGTAAAGGTGCTATACATCATTACCAGTGCCTTTCTAAGTGCACATAATCAGAAAACAAATTTGAAATGAGGATTTCAGATTCCAGGTCCAGTGCCCTTATCATTAAACAGAATTAAAAAATAAATGTCACATTCATTAATGTAATCCTGAAGTTAACACATGAAGATGAGTGAATGTTACTATACAAAGTTCTATGTATAAAGTGTTAGACATTTATAAAAGAAGACTGCAATGCAAAATTATATGTGAGAAATGAATCAAATAATCTTAAATTAAATAAACACACTTACTGCAATTTTCTTGCATTAAATATTGCTAATTGTAAAAAGTCCAAGCCAAGAGATTTTGCCGTATAGAGATTTTAATGGTAACTCTATCTTCAGTAATTAGGTGAGAATTTTTTGACCCTATAATAAAAGAAAAAATCTCATTTAAAATGGGGTTGGGAAGTCCTGTAGGCAGAGGCCTCATGAATGTACCATCCATCCAACTTACTTTACTCCCCCAGAAGTAGAAAGGAAGAATTTCTCCTTGCCCAGCAACAACCCAGCTAATGAGAAGTTGCCACAACCCTAAACTCTTGCTTTCCTCCAATTTACTTTCTTCCAAAGAGCTGCTCTTAACTTCCTCCTTTCCTCTACACAAGAATGGCTTTGTTCCTTTTCTCTCTAAACTTTTCTATGGTTCACCATAGTTTCCTTGTCCTGAATTGCAATTTCTCTGCTATTCTCAAATAAAGTTGTTTTGCTAGTATTGGCTATTTTATTTTTAAGATTGGCATATCTAATATACTATTTATGTACTTTTTGAATCATCTTTATTGACTGATTATCCCCTCCACATAAACAGAAACTCCATGAAGGCAGAAGTTTTTGTTTTCTTTGTTACTGTATCTTCCTTTAGTGTCTAAAACAGTTCCTGGCACATATCAGTTCCTCAACAACATTTGTTGAATGAATGAATGAATGAATGAATGAATTTGTGGATAAATTTTTTTATAGTTCTTAACCTGAGTTCCAAAATAGAACCTCAAGGTGTCCACGAATGCTTGAAATTGCATGAAAAATATTGTATACATGCAAAGTTTTGGGCGAGGGAGAGTTCATCATTCCATCAAGAGATAACATATGATCAATCTCAGAATTTATTTATTTATTACTGAAGAAGTTTGTAAAATATTTATGTGAAACATAAAACATTGTATATGAGTTTTAAGTGTCAATATTAACCATAACTCCTGCTAAGCTCTGTATGATTTTAGCCACATACATCTTAGAATATCCTTGCATAGGAGCGCCTGGGTGGTTCAATTGGTTGAGCCTCCGACTCTTGGTTTTGGCTCAGGTTGTGATCTCATGAGTGTGAGGTCAACCCCACTTCAGGCTCTATGCTCAACAGGGAGTCTGCTTGGGGATTCTCTCCCTCTCCTTCCTATTTCACACCCCTGCTGGTGAGCATGCTCTCTCTCTCTCAAATAAATAAATCTTAACAACAAAAAAATATCCTTGCCTACATCTCCCATTTTCTACAGAAATATAAGTGAATGGAATTGATGGATCCTCTTGGACTCATATTCTCCTTTCTCATTTGTATTTCCACAATTCCTCTCCACATTGCTTTTTTTATTTTATCTTTACTTGCTTTTTCCATACTCACATTAACCTTTCCTGCTTTGCCCTCCTTTCTCTCTTCCTCCTACAAAGCTTCTTTTTTTTTTAAAGAAAACTATTATTATCAGGTTTATTGAGGCATAATTGACAAGTTGTTAAATATTTAAAGTATAGAGATTGATGACTTGATATACACATGGATTGTGGAAGGATTCCCTACATCAAGTTAATTAACACATCTATCACCTCACATAGTTTTCCTCTTTTTTAATTTTGGTGAGAATTTTTAAGTTCTATTTTCTTAGCAAATTTCAATTATACAATACAGTGTTATCAGTTATAGTCACCACATTATACATTAACTTCAGATCCTATTCATCTTATACCTGAAAATTTGTTGTACACTTTACCAGTCTCTTCCTATTTCTTCCACCCCACAGCTCCTGGCAGCCACTTTTCTACTCTCTGTTTTTATGAATTTGGGCTTTTTTTTTTCCTCTTTCTTTCTTTCTTTTTTTTTTTTTTTGATTCTATATATAAATGATTCCATAGAGTATTTGCTTTCCTCCATCTGACTAAATTCACTTAGCATAATGGTCTTCAATTGTTGTTACAGTCTTGGGCTTGAACTTTGTTTTGTCTGCCCCTACTTTCTTTTGGTTTCCCTTGGCATGGAATATATTTCTTCATAACTTCTCTTTCAGTCTATGTGTTCCCTAAAGCTGAAGTGGATATCCTGTACGCAGAACATGGCTGGGTCTTGTTTTTTAATCCATTTGCCCACTTTATGTCTTTTGATTGGAGGATTTAGTTCATTTGTATTTAAAGTAATTTTGGGTGGGTATGAAATTACTATCACCATTCTGTTCATTGTTTTCTGGCTGTTTTGTTTTTCCTCTGTTTCTTTCTTCTTCTCTTGCTCCCTTCCTTTGTGATTTGATAAATTTCTGTAATTGTATGCTTAATTTTTTTCTCTTTTTCTTCTTCTGTGTGGCTACTATAAGCTTTGCTTTGTGATTACCATGAGACTTACATAAAATACCTTATATATATATAACATTGTATTTTAAGCTGATAACAACTTAACTTCAAGTATATTGAAAAGTTCTACATTTTACACACTCTCCACCTCATGTTATGTGTTTGGTGTCATAATTTGCAACTTTTTACATTGTGTAAATTATTCTGGTTATGGTTATTTTTAGTACTTTTGTCTTTTATCCTTCATATGAGAGTTTTAAGTGATTTACCCACCAGCATTATAACATTGGGGTATTCTGATTCAAACTGTATATTTACCTTTACTAGGGACTTTTATACTTTCATATGTTTTCCTTTACTAATTAATCTCCTTTAGTTTCAACTTGAAGAACTCCATTTAACATTTCTTGTAAGGCTGACCTAAAGGTTATGAACTCCTACAGCTTTTGTTTGTCTCCTTTTGCTTCTTCCTTCCTGCCTAGATTCTAAAAGCCAGGGTATCTCATCTGATCTTATTCCTCAGTAAAGCAGCGTAAGTTAAGTCTAACCAAAATGAGGAGAGATATTTCTTGTAAGTCCACTTTTAAATTATTTGGTACCTCCAAAGCCTGGAGGTTCGGGCATACCTGTCTGTAAAAACCTCTGGTACCTTGTGCCTTGAACATCCCTCACTTGGAAAGGAAAAAATCATTTATCTCTAGCAATGTTTCTTCAACTTTTTTGATAATAAGAATCCTCTGGGACCCTAATTAAAAATTCCAATTGTTCTCTGGATATGGCCAGGTTTAGCAAGTAAAAACAGAAATACAATTATTCATTGTTTATCTGAAATAAAATATGGGAACACAAACATTTATTATTTATATGAAATTCAAATTTAATTGACATTCTGTATTTTATCTGGCATCTATATTGGGATGGTGTTCAGAAATCTTGTTTTTAACTTGCACTTCAGGTGGTTTCCATTACCATGTCTTGAGCAGAGATTCTGAGCAGTTTCCTTATCAAAGCCTGCTAGCCAACTTCACAAGGGACACTTAGAAATACTCAAATCAGCTGTGTAATTGTCACTATTCTCATTGTTAGTTACTGTTTATGATTGCTTGCTATTCTTAAAAATCATAATTATGTAGGTTGTTCAGCATATGTTAGATGCATTTAATTCTATCCTTTGTTGATCACATCACCAAATTCTGGATTTATAGCTGGCTTTCAAATTTTGTAGTTCATAAGCATTGCCTCAATTTTAGAAATTGGAAAACTTCATAGGATACCCTTGAAACTACAAGAGTGGGTCTTTGGAGATGGAATTTGACTTCTCTTTTTGACCTTGGATTTATGACATCATTCAAATCAAACTGATTAATGATACAATGTGGGGAACCTTGACTCACAGTTTTGTCCTCAGAGGATCCTCAACTCTGGAATGTGTTTCTTCTCTTGATCCAATGAAATATGAGCTTCCTGGCTCCAAGGATACTTTCAAGGGCCAATTGTTTACAAAAACATTTGCATGAGGGCTTGAAAGTAGGGGTCCAGATGATAGATGGCATTTTAAATGCATTTGCCATGTATGAATCCCAGGAGGATCAGCAATGGAAACATTCCAAAAAGTAATACCCATAATTAGGCACATTAGTTTATGAAAAATTAGCCTCATATAGTTTGAAATTTTGACATGTCAATGATTCCCAGATTTCTAAAGTCAAGGTGTAAGAAACTAATTGCCAAAAATATAAACATGGATTTAATAAACATAACTCAGTCCAGCTTCAATAACCCAGAAGCCCAAGAAAATTTCAGAACATGATTTCTCAGAATTTCTGTGACCTTTGGGAGCCTTCCATTAAAGAAAAATGAAGCAGATTTGCTTTAAGTAATTCCAGCCTTCAATGATAAATAAAAGGAATCTTTCACAAACATCAGAGTTCTTTTAAAGTTTTTGTTTTAAAAGGCCCAAATGTTCTGTAAGGTTCTTAAATTATTTTTATAGGTTTGGAGAAGGTTTTGGCTTCTTGGGGCTAATATTCTGGGAACAATGAAAAATATACTGGGAGACCTTCCTTTCATAGACACCATGTTAAAAGGAAATGCAGTGCAAGATTGAGATGGTTTCCTCGTCTTGGTTAGACTAGTACTTGAAATCCACACAGATTCCATAAGATTGTACAGTATGAACAGGCCCCTGAAATTCTCATTAAACTTTTTACCTTCAGACTTTATTGAAACTTGGGACAACACCTCTCTCCCTCCCAACCTCAAATGGTTTAACTCCTGCAGGAGAGAAAGAAAGAAACTTTCTCTTACTTTCTTAGAGAAACGACATAAGGTTATTTTCATCCTTCACAATATACTAGGGATTTGATTTCTCCAATATGCATTACAACACAGAGTTTTGAGCTGAAACATCTTTAAGGGTATATGGAATGTGAGGTAGAACATTTTTTAGTAGCAAAATGACAAATTGCTAAGAAAGAGCATTATAATATCTTAGGGAAACTTCCTAATATCATTGAACTTCTTTCATAAATGTTTCTATTACACAACCTCTCTAATTCCAGCTCTAAATTTTTATCTTTGCTTAATAGTAAAAGTTATATTGTAACCTTGGTGTATCTCTACTTGAAATGTTCAATTGGAATTCTTTTCAATAATAGTACTTATTATTTTAACATAAGGACAAATGAATGCAAAACTGTACAAAACTTAGCACAGGATCAGCCTGATTCTATGATATATATGTTATGCTAAGTAGTCAGAGAAAGTATTCTTTCCCAATACATCCCCCAGAAGATGTTCTGCAACTTCATGCAAAGCCAAAGGGAAAAATGGGTTCAATCTTTCCCTTTACAACTGTGAATGTGATTATTTTTTACTGATACAAGTCTAATTTCAATTTACTACATCTTCTAAAATCAAGTTTTCTATGAAGATTTTCATTTTAACAATTCACAAGATTTCTACTTGTGAAATTGAATTTCATAAGAATTAGAAATCTTGCGTAGTAGACTAAGAAGCAGCTACCACCACCACCACCATCCTGCCTGAGAAAACCATATGAGCTCTTGGAGGCACAATTTCTTTATCTCCAATATAGGAATGATTCATGACCTGTCTTTATCGTGTGTTCATGTGTGAGAAGCTCTTAATTAATAAATAAATGTAGAAACATCTATTAACCATAAAGTAACTTACCAACAGAATATATTTTTATTGTAGGATCCATTGAATACAGGACATTTTATCAGAAACCAAAGAATGAAGACATTACCTATTTATCTGAGTGGCAAAGAAGTTATTGGAAGCAATGGAATTCTTAAATTTGCATGATGATAGTCCATGCTTTGGAAAGAGGAAAAGGCGTAATTGGTCAAGTTATTTCTGCAAGATGTGAAAACAACATCAATTCTCACAGGCCATAAAATCTAGCTCTTCCTTAAAATGAAGGTTTTATTATTTTTCAGCTATGGTGAAGGCAACATATCAGGAGGTGATTGGCATTGAAAAGATAGTTTGTTACTCACAATTCCCAAGAGAAAGGGGCTTTGCACATCATACCGGGCCATGCAGGAAAGCACCAGAGCTGGTCAGGAGGCAGAGGAAGTGAGGGGAAAATATTGGCAAGAGCCCTTTGTTGTGGTTTCTGTCGTCAGAAACTGGCAAGGCAAGGATGGGAAGGTTTAGGATTGACTAGTTTGAATAACTTCAGTGTTATCAGGGGCACAGGGGCTGTCCTAGTATTCCGTACTTAGCATTGGGGTGATTAAAGTAGGAAAATAATGCTTCTCAGTGTTGGAGCCCAACAGATGGTGGGATGTAGGCTCTGAATTGATTCCTTTGCATATGAAAGGTGTACTCAGCAAGCCAACCTTTTACTATCTCCTGGAATTATCCATCCCTGAGAAGACCAATCTTTCTGGGCTCCTGGGCAAGACCCCTGATGGCAAAGTGTCAGAAATACAAAAAATATTGGTCTGAAATTTTCCTTTTTGGTGGGGTCTTTGCATGGTTTAGAGGCAACCCACGGAATAGGAGAAGATATTTGCAAATGACAGTACAGGCAAAGGGCTGATATCAAAGATCTATAAAGAACTCCTCAGGGGCCCCTGGGTGGCTCAGTGGGTTAAAGCCTTCCTTCAGCTCAGGTCATGATCCTAAGGTCCTGGGATCGAGCCCCACATTGGGCTCTCTGCTCAGCAGGGAGCCTGCTTCCCTTTCTCTCTGCCTGCTTGTGATCTCTGTCAAATAAATAAACAAAATCTTTAAAAAAAAAAAAAAGAACTCCTCAAACTCAACACACACAAAACAGATAATCATCTCAAAAAAATGGGCAGAAGACATGGACAGACACTTCTCCAATGAAGACATACAAATGGCTAAAAGACACATGAAAAAATGTTCATCATCACTAGCCATCAGGGAGATTCAAATCAAAACCACATTGAGATACCATCTCCCACCAGTCAGAATTGCCAAAATCAACAAGACTGTAAACAAGTGTTGGAGAGAATGTGGAGAAAGGGGAACCCTCTTACACTGTTGGTGGGAATGCAAGTTGGTGCAGCCACTTTGGAAAACAGCATGGAGATTCAATTCCTTAAGGAATTAAAAATAGAGCTTCCTTATGACCCTGCAATTGCACTACTGGGTATCCACCCCAAAGACACAGATGTAATGAAAAGAAGGGCCATCTGTACCCCCAATGTAAATAGCAGCAATGGCCACAGTTACCAAATGTGGAAAGAACCAAGATGCCCTTCAATTGACAAATGCATAAAGAAGATATGGTCCATATATACAATGGAGTATTATGCCTCCATCAAGAGGGATGAATACCCAACTTTTGTATCAACATAGACAGGACTGGAGGAGATCGTGCTGAGTGAAATAAGTCAAGCAGAGAGAATTAATTATCATATTATCATATGGTTTCTCTTATTTGTGGAGCATAAGGAATAACATGGAGGACATGGGGAGATGGAGAGGAGAAGTGAGTTGGGGGAAATTGGAGGGGGAGATGAACCATGAGAGACTGTAGACTCTGAGAAACAAACAGAGGGTTTTGGAGGGGTGGGGGTTGGGAGGTTGGGTGAGGCTGGTGGTAGGTATTATGGAGGGAACGTATTACATGGAGCACTGGGTGTGGGTGCATAAACAATGAATTTTGGAATACTGAAAAGAAATTAAAAAAAAATAAAAATTTTAAAAAAGAAAAAACACAATAATAAAAAAAGAAATACAGAAAATAAAAAGGTGGTTAATACAGAGAACAACATTCAATAAGAAGTAAAAGAGAAATTGCATCTGTCACAAACATGCTAGTTTTCATGGTTCTATATAAGAAAATGAAACCATGATTTATATCAAGTAAGTAAATAAGCCCATACTAAAAGGTAATCTTTCAAAAATTTTCACTCACTTTGTAACTATCAAATAATTTCATTGACTATCACTATGCTTGGAATGATTTTTCTGTGTGTCCTCTGAATCTATTGTATATATCTGCTTCAGATCCGATTCTGGTGCTGGGGTCCAGCATTGCAGCAAATAGCTAAAAAAGATTATAGAAAACGATCCATGAGTGTATTTGCTGAGAAGCTCCCTCAGTCTAGGAATGTCTTATCTTAAGTATCCTCATATCTTACAGTACCTCAAAGACTGCTTTTTATAGGTGTTGAAGAGATGTTTCCTGAATTGTCTTGAAAGGACAAGTAAAGAACCTTAAGGAAGATAAGATGAATCTAGTTGGGAACATACTGACAGTTTAGGGGGTAAGATGGCCAAAGGAAGATATTGTAGTAAATAGCTTACTAAAAGATTTAGAGACCACACGAAATGTGTCTTGAAAACAAACTCGCAGATATCATAAATTAAGAATTGAACATGAGGCGAGAAGGTTGAGCATATACTGCTGGGGATTATTTCATATGACATGCACACTGTGTCTGTGTACCATAATGGGAAGGGGGCTCCTTGGGCAGGTGCAATGCATAACCTGTCCACTCAACACAGTATCTTTAAACACTGCATAGCACAAAGTAAGAGTTGCATACATGCATCTGAATAGAAGGAAGGAAAGCAAGAGAGTAGCCAGAGAGGAGAAAGGGGAGAAAGATTTTCATTGGAAAACTGTATGGTAATGGATTCCATTCTTCAAAAGATTTAGACAAAACATATCTCATGGTAAAATATGTTTAAGTTACTTTTTATTGCTCCAAATACATGTGATTCTCTCCTCCCTGTGAAGAAAACTGTCAATACTATAGTTTAAAGGGAAAGAGATTCTTTGTTTTTGTTTTTTATTTAATTCCAATGTAGTTAATATTCAGTGTTATATTCATTTCAGGTGTACAATCTAGTGATTCACCAATCCCATATATGACTCAGTGCTCATCAGGGTAAGTGGGCTCTTAATCCCCTTCACCTATTTCACCCATCCCATCTGCCCAACTGGTAACCATCTATTTGTTTTCTATAGTTAAGAGTCTGTTTCTCAGTTTGCTTCTTTTTTTTTCCTGTTGTTTTTGCTTATTAAATTCTACATATGAGTGAAATTCTATGGTATTTGTTTTTCTTTGATTGGCTTATTTCACCTAGCATTATATTCTCTAGCTCCATTCACGTTGTTGTAAATGGCAAGATTTCATTCTTTTTATCACTGAATAATAGTCCATTATATATACACCACTATTTTCTTTATCCATTCTTCTACTGATGGGACACCTGGGCTGCTTCCATAGTTTGGCTAGCATGAATAATGCTACTATAAACATAGGATTGCATGTATCATTTTGAATTAGTGTTTTCATATTCTTTGGGTAAATACCCAGTAGTGTGATTACTGGACCATAAGGTAGTTCTATTTTTAATTTTTTGAGGAACCTCCATGCTGTCTTCCACAGTGGCTGGATGAGTTTGCATTTCCACCAGCAGTGTATGATGGTTCCTTTTTCTTGGCATCCTTGCCAACATATGTTGTTTCTTGAGTTTTTGATTTTAGCCATTCTGACAGGTGTCAGGTGATAATCTCCTTGTGGTTTTGACTTGCATTTCTCTGATGATGAGTGATGTTGAACATCTTTTCATGTGCCCATTATCCATCTGGCTATCTTCTTTGGAGAAATATCTGTTCATGTCTTCTGCACATTTCTTAACTGGATTATTTGTTTTTTGGTGTTGAGTTTTATAAGTTCTTTATATGTTTTTGATACTAGTCCTTTATGTCATTTGCAAATGACAAGGATATGACAAAAATAATATGTCATTGGCAAATATCTTCTCCCACTCAGTAAGTTGTCTTTTAGTTTTGTTGTTTCCTTTGCTGTGCAGAAGCTCTTTATTTTGATGTAGTCTTAATAGTTTATTTTTGCATTTGTTTCCCTTGCCTCAGGAGATGTATCTAGCAAGATGTTGCTACAACAGTGTCAGAGAAATTACTGCCTATGCTTAAAGAGAAAGAAAATCTTACACAGAATAATAGACAAATGATTGAAAGTAAATGAAGAAAGGAGGAGTTTAGTTACTTTTTAGGCAAATCATACTGTTTTTTTATGAAATTAAGAGTTAGGGAAAATAAATATAGAAAACCTTGAAATTGGTTCTTGTATTAAAAATTATATTAATAGATCAAATAAAAAAGTAGTGAGTGGGTAATACCTATTATTAATATTAACCCATTCAACAATATATTTGGATTGTTTTAATACATTATTTCAATTTTCCATCTCCACTACCACTACACACTTATATTCCCTGGTTATGTATACTAATTTACCTATATATAGCCTCTCCTTACTGATGAAAGTCTTTCGCCACTTTTACTTTTCTTAAAAAACAATTTTTGTCAAGACTCACCTACAAATCTCCAACTTTCTGTTGTATATTAGTGCACTGATTTTTGTAATTTTCCAAGTTTTTATTCAGATTTATGATATATTTTCTACTCCAAGTCAATGTTCATATTCTCTTGTTCATGTTCTCATGGTCTTTCCCATCCCTTTTATATTATTTCAAAGCACTCTTTATAAGAAAAAAAAGCAGTAATAGCACTTTTAGGTGATCTTTTATTTTTTTATTTTTTAAAAATATTTTTTTTATTTATTTGACAGGGAGGCAGAGATCACAAGCAGGCAGAGAGCCAGGCAGAGAGAGAGGGGGAAGCAGGCTCCCTGCTGAGCAGAGAGCCAGATGTGGGACTTGATCCCAGGACCCTGAGATCATGACCTGAGCCAAAGGCAGAGGCTTAACCCCCTGAGCCACCCAGGTGCCCCTAGGTGACCTTTTAATTGCAGGTTTATTTCTTCCACTAGACTGAATACTCTAACGTCAAGAATTGTATATAATTTCTTCATTGTCATATCCCAGGAACATAGCAGAGTATCTGATACAAAGGAAATGTCCAGTACATCTTGATGAATTAATTAAATAAAATGGACAGAGTACTTGAATATATCTCAAGTGCAAGACCAATCATTTGATTGTAGATGAACTCAATGATACAAATTTGCTATGTTAACAAGGATGCAATCAGCATAAAGAATGATGATGTTGAAAGTAACATATTTTCCTAACTACATCAATTTCTGTGTAATAGCAATAAACAATTTTTTTTTCAATAAACAATTCTTAAGAAAATCCTCTGAGCAAATGGTTTGGTTGTCCAGAACGGGGAGGAGCTGCCTACGCGAGTATTTTAAAATGAAAATGACTATCTTTTTCCACAAGGAGCATGACAACTCTGAGAAGACCTATGAGTTGTGTCATTGATTTTATGCAATTCTTGTTCTTGAAATTTTATTTTCATTACAGGTGTCCAATACTATATAAGTCAAGGAAAGGCAAAAACCTAAACATTACAGTAATGGGCTCAAAACCATATATTTAATTTTAAAACGTGATTTAATCTTGTGAAAATCCTTAGCTTTCCTAATACACTGGTATAGTGTTTACTTCTTTTTGCCAATTTTACTACATGTCAGTTTACTTGGTGCTATTTCAAGGCTTTCTTTGAATATGAACAGACTTTTCTATTTTGACATTAATTCAAGAAGCTTTATTTACCACAAGCAGTTACTTGTTACTGATTTTTACTAAACATTATTTCTGTTTAAAGAATAGTGAACTTAAAATTCAAGCTGTTTAAGTCTTAGAAACTTGCTTTACCATCAAATCCATTCCATTTATTTTCATTCAGTTTATTGAGGTAAAATTTATATACAATAAAATTCACTAATTTTAATTGTATAATTTGATGAATTTGGGAAAAATATATCCATGTGTACATCTTCCCTTCTATCACATTGTAGTCCATTTCCTCCCACCAACCCCAGTCCTGGCAAACTCAGATTTGCTTTCAGTCACTAAGACTTTGCCTTTTCTAGTAACATCTTATGCAAGTCTATATTTACCTTCTTTAATTTAGCATAATGCCTGAAATCTACCCATGTTGTATAAATCAGGAGTTTGTTTCTTTTTATTAGAGTAGTATTCCATTATATAGATATTTCACATTTTGTTTACCTATTCACGTGTTGATGGACATGATTGATTCAACTATTATGGACATTCATATACAAATATATGTGTGGACACATCTTTTCATTTTTCTTGGGTAAATACCTAAGAGAATCTGGCAAGGGATTGCTGGATTTTATGTAAGTGTATGTGTAACTTTATAAATGGGGGCTGCACTTGATATTTTCCTTTCCAAGAAGTTTAGTTAATAATGTGTCAATATTGGTTTATTAGTTGTGACAAATGTATCACAATAATGTGAAATATAGACAATATGGGAAACTGGAAGTAGAGTATATGGGGACTTTGTACTGTCTTCACAGACTTTCTATTACCCTAGAACTCTTTCTAAAATAAGTTTATTATAGCAGAAGACATTTTGATCTTTGTGTTCTTAACCCAAATGAAGATGTTTCCTTTATTCATATTGAAGCATATCTTAATTATTAGGAAGTAATTTACACAGTCGTTAAATGTTAATTGTATCTTCAGAACACATATAAACTCTTCAAAACTCTCTTTTGAGGAAGACTAAAATACTAAAGGAAATTTACTAAGTTATAATTATTTGATAGTTATATACCCACAATTATCTACAGAGCAACTCAAGGAGGTGTGTTGCAAAGTAAAAATCTAAATTAGCAACTTTTGAATAGAGCAAAGAACCCCTACAGAATTTCTTTTTCTTTATCCTCTGCAGTGGCAGAAATTTTAATCATTATTTTAAATATTCCAGACTGTTTTGAAGCAACAAATGAATGGAAGATATAGATCGAGGGGATGACAAGAAAGATCATGTAAGACTGCACAGTAATGCAGGAAGAAAATTATTTATTTCCATTAACACGCACAATATAGCTGGAAAACAAATGATGATCCATTTTGGGGGGGAAATGTAAGAACAAAGGGCTAATGGAACCAGGACAGTAAACCATTTTACTTTTACAGGGGTATCTAACAGAGAGAAGTAATGGGAATAGAGATTTAGAGAACCATCCTGGTCTGACCAGTTGTTTTTAGTGGTGAGATGTAAATTTTTGCTACTCCCAGCAGATCCATTGAAAGCCACCTGCTGCCCTCTGTTAGAATCTGATTTTGTTTAGCTCAGTGTTGAGAATTATGCTGTATATTTCAAGGGCCATGAAACCAGAAGATGTGCCAATAACACTAAGTGAAATTTAAAACCTTTCCCAAAATGATCCCACTGACCTGTTTTACCTTGCCTTGTCCTTAATTAATATCTTTTGATTTTAAACAGCCAACTGAAAAAACAAATTAACTATTTCCTTTTGCATGATCTGACACATGAAATTAATGCCTGGTGGTGGCAATTTTTTTTTTACACTTTTAATTACATGCCTTGCCAAGGGCAGAATTTATTATGTTTTCAGTGAAAACTAATGTTTTCATAATGTGTTCTTCTTACAGTCAGTATAAATATTGAGAATTTCATGATACATTGCTGTCTAAACTGAAACTTCCAGAACGGAATTTTAGTCATCTTAGAGTTTAAAAGGGAAGGGTAAACACTGGTCACATTTTGCCTTAGAATGAGCCAAACAGGGGGTGCCTGAGTGGCTCAGTCGTTAAGCATCTGCCTTCTGCTCAGATCGTGATCCTGGGGTCCTGGGATCAAGCCCCGCATTGGGCTCCCTGCTTGGCAGGAGGCCTGCTTTTCCTTCTCCCACTCCCCCAGCTTGTGTTCCCTTTCTTTCTGTGTCTCTCTGTGTCAAAAAATAAATAAAATCTTAAAAAAATAAAAAATGAGCCAAATGGTATCATAAAAGCATAAATGAGATGTAATGTAACTTTTCATGGAATGTTATGTACTCTATGATTTTCTTTGCTTTGTTCTTTTTTTCTTTAATTTTCAAAAATAATTCAATTAAGAACACAAATAAAGGTATAATGTAAATTTTCTGCTGCATATTTAAAACAGCTTTATTGAGATATAATTGACATACATATTTAACGTGTACAATTCATTGAGTTTGGGTGTAAGTATAAACCCATGACACTATCATTATAAGCAAAATAATGAATGTATCCATTTCTCTCAAAAATTTCTTTGTGTCTGAATGTAATCCTTGTCACCTGTTATCTCCTTATTTTGAGGAAACCAATTTTCTGATTTCTGTCACCATGGATTACTTTACATTATTGTTATTTTGTATAATGAAATCACAATGCATGTCCTATTTTTTTCTGTCTTTTTTCACTCAGCATAATTATTTTGAGGATTATCCATGTTGTTACTTATATCAACAGTTAATTCTTTCTTATTGCTGCAAAGTATCCTAGTGTTTGGATACCATAATTGTTTATCCCCTCACTTGCTGATGTATAGTTGGATTGTTACTTGATTTTTGTTATTACAATAACAATAACTTGATATTTGTTATTACAAATAAAGCTTCTATGAGCATTTATGTCCACAACTTAAAATATCAAGTTAAGAGAATGAAAAGACAAGAAACAGATTGGGAGAAAATATTTGCAAATCACATATCTGTTCAAGTTTTTTAACAAGAACTTGATGAAAGATACTATAAAGATAGCAAATAAACTTAGGAAAAGATACTCAACATTATTAATCATGAGAAAACTAAAACCATAATTAAGTACTACTGCACACCTATTAGAATGGCTGACATTCCAAGTCTTATCAAAGATACAGAGTAACTGGAACCCTCATATGCTGCTCATGGGCGTGTAAAATGATACAACCACTTTGGAAAACAATTTGACAGTTTCTTTTAAAAAAATGAAATATATATATATGTATATATATATAAATATATATATACATATATATATATAACATGACTCAGCCTGTTTATTCCTACGTATTTACCCAAGAGAAATGAAAGTATGTGCCCTTTCTTCTAAGGTTATTCACTCTGATTTATTTGTTCTTCTGATCACTATTCAGTCTGACTCACACCTATCCGTGCTTATCAGTTTACTTTTAGTTGTATACCTATCATGTTAAGTTGCTGTATACTTTACAATATTAGCTGAACATTTCTTTTTACATTGCAATAAGTCCCCTACCCAAATTATGACATGGTTATTCCTAATCACTAATATACACATAGTGTAAATATTTTGATATATTTGTTTCAATTAATATCTAACCTTAACCCTGAAAATGGAGTTTGTCCGTTTTCTACTAACTCATGCATACATTTATCAAAGTTGTTGGTACAAAAGAAATCCTCTAAGGAAGGTAGTAAAGATGGGTTATGGACATTGGAGAAGGTATGTGCTATGGTGAGTGCTATGAAGTGTGTAAACCTGGCAATTCACAGACGTGTACCCCTGGGGCTAATAATGCATTATATGTTAATAAAAAATAAAAAAAATTTAAAAAGATTTAAAAAAAAGAGACCACTTGAAAACCTGAAAAAAACAGATATCTTTAATCTTATCAAGTTATACTATTCCAGTCTATACTAAGGCATGGACACTTTATGCTTTAGAGATAGCAAAGAAGAAACATTAGTAAATTTGAAAATAAAGTTATAAACCTTAGTATATTTGAAAATTAGTATATTTCAAAATTTCTACAGAAATTTTATCATTTCCATTTTCAACCCTCCATTTTTTATCTGTAAATATTGCAAGAGATGTAAACTCCCACAGAGGTCATTTACACAAATAAACTTGTGATAAAATTGACCAAGCTAACTTTTTTGTGGATGGGAATGAGACATCTAAATTCTTGTAGACTTATACAAGCCTCAAACACATTATCACTTAGACCCAGATAGCAAGAAGCCCTAACAACTCTAAGGATGGTCATGTAAATACTCAAGTTTAGACTCTCTGACAGATGTGTAAAAGAATCATAGAATATGAATTTGTTACTTTGCAAGTCTCTGTCTTCCATTTAATTATTAGCTCTTAAACAACTACTATCACAGATCTATGTGTGTGTGTGTTTTTCTTTTTTTTTGCAAATCTAACATATTTTCAGTGCATTTGTATCTTTAAATCTACAGATTTGTGTTCCAATTTTTTATAACTTTGCTAGTGAAAATCATAAGATATTGGCAGATGAGAATCACTGTTCATGAGATATACAAATATAGATAAACATTTTAATTCCACCTTGCTGATTTGTATCAATCTTGCCTCATTCTAATATGTAAATATTTTGAATGGCATAAAATAAACTGATGTTATCATTAAAAGAAACATTCAGTTTCATTTTAAATTGTCTCATTTTGGCACTTATGGCTCCATATTCCCAGAATATTTCTATGCTCTGAAATTATTGTATCACATCATGAGTACAAGATCATATTTTCTAAGATTGATTTCTGATTCTAAGATGGAATGCTGCTATAGTGTCCAGATATTTAATGTTTTTGACAGACACACTATGCCTATGAAGTGGAATAAAATTTCTCAGAAATATTTTTAGTAAAGCTTAGCTAATGTTTTTAAAATACTCCAGTGATTTGAAGAGGGTGACAGTTACCTAGAAGATGTTTTAGATCCAAATGTGGCTGGAAAAAATTCCATTATTATTACTAGTGTTAATGTTACACAATTAAATTATAACTATCAACGGCCAATATTTTCTAAAAGCTGAAATTCTAAAGAATATTCATGTTTATTTTAATGTTATATGTTTTGTTTGATGTGTAAATATATCAATATTACAATTTTCTCGAAATGGATGGGAGTAAAATATATCCATAGAATTCCATAAGACATTAGAATTCATTCTAGAAATTACAAGCCACTAAGTTAGTCTAAGACAAATTTTTTTAAGACAAATATTTTTAAGAAATATTTTTCTATCTATAGTCAAGGACTACATTCAATCTTTCATTCCTTTCTTGTTAAAGAGTGTAGCAGAGCAGTTGATTTCACTTTATTATATTTCCTTTTGCCTGATTATATTGTATTCCAACCTTGTAGTTTTTAGGGATTCTTAAAGCAGTACCCATGATACCCCTCCTTTACATCATATACCATGATTATAGAACTATCATTCAATCTGTAGTTTTCTGAGAAGATAGGTAACCTAACCAGGCACGAACACTTTATAGTGACTAGATAACCCAAAGAATTCAAATCCACACTACAAGCCAATTGAGAAAATCCCAGGTTAACTGGTGTCAGCCACTAAGATGAAATGAAGACATCCCCCAAGGGCGAACCACTACTGCTGACACCCCCTACTTCATAGCAAACACAAATAATATATTTTTTAAAGATTTCATTTATTTGACAGACAGAGAGAGCACATAAGCAAGGGGCAGGGGCAGCAGAGAGAGAAGCAGATTCCTACTGAGCGGGCATCCCAGAACCTTGGGATCATGACCTGAGCTGAAGGCAGACACTTAACTGACTAAGCCACCCAGGCACCCTACAAATAACACTTAAAGGGACACCTAGAAGTAGTCTTTTTAATAGCATTCTGATCTTTATGTATCTAAAACTGAAAACCAGACTGTGGATACTGGAAATATATTACATGAACACAGAAAGGCAGTGTCCAGAATTTAGCTTGAACACTTCCTTATTAATTGGGTGATCTTAGAAAAGTTTCTTATTTCTCTGAGCCTTATTCATCTATATAATATTTATTGATACCAGTAGCACAGGTTGTTATGAAGCTTAAAAGAGCTGAAGCATCTATAAAGCAAGAGAGATAATAAAGAGCATCATTCTTTTTTTTTTTTTTTTGACTCTCAAACCTGTTTATTCTAATGGAATTTTTTTTTTTTATTTTCAGCATAACAGTATTCATTGTTTTTGTACCACACCCAGTGCTTCATGCAGTCCGTGCCCTCTCTAATACCCACCACCTGGTTCCCCCAACCTCCCACCCCCGCACCTCTTCAAACCCTTCAGATTGTTTTTCAGTCATTAGTCTCTCATTGTTCACCTCCCCTTCCAATTTCCCCAAACTCCCTTCTCCTAACTCCCCATGTCCTCCATGCTATTTGTTATGCTCCACAAATCAGTGAAACCATATGATAATTGACTCTCTCTGCTTGACTTATTTCACTCAGCATAATCTCTTCCAGTCCCATCCATGTTGCTACAAAAGTTGGGTATTCATCCTTTCTGATGGAGGCATAATACTCCATAGTGTATATGGACCACATCTTCCTTATCCATTCATCCGTTGAAGGGCATCTTGGTTCTTTCCACAGTTTGGCGACCGTGGCCATTGCTGCTATAAACATTGAGGTACAGATGGCCCTTCTTTTCACTACATCTGTATCTTTGGGGTAAATACCCAGTAGTGCAATTGCAGGGTCATAGGGAAGCTCTATTTTTAATTTCTTGAGGGATCTCCACACTGTTTTCCAAAGTGGCTGCACCGACTTGCATTCCCACCAACAGTGTAAGAGGGTTCCCCTTTCTCCACATCCCCTCCAACACATGTTGTTTCCTGTCTTGCTAATTTTGGCCATTCTGACTGGTGTAAGGTGATATCTCAATGTGGTTTTAATTTGAATCTCCCTGATGGCTAGTGATGATGAACATTTTTTCATGTGTCTGATAGCCATTTGTATGTCTTCATTAGAGAAGTGTCTGTTCATATCTTCTGCCCATTTTTTGATATGATTATCTGTTTTGTGTGTGTTGATTTTGAGGAGTTCTTTATAGATCCTGGATATCAACGTTTTGTCTGTACTGTCATTTGCAAATATCTTCTCCCATTCCGTGGATTGCCTCTTTGTTTTCTTGACTGTTTCCTTTGCTGTGCAGAAGCTTTTGATTTTGATGAAGTCCCAAAAGTTTATTTTGGCTTTTGTTTCCTTTGTCTTTGGAGACATATCTTGAAAGAAGTTGCTGTGGCTGATATCAAAGAGATTACTGCCTATGTTCTCCTCTAGGATTCTGATGGATTCCTGTCTCACGTTGAGGTCTTTTATCCATTTTGAGTTTATCTTTGTGTATGGTGTAAGAGAATGGTCGAGTTTCTTTAAAGTATATTTTAAAACACTATGATTTCTACTTTTTAGAAGTTTTTCTAGATAAGCACACACTTTGTTTTCTTAAGATTTTATTTATTTATTTGACAGAGAGAGACACAGCAAGAGAGGGAACACAAGCAAGGAGACAAGAGAGGGAAAGCTGGCTTCCCACACAGCAGGGAGGCAGATGCAAGGCTTGTTCCCAGGACTCTGGGATCATGACCTAAAACAAAGGCAGATGCTTAAGGGCTGAATCACCAAGGCACACTAAGCATACACTTTTTGTTTGGAAATACATTACGAAAATTTTCTTTTCTAAGGTAAATATATATAATAGATATAGATATATGAATACAGATATTATATATCTAGCTCTATAGATATACAGATACATATAATGTGATCCTGTTTGAGTGATACTGTTTATTCAATAAGTATTTATTGAGTGCCTACTACATATGCCAGGCACCACACTAAGGGAAACAGTTGATATGGGTTTCAACTTTAAAACTTGAAATTACCTTGAAATTCCAATGACAGTTAAAAGAACAAGCAGCCCTGATGGCTAATGATGATGAAATTTTTTTCATGTGTCTGTTAATCATTTGTATGTCTTCTTTAGAGAAGTGTCTGTTCATGTTTTCTGCCCAATTTTGGACATGATTATCTGTTTTTTGGGTGTTGAGTTTGAGGAGTTCTTTACAGATCTTGGATATCAGCCCTTTGTCTGTAGTGTCATTTGTGAATATCTTCTCCCATTCCGTGGGTTGCCTCTTCATTTTGTTGACTGTTTCCTTTGCTGTGCAGAAGCTTTTGATCTTGATGAAGTCCCAAAATTCATTTTGACTTTTGTTTCCTTTGCCTTTGGAGACATATCTTGAAAGAAGTTGCTGTGGCTGATGTTGAAGAGGCTATTGCCTATGTTCTCCTCTAGGATTTTGATACATTCCTGCCTCACATTGAGGTCTTTTATCCATTTCAAGTTTATCTTTTTGTATAGTATAAGAGAATGGTCAAGTTTCATTCTTCTACATATAGCTGTCCAATTTTCCCAGCACCATTTATTGAAGAGACTGTCTTTTTTCCACCGTGTATTTTTTTGTCCTTTGTCGAAAATTATTTGACCATAGAGTTGGGAGTCTATATCTGGGCTCTCTACTCTGTTCCACTGGTCTATGTGTCTGTTTTTATGCCAGTACCATGCTGTCTTGGTGATCACAGCTTTGTATTAAAGCTTGAAATCAGGCAACATGATGCCCCCAGCTTTCCCCTCCCCCCAACATTTCCTTAGCAATTCAGGGTCTCTACAATTCTGGTCCATACAAATTTTGGGATTGTTTGCTAGAGCATTTTGAAAAATGCTGGTTGAATTTTAATCAGGATGGCATTGAAAGTATAAATTGCTTTGGGCAATATGAACATTTTAACAATGTTTATTCTTCTGATCCATGAGCATGGAATGATTTTCCATCTTTTTGTTTCTTCTTCAATTTCTTTCATGAGTGTTCTGTAGTTCCTTGAGTACAGATCCTTTACCTCTTTGGTTAGGTTTATTCCCAGGTATCTTATGGTTCAAGGTACTATACTAAATGGAATTGATTCTCTAATTTTCTTTTCTGTATTTTCATTGTTAGTGTATAAGAAAGAAACTGATTTCTGTACATTGATTTTTGTATCCTTCCACATTACTGAATTGCTATATGAGTTCTAGTAGTTGGGGGTGGAGTCTTTTCGGTTTTCCATATAAAGGATCATGTCATCTGCAAAGAGAGAGAATTTGACTTCTCATTGCCAGTTTGAATACCTTTTATTTCTTTTTGTTGTCTGATTGCTGTTTCTAGGGCTTCTAGTACTATGTTGAACAAGAGTGGTGAGAATAGATATCCTTATCATGTTTCTTATCTCAAAGGGAAGGCTGTCAGCTTTTTCCCATTGAGGATGATATTCACTGTGGGTTTTTCATAGATATCTTTTATGAAGTTGAAGAATGTACACTCTATCCCTATACTTTGAAGGGTTTTAATCAGGAAAGGATGCTGTATCTTGTCAAATGCTCTTTCTGCATCAATTGAGAGGACCATGTGGTTCTTCTCTCTTCTCTTATTGATTTGTTCTATCACATTGATTGATTTGTAAACATTGAACCACTCTTGTATCCCATGGATATATCCCACCTGGTCATGGCAGATAATCTTTTTTATGTACTGTTGGATCCAATTAGCTAGGATCTTGTTGACAATCTTAGCATCCATATTCATCAGGGATATTGGTCTGAAATTCTCCTTTTTGGTGGGGTCTTTGCCTGGTTTGGGCATCAGGGTGATGTTGACTTCATAAAAAGTGTCTGGAAGTTTTCCTTCTGTTTCTATTTTTTGAAACAGCTTCAGAAGAATAGGTATTATTTCTTCTTTGAATGTTTGGTAGAATTCTCCAGGGAATCTGTCAGGTCCTGGGCTCTTGTTTTTTAGGAGGTTTTTGATCACTGCTTCAGGGAGACTCAAATCAAAACCACATTGAGATACCACCTGCAACCAGTTAAAATGGCCAAAATTAACAAGGCAGTAAGCAATAAGTGTTGGAGAGGATGTGGAGAAAGGGGAACCCTCTTACACTATTGGTGGGAATGTAAGTTGGTGCAGCCACTTTGGAAAACAGCATGGAAATTCCTGAAGAAATTAAATATAGAGCTATCTTATGATCCTGCTATTGCACTACTGGGTATTTACTCCAAAGATACAGATGTAGTGAAAAGAAGGGTAATTGGCACCCCAATGTTAATAGCAGCAATAGCCACATTTGCCAAATGTGGAAAGAGCCAAGATGCCCTTCAACAGATGAGTGAATAAAGAAGATATGGTCCATATAGACAATGGAGTATTATGCCTCCATCAAGAAGGGTGAATACCCAACTTTTGTATCAACATGGATGAAACTGGAGGAGATTATGCTGAGAGAAATAAGTCAAGCAGAGAGAGTCAATTTTCATATGGTTTCACTTACTTGTGGAGCATGAGGAATAACATGGAGGACATTGGGAGATGGAGAGGAGAAGTGAGTTGGGGGAAATCAGAGGGGGAGACAAACCATGAGAGACTGTGGACTCTGAGAAACAAACTGAGGGTTTTGGAGGGGAGGGGGCTAAGGAGTTGGGTAGCCTGGTCGTGGGTATTATGGAGGGCTCCTATTGCACAGAGCACTGGGTGTGGTGATTAAATAATGAATTTTAGAACACTGAAAAAAAATCAGCCCAAAGGTAATCTGTGAGAAAGTACAGCTTCTTTGAACTTTTAAGAGAATGGAAAGTCATTCCCTTCTAACTGGAGAGACATTGACAGAGGTTCACTCTCAGTGGTGATGCAAAGAGCCCCATCTCTAAAGGAAGCTACATGGAATTTTGATGCCCAGGACAGAGGTTTACAAGCCTGGCCATCCAATAGGGAATCCAGAAGGCCAAGTGCTTCTTTCCTTTCCTTTCCTTTCCTTTCCTTTCCTTTCCTTTCCTTTTCTTTTCTTTTTTTTAGTGCTAAAGGGGAAAAGATGAAGACTCATAAGACATGATACAATGTCAAGTGAAAAATACAATGTCAAGTGAAAAAGACCAGAGCACAGGAGTATCTCTACGTCAGTTACAACAATGTTTACATATGGACAAACTGGAAAAGAGGTGGGAAAATGAAAGTAGTTGATATGTCAGCATGAGCACATTGTGAATAAATTTTCCTCCTACAGGATATCTTGTATTGTTGCAGTAAAGTTGCTTAGGCAATAAGTACAGGTCAAGAGAAAGCTCGAATAAAGACAAGGAAGTAAAGAAATATTGTGAAACTGCCATGGGCAAGTGAGAAAATACTGAATTGAAATAAAAAGTAGTTTATTTAGAATATTATCCTGAAATACCATTAACATGTGGAAACTCAATCTGTAGGTCAAAACACCATTAATAAATTAAACAGACATTCATCCTTCACTACTCACCTCTGTTCCCCCACTGTAGAACGTTGTCTCTCCACCATGAGCTCCTTTTCCCTCTCCTGCCACCAGAGTTCTGCAACACCTCTAGGGCCACAACTCCCTATGGGACAAGGACTTTGGCAAAATCATTGGTGCAAAGTTAGGGCTAATGAAACAGAGTTCTGTTAGTTCAACAGGTATGGACTAGCCTAGGTCTACCTCTCATTTGTAACTTTATTTTACAGAAAATTCTACTTGGTGGGTAAATTTTCCTATACTTCAGACTTTAACTTTCAAAGGGACTTTAAAAACAAAATCTATTCTTGCCTATGCCTTGCGATACCATATAATGCATGTATTCAAATGCTTTACTCGAAAGTCATATAATAGTAGTCAATTAATAAATAAATCAGCTTCCTAGTCATGCTTATAAAATCCTAAAGAACTACTACATTATCATTTTTTTAAAGATTTTATTTATTTATTTGACAGACAGAGATCACAAGTAGGCAGAGAGGCAGGCAGAGAGAGAGGAAGGGAAGCAGGCTCCCTGTTGAGCAGAGAGCCCGATGCGGGACTCGATCCCAGGACCCTGAGATCATGACCTGAGCCGAAGGCAGCGGCTTAACCCACTGAGCCACCCAGGCACCCTACATTATCATTTTTAAATTGAGTTCTTTCTTTTCTAAACTTATGGTTGGCTCATAAGCCATCATATACAGATAATATCTGTACATCTGAGAGAGATGGGAAATAATATGGCCCACGTGTTTTTCACCAGAATGGCCAGTTCTGCTGGAACAGGACTACACTCTATTCTTATAAACACAAAAATGATAGGTATGGTGTATATATGCTACGTTATACATAAAGAACTACACAGAGAAATTAATCTAGATTGTCACCTAAGTCTTAGTATTGCAAGGTCCTTTAAATGAAGTTTCAGTCAACTAAAAAAGTTTGGAAATCTGTAATTTATCTATTTGTTCCTTTTTCCTTTTTATTTATAGCTTTTGATACCCCAGGCAATTACGAAAAGAACTTAGTATATAATGTGGTAGCAGCTGCCTTTTACCTAAGAACAATGTCCTTAGAGAAATATGAGGAAAATATTCACCTAGTACTTTTACCAATGATGTTTCTCCACCAGGGCAGTCACCAATCCACTCTGGAAACTTCTGCCAACCGATTTTGTCCACATTTTCATTCTTAGAACATTATTACGCATTCCTTTATGCATGGCTATGTAATTGTTTCCTAAATGTTCTATGTCTGTGTATTTAATCTGTCAAATTAGATTGTTGTTTCTAGGGAGAGAGCATGACTTCTGAGTTTTGCATATCCCCTCTGAAGTGGTTCTTAAATACATCCTTGAATAGTTTAATTTCTTAATGTAAAAGATAGGAAAATATTCATATTGTTTAGAAAATTGTACTACTGGGGCACGTGGGTGGCTCAGCCGTTAAGCGTCTGCCTTCTGCTGGGGTCATGATCCTGGGACCAGCCCTGGGATGGAGCCCTGCATCAGGCTTCCTGCTCAGCAGAAAGCCTGCTTCTCCCTCTCCCACTCCTCCTCCTTATGTTCACTCTCTTGCGGTCTCTCTCTGTGTTAAATAAATAAATAATTTTTTAAAAGAAAATTTTACTACTAAGAATAACATATTTCTTTGCAAAGAAACCAAGTGTCCTAAATTTGAATCGTTGTCCCTGATGAAGCGGAATAGGTATCTCTTGAGAACACTTGTGCCGGGGCGCCTGGGCAGCCTGCCTTGGGCTCAGGTCATGATGCCAGGGTCCTGGGATGAGCCCCATGTTGGGCTCTCTGCTCAGCAAGAGCCCACTTCTCCTTCTGCCTCCTGCTACCCCTGCATGTACTCACTCTCTTTCTCTGTGTCACATAAATAAATAAAATCTTAAAAAAAAAAAAAAAGAACACGTGTGCCATCGTGTCTGCTCTGCATTATTTTATGTATGCTACAGGCACAAGTGGGCATAGGAATGGTGAGGCACCCACAGTCCCTCTCCAGGCCTGAGGCCCTCATTTCCCGGATGCTGGGAGCATTGCCAGCTGAAAGTACACACCTGAGGTGGTCTCCACAAGCAACCCTAGACCATGAACAACTGCCTAGCTGAAGGCTGTTATCTCTCTCCTTCAGCAGCCCTTTTTACCTCCTTCCCCAAATGAGGACTGTTGTGAAGGGCTATGCCTGCTCCCACGAGCTCAGTGGGCTCAGGAAAGGCCCCTCTTGTACCGGCATCACAGTTCGGTTCTCTCTCTGCCCATGCCTGCCTCCCGCACTTCCTTCCAGGAGGTTCCCAAGGCATTGTTGAATAAATGACACTGCACACAGACCTCTGTCTCCATGTCTGATGCCCAAGACTCAAAGTGTGCCAGTCCTGTTTTATGATCCAAGAGAAAAGAAATATGAGAAAGAAAAACAATGTGTCCTCAAGCAAACTTTATCTCCAAAATATCTGTATATGACATTCTGTGTTTCTGTAAGTGAAAAAGAATAGCAGCTAGAATGGTTCAATCCTTTATTTCTCCTGTGGTTGCTCAGTTTGGGCCCTCCCTTGTCACGTATTAAAACTATGTGAATTCATTAAACACAACTGTAGAAACTCCTTACCCATAATGTGTGTGCCAAAGAAAATGTACTTTTATCCCTCAAGCAGAGCTAATGGGTATCTACTGAGACATCTAAAAGCACTATTACATGATGAAAAAGAAAAACAAATCTATAATAAAAAGAAATTGGTAATACTTCATTTTGTTCTTTGTGCAGCATAACCTAGAATTTGGGATGAAAATATAGTTATATATACTTATTTTTCTGGTTAATTTCTCAAACTCCAAATTACCCTTATTAGCAGGAAGCCCAGTGTCTCAATTTTGAAGCTGGGAAGGGTTTCAAAGAGAAGTTGAGCTATAACATTTTATTTCTTTAACAAAAGTATGAACCAAGTAGGATAAAATACTAATATGCCCTAATTCTGAGCAGATGCATATATGTATTTGCATTACTTTTGGTACATTTCTTGTATCTATGGAAATCTGCATAAAAGATAGATGATTAACCTTATAGTCAGGAGAATCAATACAATCTTGATTCACTGGGCACCCATTAACATGTGAAAGAGATAATTTTATTTATATTAAAATGATTTATATGAGAATCAGTTCAACCTGAATTCCTCTAAGGAGCTCCCTGAGTAGTAGTTGCCCAGCTGGGGTTATTGCCAATGTATCATCACTTTGCCAAGGACAGTGGCCATGTCCTGTCTCTCTGACCTTGTAACTGAGACATATTCTGTTCTGTATTTGCCCATCAACCCAGGTACCTCTTATACACATCTGAACCATGACTTCGTGCAGGACTCACTTCCAGTCATGAGGGTCAGTTCTAAATTTCATATACATTGGCCCTCCTTACCCCCTCTATCTTTCCTTCCTTTTTATCTTACTTTTCAATAGGTCTCAATTTTCATGTCAGAGTCAACGTTTTCCCTGTTTTTATACACTTAAATTTCAAAGAACTCCAATCAGCACATTTAGAAGTGTGCAAATGCCCTAATAAATGAAAAAGAAATGTGAACAAGTCTTTCTTTATAAAGAGCTACCACTGGGATGCCTGGGTGGTTAAGCATCCAACTCTTGATTTTGGCTCAGCTCATAATCTCAGGGTCATGGGATTGAACCCTGTGTTGGGCTCGTGCTCAGCATAGAGTCTGCTTAAAATTTCTCTCTCCCTCTACCCCTCTCCCAGATCACACACTCTCTTTCTCTCTCTCTCTCAAATAAATAAAATAATAAAATCTTTAAAATGACTAATAAATCAAAAACATCTAAAGTATATATTAGAAAGTTTTCTAGCCACCCAAAATAATAAAATTAAAATGCATACTTAAAGCTGTCTAGGAAATTTGGTAATGGGGCTGTTCTTCTCATTCAAGCCTAAACATGTCACTTACATGTTTAGTTTACTTCCACAGTTTCTATTTCCATAACCATGGTCTCTAAATGAGGGTGCATGCACCTTGGAGGGAAAAATAATCTTTTGCAATGTAAGAATAAAATATTAAAATATTTATATTCATTATGCTTTATTTTTGATTATTTAAAAAGAAATATGTTACACTGTATTGATACATGATATGTAGCTAGGCCCTGGTGCCCTCCTTCAGTTCCACTGGTCATATATGGTCACAGAAAGAATTCAGAGGCAAGTGTTGGGTTGCTACAGTGCTGATTGATGATGACACCCTCCTTCTTTCATTTACTTTCAGTGTATTGCAATGAAGTATAGTTTATACCTATTAGCAAATGAATTTGTCATTTTTATTACTTAATCTTTACTAAATCTCAAAAAAATTGGCAAGGTGTTTAAAAAAATTTCTCCAGGAAATCATTGATTGAAGCACAAAAGAGCAATTAAAAATTATAGAGCTGAAATACCTTCTTCTTCCCTTAACACAAGTTTTCTCCCAGCCATATCACAAGGAAAACAGAAGGATAGCCTAGTATGATTTAGAAAGATAGTAGGCAAAAAAGCTCAAATTATCAAGATCATTTAAAGTACTTATTTCCATCTGCCATCATTATAGATGAGGCTCCCAGCAATACTGTACTTGGAGATATAAGCTAATGGTGGTGTAAAGCCATCCTGATTACCAAACCCCTTAAAGCTACATTTTATTTTATCTTTAGCACATGCCCTTAAAATTTTTATTTTTATTTGTGTTTAGTAATGTAGACTCAATAGCTATTTATTAGTTCTTTCTATGCCAGATACACTTATAGACACTTGAGAGACAGCTGTAAATAAAACTCATGTTTTTAAAACTACCCTATGGAATTCACACACAGTTACATATATAAATGAAAATTACATATATTGGAGGACTGCCTGTTTTTTCATTTAACAAATTTCATGTCATTGGAAAAGTTTTTATACCACTGGTATTCAAAGGAATGACTTCCATGGCATGCAAGAACTTTTCTCCATATGTGAACTTAATTCTTGCCATTTACAGTCTCAGATTTCACTCCCCTGTAATTGTGACATATTTGCACTTCTTCAAGCATTTCATTATACTATGCTTTCCTTGGCGATTTGTGTCTCTCTTCCCTCTGACTAAAGTACTTGGTCTATACCTTATTCCCCTTACCTTTTTGTTTCTCACATCTCTTTTCTTATCTCTCAACACCCAGCTCTGTCTCTATCCTTTGTGTGACCACATGTGTTGTTCCAGAATGAATCAATTCTTTTACTATGCCCTCCTCCAACACTGTGCCTATATTCGAGCAAAGATCACACTGTTCTCATCCTCTTTATGTGTTGCCGATCTCCTTGAGGAGATCTCCTTTACCTCCCAGCCTAGTCCCATACCTGACATGCTGTATGCCCAATAAACATGTTAAGCAAATTCTATTAAACTAACCCCCATATAGTTTTTAAATAACTAAAGTTTCACTTCCTTTGTTTATTTCATGAAAGAAATTTAATGAAGGGACTTGACTTGGTGGTTTTCCAAGAGAATAGATGTCTGGTCAACTTGAAGTTAATAGAAGTTTCTACATCACTTGCTATCTTGATCTGACAATATCTAAATGTATTTACCTGGTTCTTGCATGGCACTGGCTGTTCCACAAACAAAATGGTTTAAATTTGTGTGGTAGATTAATAAGGTTAATATTATACAGAACAAGATCATTAGAAGTTGCATGTCATTTTTTTCACTTCTAAGAAGCAAGTTGAATTAGAGAGGCAATGTGCTCCCTTCTTTTTTTTTTTTTTTTTTTTTTTTTTTGACAGACAGATCACAAGTAGGCAGAGAGGGACAGGGGGAGGAGGCAGGCTCCCTGCTGAGCAGAGAGCCCGATGCGGGACTCGATCCCAGAACCCTGAGATCATGACCTGAGCCGAAGGCAGAGGCTTTAACCACTGAGCCACCCAGGCGCCCTGTGCTCCCTTCTTTTATTGAAAAGTCACTTTTGAAAATGATGACCACAGAATACATGCTTCGCCACTATGAATACTGATGATGGACGTCGCATCGCAGGAACCCAAGTTGTGTTGTCATCAAAATGCAAATAAATTTCAATGACCCAGGCTTTCATTTGACATTTTGGTGAGCTGTTTCTTGCCTCTGGCTGAATTGTCCCTTGTATGGCCTTTGCTGCTGCAGACCGTCTTGCACTGCATGCCAAGATGGATTTCAAAAGACTCCAGAGATCTCTGCAGCAAGAAAGAAAACATTATGGTGATCCATTAAGAATTGAAGGATGAAATTTTCCTGGTAATTTTAGTCACCCAATTCTGAGAGACAGAAAGAGAGAGAGAGAGAGAGGAGACTGGGAAAGAATATTAATGAGGTTCAGCTGCAGCCCTGACTCCAATAAAAAGTATGCAGAAAGCAACAGGAAATACCCAACAGAAAATATTTCAGGGCACGACTTCTTTTGTTCTCATTACTTTGACAATAAATCTTAATATTTTCCAGAAATTTGGATGAATATGATAAGCAACTGTGCTTATAGTAATTTGATTACATTTGTTAAATTAGAAACAGCAAGAAGGTCACGTAGTCTCTGCGATTTTGGGAAACAATGAACAACTGAAAGGCTGGTATCTATAGAAATTCCAGACTACTGTTAACCCCACTAGTTCTTCTTATACTTGAACTAAGGGAAAGATTGCATGTTCTGTGAAATCATCTTGCTTGAGCTACCTTAGTTAATTATTCAGCTATGTTCTATTGCCTCCTTAAAATCCTCGAAACTGCTACATTTGTTATACATTTTATTCACATCTACATATAAATCTTCTACTTGTCATTTCAGTGTTCGGTAGGTTGGCTTCATCAGAGATAGGTCATTGGAGTCATTTATCATCTGGTTTCTTCACTATATGATAAACCTTTCTAAGAGTTACTTCCTTAAAGTGATCTTTTATTGTAGTCCAAGTACAGAGTACCAAATGATTTTTTTAACATGTGAAAACAAATGTTAAAGCCAATATTATAAGTAATGACATAAATGAATCAACATGGGCTTTTGTAGTGAATGTGCATGGTGAAAGAGAAACCCAAGCAGTGGCCACCATAATAACTTCAGCCAGCAGCTTTATGCATTTTTTTCTCTTCAGTAGAATTCTTTTCATTATATGACATCTCATGCCAAAACAACTAAAGAAGATAGATCAGGTGGAGCCCCTGTGGTGGAACCTGAATTTGGAGGACTGGAGCTCTTTCTTTCTACTGAAGCCTCTCACTTAGCCTAACCAGGCTCCCTGAGGAGCTGCCGCTGAACTCTAATGCTCCTAGAACTTCAAGGTGAAAACTACTGTTTTAAAGTATAAGATCTTTTCAGGGAAGAGAACAATACCCCTAGAAAACTTCTCATGTGTCGGGTATTTTACATTTACATCCTTATTTAATCCCCAGATCGAAGTTGTAGATGGGATATTTATCCTCTTCTTGCACCAGGGAAGCTGAAACTCAACAGGATGGAGACATTTACCTGGGCAGGCTGCTTTGAGCGGCACAACTGAGATTTCAGTCTACATCTGCTCACTCCAAAAGCTGACTTTCTTTTAGTCTATGTCCTGGGGAAAAAAATAAAGAGGTGGGAGAGAGACAACAGTGCTATGATTAGACCCTCCTATAAGAATTTATCTTTAGATATTAAAAAAGAAAAAGCATTTGCTGTTCTTTAGGCTAAAGACACTCAGTCATTAAGTCAGTAACTGAGAGTTGAGTAGTGTTCTCTGTTAAAGTCCATAGAATGGTCACAGGGTAAAAGATGTCTCTTTAGTCAAAACCTGTGTGTACACAGAAGTGTGCTGGGCTCTCAACAAAGGTGGGGTGGTGGGGAACAGTTTTTCACTGCTAAACTGTGAGGCAAATGTTGAGCCGTGGATTTTTAAGCATGATTGTCTATTACAATTACCTAGGGAGATTCCTAAACAAAATGATGCCTTGGCCCCACCCATGGATTCTAATCATTGGTGGGGGTGAGGATCTGGGCATTGGTGTGTGTTTTTTTAAATTAATTAATTTATTTTCGGGTGTGGGGCAGAGGGAGAGGGAGAATCCTAAGCAGACCCCTCACTGAGCACAGAGCCCAACATGGACTCAACTTCATGACCCTGAGACCATGACCCAGGCCAAAATCAAGAGTTTGACACCCAATGGACTGAGCCACCCATGTGCCCCGTGGGTTATTAGTGTTTTTAAAAGGCATTTATATTGAATACTGGAAATTAATATAATATTGGATGTCAATTATACTCAAATAATAAAAACATTTTTAAGTAAGCAATAAAAGTGGTTTATAGGGTAGTCAGAGCTAATGTCAAGAAAGAACTCATTTGGGGAAAGCTTAACTATAAAGGTACAATGTTACCTGGGCTGCAATGAAAGAGATGTTGGAAAACATGGATATGATGTATAAGAGAAGTTTAAAAGCATCTTTATTTCTTTGATGGAAAAAAAGTAAGAAAACTCAAGGATTTTTAGAAGACCCTTTCCAAAATGAGGTCTCCATCTAAAATGTTGGCAAACTTCTGAACTATTGTTAAACTTTCTACCTTAAATGTCTATATGTCAAAATTTTAAGGCAGAACAAAGAAAATTAGGAAACTCACTTGTAGATTAAAGCAATTGAATTATAAATTACTATTATGGATTTTCTTCCTGATTTTAATTGAGTTTTAATTTTCATAATGTGAGAATATTTCCAAATATTAGAACACAGTTAATATCACATTATTTTTATTATAAAAATTTTCCTTAATGGTTTAAAAGATTGGATCACAGCTGTTCTGAAAAGATATTATTCTACATCACAAAAAGAATGAATTTTTCCATCATTATTTATCCAACAATAATATTGGATGACAATAAAACATTTCATCAAAAATGTTTAAGCATTCAAAGATTAATGAAAATAATGAGCAACTAATGAGTTATATGCAAGACTTAGAACATTATCCCATCCAAACAAAATTTACCTGAATGGCCTTCTCAAACACAAGCTCCTTGGAAACTTTAGAAGAATTTGTAGAAATATCTCCTGTCGAAATAACTTCCTGCATTTGTGAGTGATTAGAATATGAAAAATCAACATAGAATGCAAATAAGTGGAAGAAACATTTGACCAAAAAGCCTAAGGCCCTACTTTGATATAGCCTCTAAGTCTGTGAGGAAGAGTGCATCTAGCAAAGAACATAACCAGTTAGAATATACTTTCTGGTCAGGGTTTCTGAGTCTAATGTGCCTGACATAAAGTAGTATTTCCTAAGTTTCATAAATGTGTGTCCCTACATACACCACAGATAAAAATGAGGTCCCATAACTTTTCTTTCCTTGATTCCTTCTTAGACTCACTCTCCTCACTTTGCCACATGCTGTTAATTGTTCAGCCCCTCCCGTGAAGATGGGACTTGCTTCCCCAGATGCCCTTACCTCAGAGAGGAATAGAACCATTCCTTTGTCACTTGTTACTTTTCTGAATTCCTTCTTAAGAACTTCCCAGCATCTGTGCCATGCATGGTGACAGGACTAAATTTTATGCCAGATAATCAGGTATTTGCTTTACAGAAACTCTCCAGATAAGTTCCAAGTATGCTGTGAACTCTGTGACACATTTATTTTATAGAATTTAGTCCATCATTTTGTAAGTCTTTCTCATTGTTATCAATAATAAGATTAAATTACACACAATTAAAATTTTGAAAAACTACAAGAACCAATCAAACAAAGTCAATAAAAATTTTATTGTCTGTTTTCTACAATAAGATTCTTTTTGTGTTTCTTATGATTTTTCTAAGACCTTAAACCTGGGCTAACTTAAACAATTGGAAAATTATAGTCACAAAAAAAGAAATGTTTAAATTTGGGCTCTCCCATTTACTAGCCCTGCTGCCTTGGACAAGCCAACTTCACACAGCCACATTTTCCTTATCATTAAAATGAATGTAGTATTACACTTAGCTTTCCTACTGCAACGCATTATTGCAAAAACAAAACGAAATCATTATATAAAGATGCTAGTGCATAATAGAGTTGTATATAAATATTATAATTATGAACATGTTGAGTGTGTCATTTTCACTTTGCATGAAGTTAATGGGTACACTTGAAGATGTTCTAAGTGCCCAGTTGCATATATAACTGGGTTCAGAGTATTAAGATGGTAAATACCAAGAATCAAGGGAAGCAGAGCTGGTAACATGACAGATTATACGCTCGATAAATGTAATTCAGTGATACCACATTTAGTGATGCCACTGGTTTTCAAACAATTCACATTTAGAATTCTCCCCAAATTAAACCTGGTTTTTAAGGTAAAAAGACAACCAGTTGTATTTACCATATTGGCCCAGATCCATTCATTCAAAGCTTGAGTTCTTTTGTGAAGTTTGGAGACTCCCTAAACATATCAGGCAAATAAATTATTCCTCACATTGTAGGTGAGGAAACTGACACATAGAGAAGCTAAGTGACTGCCCCATGATGGAATCTTCTGGGAGGCAGCATGTGTTTGGAGTGCCAGCCCCTCACACTGCTTTCACATGGACCCTGGTCCTGCCTGTTCCGTGTGGACTCACACCCTACCTGATCCTTAACCAATGTGCACTTTCCTGAGTTACCCTGTGAACACATGTGTTTTGTGTTTATAGTTGGATGCTATTACTGGAACATTTTGTCTATTGTTATATAATTAAACTGGAAGAAACACTCTGTGGGATGTGGAATAGCACTATGACCCAAAGATCATCAAAGAAACCATAAGCTTTTTAATGATGGTGTATATTTGGTTAATCACACAAAAATTGTCTTCATTTCATTTATATTAAAATTAATGTTTGGAAAAGAATATCTGTGCCTTACTTTGCTTTTTTCTTTTTCTTTACAGCACATCAATACCTAACAAGATAGTATAGAAGAATGTGTTGTCTAATGAAGACATTAAAGGTTCATGGAACAAAAGAAATAATCCTCATTGTAGATATATTATTATAATCCTTAAGACATTGGTTGTAAACTGATTTGTGTGTTTATAAATTCATTTTCTTTTTTAGGCAGAATAATTCCAACTGTAATTTATTACTTAGCATAGCAGTGATATTTCTGTTCACAGAGTCAGATGAA
Source organism: Lontra canadensis (assembly GCF_010015895.1). NCBI lineage: Eukaryota > Metazoa > Chordata > Mammalia > Carnivora > Mustelidae > Lontra > Lontra canadensis. The sequence goes on along the minus strand of NW_022631021.1, from coordinate 2,513,377 downwards.
TTTAAGTGGGATGGGATTCCCTGGAAATTTTTCCTTTCTTTAATTTTCTAAAAGCCTGCCAGAATGTTCTCTGTTCCATTCTAGCAAGTCATAAGCTTTTCAGTAAAATACTAATAGAAGAGGAAAAGGGGGAAAGAATGAGTTAGCAAAGGGATCCATGAGTCTTTTCTTTTAAAGATTACAATCAATTTTTTGGTTATACTCAGATCCTTTTTTATTTTAAGACAGGAAAAATGTTTTCATAATTAATATGCTTGCATTCATTTTGACAAAACAAAGTTCAATATTTAAAATTACCCTAGGACAAACACTAAACCTGCCAAAATAGTAGATTCAAAATGTACTGTTAAGCCCTGAAGTACCCTGAAGTTTGACTGCTGATTTTCACAAGTACTCTGCACTGCAGGATCCATTATTTCATACCAGTAGAGATTTTTTTAAATTTAATTTAATTTTATTTCTTTCCAGTGTTCCAAAATTCATTGTTTGTGCACCACACCCAGTGCTCCATGCAATATGTGCCCTCCACAATATCCACCACCAGGCTCACCCCTACACCAGTAGAGACTTAATGCCATATGCCTATACTTGGTTCAGAGTCCTCATTTGAAGTCTCCTTGACTAAATATAGCTGTTTATTTGGGGAGCTTTTCTCCTTGCTCTTCTAAAAGTTTTCTTAAGGTTACTATAAGGAAAAACATTCTTATACCAACTTTTTAAAAACATGGGTGTACTATGTGATAAAGTTCTTGATGAAGTTTATTTTCTCCCAGATTACATACCATATAGGTAGTCAAGCAAAAGTAGACAACTGGCTCTACTGGAAAGGAGAGATCTAGGACTTTTCTCCTCTTGAGGGGTAGAACCCAAATATTTTGGCTAAGGCTGGAATATAAAACACAAAAAATTTGGCAATATTTGACCTTTTCTTGAGAAAATACATATATCCAAGTGAAGGCTCCCTTCTGGTGTGCCACATCACACAGTATATACCAGTGCATATACCACAAAATGTAGTGCTGAATTTGATGATAGAGGCAAGATCAGTTCCTCATCTTTGTTCTCTGCTTCTTCTATTATGATTACCTGAGGGATAGATTTATAACCTTGACAGTCCCAAATATATCTGAGAGCACATCAGAACACATTTTTCCCATGCATCTAGAGTCATGTTATTTTTTTGTGTGAGTTCTTCAGACAGTTTTGAATTTATAAACTTAAACTAATTGTAACCAAAAATTTTGAGGGTGTTCCATGTGGGCATGAGGAAGCCATGTACACAAAAATAAAACGTTCACCTGGTCCTTTTACTATATTCAGGAATAAGATATTTATACAAATAATTACAATATAAAGTGGAATGTGTATTGGTTTCCCTTCTTCATATGACAACTTTAACTTTTCCTAAGTGCTTTTTGCTTATGTGCTTTTAGTATATGCTGTGACCTTTAACACTTATGTATGCTGAAAGCAATCTAGGTTGTTATTTCTTCAAAGGAAAATTGTTTGTTTATACTTCCAAAAGTTTGACATTTGAAGTGTTGAAATTTCTCTACTGAAAAAGAATGAACTTGAAATGGCTTACAAGCTATTACCATTACTTCTAAGTTTCCTAAAATCAGACTCTTCTGCTTTTAGTAATTGAAAGTAGAAGGTGAAATGTTTATAGAGGATAATGACTACTAAGATGGCTTTGATTTTATTTCTGCTATATGATCTTGGTCTGTGATGATTTCATTTTAAGCCAGACACCATGACCTTCCCCAATTTCAATAAAATTTTCTACATGATTGCTTCATCTGAGAACTGTAGTTCTTTTAGCACATGTTTCCATCTGGAAATGAATCACCCAATGATCCACATGTGCCATACCAATTCAAGTCAGTCTGAAGCCTGTCTCCAATGGCAGTGCCAAACACAATGCTAGTCCAAGCCATGAGATGTTGACTTTCCCATTTGATTAATGAGGACAATATTTAAATTTGATATGTCTTAAGGTCAGTGTTAAAAGCAAAAGACCTTCATTTATCCAATCTTTAATAAAATGGTCAAATATAAATGTGGATTAAAGTTGAAGCCTGCCTAATTTTGGAAAGCATATTATTTCTGATTAATTTTCTCCCCTTTCCTGATGGCAAAGAATTTCATTTATTGAATTTCATTTATTTCTCATTTATTTTTCTGATGGTAAGAAATTTTATTTACTGAATTATTAAATTTTATTTATTTTTCTTGTAAGATGTAGATTTCTCCTCTATTCTGTTATTTGCAACTAATGAATCGTTGAACACATCAAAAAACTAATGATGTACTATATGTTGGCTAACTGAACATAATAATAAATAAATAAAACAAGTTTCCAAAACTATTTGACAAATCAAAATAACAAGTGCTATCACATCTCAACAAACATATCTCCCAAATGATGCAATGGGTTTAAAAAGAAAATGAGAACATTTTAGACCACATAGACACAACAGTTCTGTTATCAACAATATCAGTGACCATAATTCTTGCTATCTATGCAATTGTCTTTTGGTTATTCAGTTTATATCCTGTTTACCAAAGGTCATTATCACTGTGGATCTTACTAAATAAAAGTAAGAATGGTAGCTATAATTCCATTTATGATTCAAACTCACATGAACCCTAGAATAAGAAACTCTGTGTGTTTAAGTGTAGAAAAATTATCTTCTCTATTCTCCCTCCACCCATACAGAAGGTGAGCTTTGTATCATACATGATTCCTTAAAGCTAGTGTACCGAGTTCAAAAGATAAAGAGCACAAAATTTATTGTCTATATTGTATTTTGTATAGTGCATACAGCATGTATTATATATGTTCTCATCATATATCAGTCCTTGTTTTAGTGTAGGTTCCCCAGAAATCAGATCCTGAGATAAAAGCCTGCATGCTCACAGGTGATTTCTGAAGTCATCCCATTAACAGTAGTGAAGGACTTGATAAGGTGAAAAAAATAAGGAAGGCATCAACACAATAAGGTGTTACTAGGTGATCACCACAATGTGTGAATAAGTGTCCTGTCTTGCTGGGACATTCCAGGGAGGAGGATATAGAACACATCCCACATCTACCTGTGGTTTATTTTCAAATATATGTCACAATTTTAAAATATATTTTCAATGCCCAAATAAATATCTCATTAAAATATCCATGATATTCACTCTCTTTTTATCTCTCTAGCTGTATTTTTATCTTTCTGAAACACTTTATTTCTAAGGATGACTTCCTTAATAATACTTATTTTCAAAAGATATGTTTTATCTTCTTGGCTGAATTTTTAAGTTACTTTTTAAGTTTGAATATAGTTCTATCAGTAAATTAAGTCAGAGTTGAGTCCATGAAATTCTCAAGGCATAATACTCTTAGGGAAATAATGGTATGAAATTTTAATTAACCAAATTCTCCACTCTAAGGTAACATTGAATAAATGTTTCATGAGGCTGACTTGAAAAATCTCAACCCAAAATGATGTCAGTTTAGACTTTTTGGTAAAATGCCATTATATAACACCTCCCTCTTGGTTTTGTTGTCTAACTTCTGCTGTTCTATTTCCAAGATAATCTCTTTCACCCTTATGTGTTTACCAATAATGTCTTCAAATGATTATGCATATAATAACAAAATAACTATTTCATAAATGTAGGACAAATTAATGAAATTTTAAACATTTATGTCTTATTATATATTTCAAATTCTATCCACTGAATCAATTCTCCAGATATACAACAAACATTTATTTAGCTCCTCCTTCCAGACACTGTGTTCCAGAATTATATGCCCAATTCCGATTTCCTCTTCTAAAAAATAGGAATATTGATATCTTCATCACCAGGTTTAAAGAATGGTGGAGGCCATTTATATAGGATATCAGTAACAATAAGAACTAAATAGATATGAGTTGTACTTTCCAAAACCCAGAGGTCAAAAAATGACAGTCTCTGGATAAAATCAGGTTGACCTGTTTTGATAAATAACATTTTAGTGGAATACAGCCATGATTACTTGTTATATATTGTCTGTGTCCATGGTCTGTGACCGTAGAGCTGAGTAGTTGCAACAGAGATCACATGGCTTAAAGAGTTAATAATGTTTACTATCTGGTTCTTTACAGAAGTAGTTTACCAACTTGTATTTCCCAAATTACACAGGTCTTAGTACTTGTTAAAGATATAATAACTTATTATATAGAGAGATTCTCATTCCTCCTTATTTAGATTATAATTAAAGAGATTTGAAGGTAATGCAAGAATTCTTGGCTCAATGAGATTCCCAAATAACTCTTATAAAGAAGAACTTAAGAAGTAAATTTGGGAAACTTCCCTAAGGAATGGCTAAAGATAGAATTCAAAGTTCTGTGGCATCTTAGTAGAGGAGAAAGTTTTCAGGGACAAGAGACAGATCTCTTAGTCTGAACTGGAACTAAGGTAACCCTGAGAAGAACAAGAAATGACAAAAAGAACTATGAAAACACAAATTCTAATTCCTGGGCTGAAATTTTTGAGGACAAGATTTAAAACTGGGTATAAAATATCTTACTACTAGACCAGTTAAAATTATGAAGAGACAACTCAAATAATGGAATGGAAAACACTGACTAGAAGACCTGCACTAAGAGCAAAAAAAGGACTGAGCAAAATTGTGACAGAGTTGTATGCATTTTAAATTCCTGTATGAGAAGGTTTTCAAATGGGTCCAAGTGTTAGTAACAAGGCAGAAGAGTGAGAGGGAAAAGACCTAAGTAGGATGTACCTCTAAATGTGTAATCTTGCCCAGTTATGGCATACATTCCCAGCCAAATGTGATACCATTTCCTTTATTAATCTTACTGAGATTAAAAAAAATCAATCCAAGTAGTGAGAGTCATGAAGACACTCACTTTGAGGGGCAATGAAAAGAAAGTTCAAGTCCACCTTTTTATTTCTACTTGAGGACATAGAGAAGGGCATCCCAGATTCCATCATTTACTTGTTCTCCAATAAGAAATAAGTAAAAAATTGGGTCTAGTTGGCTAGATTGTTTTGACGAAAAGGTGCCATGAAACCAAGCCATGGCTGCTCTTTGGGATGTTAGTTGTTCTACCCCAGACTGGGAGGGCCCTTCTGGGAAGATGTTTGATGATTTTAACTTTTCAGCAACTCTGGGAACCATATGGAGTAGAAGAAAACCCATGTATACTAAGCCCCACCTAGGGACCACTGAGCACAAGCTCTGCTTTGATCTTGCAGCTCTTCCTCTGAGATGTTTAGGAATGAAAGCATTGGTGGGAGCCTTCACTGAAGACTTTAATGTACTTGCAACCAACTAGAGAAAGTCCTCAGGTACCTTCTTCACACTTCTACTTCTTCCACAACTTTCCTTGGACCTATCAGGTCTACCTCAGTAAACTTCCAATTACATAAAGCTTAATTTAATATGGAAGAAATAAATTTGTCTCCTCTGATGCTAAGCACAAGCAGGATGGAATCTGTATGAAAACCTGTGAAATTTTATTTCTAATCAGGAAGGAATTTTCCTGGCAATGGATTTAATTCACTCACTCAACCCCACCCTCCTTCATAGGCAGTGCCTAATCATCAAGTGGGTTTCTTTATTTACTTTGCCATTTAAAAATGTAACATCTACCAAGGATCTGCTTTCAATTTTTAAAGGGACCATGCCTTCCTCTTTAAATATTTTCAAGCCATTTAAGTAAAATAGCATGGAAAATGACTTTAAATAGAAATGTGGTTTTAACACTCAAGCAAGACTCCCATACAGTCATAATACATGTATCCTTACCCTAAGAGACCCTCAAATATAATGGGAAAACTCCATATAAATTTTTAAATTTAAGTATCTCCTTATAATCCCAGACATACATCTTTGGCCCATACATACATAAGAAACTTGCATGCATATAGTATATACAGATATACTATATGTATATATATATGTATATATATACACACATACACATATGTATGTATATATATACATATATATACACACATACACATATGTATGTATATATATACATATATATACACACACTTATATCTGTGTATATTTATATACACACACACAAACAGTATACATATAAGCAGTATACATATTAACAGCATACATACATATGTATACACATATGTATGTATATACATATATATACACACATACACACCCAAACAATATACATATAAGCTTACTCGTGTATCACATATCCATGTATTGTGACCCTTTTCCAACTTTCAGCCATAGGCATTCAGAGAACTCAAAACCAGGAGACATTATCAGTGGCTCAAAGTGGTGATTTTAACACATGTCCATAGAATTTTTTTTTTAAAGATTTTATTTATTTATTTGTCAGGGACAGAGGGAGAGAGAGCGAGCACAGGCAGACAGAGGCAGAGGGAGAAGCAGGTTCCCTGCCGAGCAAGGAGCCCGATGTAGGACTCGATCCCAGGACACTGGGATCATGACCTGAGCCGAAGGCAGCTGCTTAACCAACTGAGCCACCCAGGCGTCCCTGTCCATAGAAATTTTGACAGTTTTCTCACCAAAGAGTAGTGTGCTTTTGTGATTGTTTGGTTCAATAATATGGCAGAAGTAAAGCTATGTGGCTTCAGAGATCTAATCATAAAAGGAGATGCATCTTCTACCTAGCTCTCTTAGGACACCCACTTATGGGAAAGCCAGCTCCCATAAGCAGTCAAACTGCCCTGAAGCGACCAGGCTGTGAGGAAGGCCAAAGTATTGTATTTGAAAGACCATGTGAAGAACAGAGAAATGTGTGGCTATCTCCTGACTGACACCAGGCCTTGCTCAAATTCCATTCACCATCTCATCTGTTTACGCTTGTTTAACAGATCTCTATCCAAAACCACCCAGCCATGCTCTGCCCAAATCCTTGACCCAGACACTGTGAAAGATAGTTTGTTTTAAGGCATGAAGTGCTGGGGTAGTTTATTTCACAGCAGTAGGTAACTGAAATATCAGGTGAATTTGTACTGTGCATTATCTTTAGTTGTATGAGACAATTTGAGTCTAGGAACCTTGCCTTTGCCTTTGGGCCATAGTGTAGTGGCCATTAACAATAATGAATCTTTTTAAGGAGGGAATAGTTAAAGTGTTGCAGAAGGTTGACAATGCCTCTCCCAAAATTCCTCTGTATCCAAAATTTTTATTGGTTCTAGTCCTAGACCTTCAGATAAACTCTAGAGACAGAGCTAAATTAAACTCTCTGCCTACCATAGCCAAAAAAAAAAGTGTTAATTTATAATTGTGTTAAACCAGATCCAGTTGAACTGACACAATTCATTCACATACTTGATGGATGTGGGTTCCAATTTGGTTCAACTATTTCTAAGCTATTTGACCATGAACATGCTTCTTCCTAAGGAGGTAATTTCATCCAGCTTTTCAGAATAAAGTTTGAAGAATCAGAAACAAGTGCCAAAACATGAGTTTTAGGACAGAATTATAAGTGTGAGGGGTATAGCTGGAAGCTGAATTGGAAGATTTTATGGGGTTGGAGATAAGGGAGAAAGGGAAGCTGATGGGTAAATTACATTGAACAGTTTGACAGCAGTTAATGGCATCCACTGTGCATCTCATTTCTTGAATTATTACTCTAGTTTGTGTATCACAATGGTTTGTATTAAAATATTTAGTAAATATTCATATTGGCTATTTTAATATTTAGAGTTTTATAAGTTAGGGTAGATTAAGAATGCTTTCTGTATCTGCAAAAGCCTAATTCATTGGTTCTCAATACTATCAACCTCATTCCAATGAGCTATTTGTGTGTTGAATCATGAAATTATGGTTAGCTAATGTTTAACCAGTACTTATCGAGTTTAGCATCAGAACCACCTGGAATACTTGCTCAAAATTGGGACTTCTGGACCCCATCACAAATATGCCAAGTCTGAATCTCTAGGAAGGAGATCCTGATATCTACATTTTCAGAAGCTCTCCAAATATATGTGAGAAACACTGGTGGAAAAGTATTATAGAGGCCAAAGCGATGAGCCCTGTTCAGGTAAAAAGATTTCTCATCTCAGTTTCATCTTAGGTCCTCACTGATGCTTATAATTTTATCTTTATGTCTCTTATGGTGACCTTCTTTTCACTGAATCCCCTCCCGCTTTTTTCTTCTTGCCTCCCATTACACCTACCAGAAACCTTTCCTCTTACTTTATGGAGAAGGTAGAAGTCACTGAAATGAAATTTTTTTGTATTCCTGTTTTAATGTGTTCTCATTCTGGCTAAGAAATAGATATGTTTTCTCCATCTGATTCTACCAAAACATGTCAGTGGCTGAGGTCAAATATTTTCATTCTCTCCTGTTTTCGTTTTTCTCTACTGTAAAAGTGTGGAAATATGCCATGGATCTCATAATGAAATTCAAGATTATTTGCCTTGTCATAAGAGCACTTACTGTATTATATCTTATCCGCCTAAAGACATTTTCTCCATAAGAGCAGAATTAGTTTTCTTCACTCAAGTAGCCATGCCACTTAGAAGAATGAATGCAGAGGATATGGTCTTGTCCAGATCTAACATTTTATAAATTTTGACCATCTAGCAGATACCTAAATTGTAGACATCTCTACACTTCTGATGAAGAACTTTCTGTGATATCATGTGGACCTGGGTTTGAGTCATAACTCTACTACTGCTAAGCTATGAGACCTTGGGAATTATAATTAAACAGTCTGATCCTCAATTCCCTCATCTTTAAAATAGATTTTATGAATAGTCCATACTATCCATAAGGCAACATAAGAAGATATATGTCCAATACCTAGGACAATGTCTGACAAATGATTGTCACATGTCACTGAAACTGAGATACTATGAATTAAAGGTTGCAAACTAAACTATAACCCAATGTGTTTTCATTCACTTAGAATTTTTATTTTATAAACATGGTGATGGTTTATTTTATGTGTCAAATTGACTGGGCATAGGATGCCCAGTTATCTGGTTTATATGTTTGGCCAAAGAGCCAATAGGGAAAAGCTACCACTTATAGGATTTTGACCCTAAGTCAGTTCCAGGTGAAACAATAAAGGAATATGAAGTTGGATGAGGCCAGATTTATTTCTATGGACTCACTAAGCAGAGATTCTGCATTTAATATTATAGCTCAGAGAGTTAAAACAGACTCTAATGGTTTGTTATGTTGACTGAAACATGGACCAGAAGGAGTCCCACAGTGAGCAAACAAGAAATGCCAGGTCACTTAGATTTAATGTAGAGAAAGGTATTCAAAATTTTAAGGTGATTGTTATGTTAGTGTGGCTTTTTTACTTGTCTTACTCACAAACACTGGAAGGTCCAGGAGACATACTTTTACTATAACTGTGAGAAATAAATTTAAGACAGGATCCCTTGTGTAAGGACCTAGTTGGCCAGAGGGAGTCATTTCGTTGTGGGCTTAGATTGATCCTGCCCTCCCAGAGGAACTTACTTGTAAACCTCGGATATAGGGGCAGGCCAGGCTGGGTGGAGACATCCAATCAGTGGGGCACACATATATTTTCTGTGGTGAATTGAAATTCAATTGGTCACCTGTATCGCCACCAAGGGAGCGGCCTCGCCAGGGAGTGGCCTCGCCTGGTAAGGGGAATCATTGGGTAGGGGGAATCATCAGGTAAGGGGACTCATCAGATAAGGGGAAGTCGTTGGGGTCGGTGTCCTGGTCATCGTCGCCTCTTTGTAAGAGACGGTCCCGACTGGTCAGTTTGATTTTTGATGCTTGGCACGAAATAAAGCTTTGCTTGACTTTCGTTTTGTGTCGGTCTCATTCCTTTGATCACGGACCCTAACACCTTGCATCTTTAAAGAACTCTATGATTATTCTTCTCTGTAGGCCAGACCTATAGTAGGGACTGTAGTCGCTAAATTGGGAAGCCCAACTGCAATGGTAGCAATTGGATGCCAGGGTGACAGAGATCAAGAAGATGCACTCAACAGCCAAAAGCAAGGTTGGCATCACTACTATAATAGACAGCAGAGTCAAAATAGCAATCAGAATATTGTGACTTGCACAGACCTAGGAAGATAGCTAGTTAATCATGGTGTTCTTGGAAGGGAAACAGGTAGGGAGCCTACTAAATTCCTACTTAATCTGTATAAGCAGAAAAAGTTCCAGGTTATGTGAATACATGGCCCCTCAATCAATTGCCAGACAATTTGGGTTTGCAATCTGGGTTTGCAAACCCAGAATCCTTTGAATGAAGGGGGTGGTGGGGGTCTTCTTGAGAAGGACACCAATATACTACTAAAAATTTATATTAATCTTTTTTCCAGCTTTCTGCCAAAGAATATTCGACCTTTTACCAGGGTAACTGTGCTTTGAAGAAAGGGAAATAACCAAGCCTTTTAGAGACTACTGGGTACTAGTTCTGAAATGACATAATTCTAGGAGACCCAAAATGTCATTGTGGCCCACTAGTGTTGGGGCTAATGGAAGTCGGGTGGTCAGGGAGTTTCAGCTCAAGTCTATCTCACAGTGGGTGCAGTGGGTCCCTAAACCCATCTTGTGGCTATTCTCCCAGTTCCAGAATGCAAAATTAGAACAGATACACTCAGCAGCTAGAAGAATCCCCATGTTGGTTCCCTTACCTGTGGCTGTCACTGTAGGAAAGGCCAAGTGGTAGCCAATAGAACTGCCTTGACCTGGGAAAAAGTAAAACAAAAGCAATACTGTATCCCTGGAGGGATGGCCGAGATTAGTGCTACAATCAAGGAACTGAAAGATGCAGGGGTACTGATTATCATGACATTCCCACTCAACTTGTCCTATTTGGCCTGCAGAGAAGACAAATGAATTTTAGAAAATGACAGTAGATTATTATCAACTTCACCATGTGATGATTCCAATTGCAGCTTCTGTATTAGAAGTGGTTTTATTGCTTGAGCAAATACATCCACTGGTACCTGGTATACAGCTATTGATTTAGCACATTCCCATGTCCCTGTCCTTGCTTGTAAGACACCAAGAACAGTCTGCTTTAGTTGGGAAGGCCAGTGATACACCTTCATTTTTTTTACTTCAGGAGTACACCTACTCTCAAGCCCTATGTGATAATTTCATTTGCAGGGATCTTGATCAACTTTCCTTTCCACAAGATAACAGATCAGTCCATTACATTGATGACATTATGCTGATTGGAATTAGTAAGCAAGAATTCACACTGTTCCAGACTTATTATTTAGGTGGGTTCCAGAACAAGAAAAGACTCTTGCAAGCAGGTCCAGGCTGCTGTGTAAGCTGTTCTGCCATGTGGGCCATGTGATCTGGCAGACCAACTGGGGATGGAAGTATCAGTGGAAGAGAGTATGCTCTTTGGATTTTTTTAGCAGGCCCCTATAGATAAATCTCAGTTCAGATCCTTAGGATTTCTGAACAGAACTCAGCCAGATAACCATTTTTCTCGAGAAACAGCCCTTGCCCTGCTATTGGACCTTAGTAAAGACTGACTGATTGACCATGGGTCATCAAGTTCACATAGGCCTTAAGCTGCCATCATGAACTGGGTGTAATTTGACCTAGGAAGCAACGAAGTTGGGTGTGCACACTAGCACTCCACTATCAAATAGACTTGGTGTATACATGATTGGGCCTAAGAAGGCCCTGAAGGCACAAGTCAGTTATATGAAGAAGTGTCCCAGATGCGCATGTACAGGTTCTTGCTAAATTTCCTCTTCTTTCTTAGACCTCTTATGGCCTTATGAGTAACCTATGGTTACTTGACAGAGAAAGATAAAAAGAAGACTCAGGCCTAGTGTACAAATAGTTCTGCATCATCTGCAGCCACAACCCCAAAGTGGAAACTACAGCACTACAGCTCCTTATTGAGATATCCCTAAAGGACAGTGGTGAAGAGAAATTCTCCCAGAGAGTAGAATTTCAAGTAATGCACTTATTGTTCACTTTCTTTGAAAGGAGAAATGGCTATATTTGCAACTATATAGCAATTCATAGGCTGTGGCCAATGGTTTGGCTGGATGGTTAGGGAATGGGAAGGAACACAATTAGAAAATTGGTTATAAAGAAATTTGGGGAAGAGATATGTGAATAAACCTCTCCAAATGGAAAAAGAAAATGAAGATATTTGTGTCCTTTGTGAATGTTCACCAAAGAGTGACCTAAGCAAAGGAGAGTTTCAATAATCAAGTGGATAGGATGACCCATTCTATTGATGTCCATCAACCTCTTTCTTCAGCTATCCTTGTCACCACCCAATGTGCTCATGAACAAAATGGCTTATGGTGATAGTGAGAGAATTTATGCATGGGCTTAGCAACACAGGCTTCCACTTACCAAGGTCAACCAGCCATCACTGAGTCCCCGATATGAACCACTCCCAGGTGATCGTCAATTACCTGGTGGTAAGCTGATTACATGGGACTGCTTCCAGCATAGAAAGGGCAATGTTTTGTTCTTATGGACTAGATTTGAGATATGGATTTTGTTACCTTTCCTTATAATACAATGCTTCTGCCAAAACTACCATCTGTGGACTTACAGAATGCCTTATCCACCATGATAGTATTATGAACAGCATTGCTTCTGATCAAGGAACTCACTTCACAGTAAAAGTGTGACCATGGATCCATGCTCATGAAATTCTAGTCTTACTATGCTCCCTACCTTCCTGCAACAGCTAGCTCACTAGAATGGTGGAATCACCCTTTGAAGACTCACTTACAGCATTAGCTAGCTGATAATACCTTGCAGGGCTGGGGCAAGGTTCTCCAAAACCTTATATATGCTCTGAATCAGTGTCCAATATGTAATATTTTTTCTCCCACAGCCAGAATTCACAGATCTAGGAATCAAGGAGTACAAACAGAAGTGTCACCACTCGCTATTATCTCTGGTGACACACTAGCAAAATGTTTGATTCCTGTTCCCCAAAACCTATGCTCTACTGACCTGGAGATCATAGTTCTAAAGTGAAGAATGCCTCCACTAGAAGACAGCAATGATTCCATTGAACTAGAAGTTATGACTTCCAACCAACCACTTTGGGCTCGTCATGCTTCTGCATCAATACTCAAAGAAAGGTGATTGATCCTGATAACTAAGGGGAAATCAGACTACTACTCTATAATAGAAGTAAGAAAAAGTATATCTTTTTTTCTTTTCTTTCTGTATCTACACATACAGTAATGTTCCAGGAGATGCCTTAGGGTGTTGCTTATTATTTTCATGCTCTAACACCAATGTAAACTACAACAACCTAGTCCAGGCAAAGCTACTAATGGCCCAGACCCTTCAGGACTGAAAGTTTGGATTGCTTCTCCAGGTAAAGGTCGACAACCAACTAACGTGCTTGTTGAATGGAAACGGAATAAAAATGGGTTTTGGAGGAAGATTATAAATACCAGCTATGACCATGTGGCCAGTAATAGAACTTTTAACTATAATTTTTATGACAATTCCCTCCTTATTTTCTTATGAGTATATTATACATATAATCATTCATATATATAAAAAATATATATAATATAATATTTAAGTATTGTTAACTTTACGTCATAATATTTAAGTTACAGGATATTAAGGAGTAGAGTAAACATTACAAAAGGACTTTATTTCCTCTTCTAGGAAGGAGTTAGTAAATTTTTGGTTGTACATATGAACATTGTATCATGTTAAGCATGACATTAAGTATGGCTTAAGAAGAAGAGTGTTGGTACCAAGTTGATAAAGGGTAGACTTGTGATGGTTAGTTTTATGTGTCAACTTGACTGGGCCATGGGTTGCCTAGGTATTTAGTCAAACATTATTCTGACTATGTCTTATGAGGATGCTTTTGGATGAGATGAACATTGTAACTAGTAGACTGAGTAATATAGATTGCTTTCCTTAATATGGATAGCCTTCATCTAATCAGTTGATTGCCTGATTAGAACAAAAACCTGAACATCCCAGTAAGAGGGGACTCCTCTTCCCTAATGGTTTGAGCTGAAACATTGGTCTTTTCCAGTTTTTGGACTCAGACTAAAACATCAGCTCTCCTTGGGTATTGAGAACTCCGGGCTTTCAGACTGTATCAGCAGCTTTCCTTGTTCTCAGGCCTTTGAATTCAGACTAGAACGGTACATCTACTCTCCTGGATGTTCAGCTTACTGACTGCGGATTTGGGGATCTCTTGGCTTCCATAATCATGTGAGCCAATTCCTTATTTCTATCATGTATCATTTTTTGCATGAATAAAAAGGAAAATATAAACAAAATAATTTGGCTAAGGTATTCAGAACATTCTGAATTTCTTTCAGAATCAAATTCATTGATTTTGGTATTTTTCCACAAAATATTCTTTTCAATGTCATTCAGCACTTTTTAGAAGACTTTACTATTGTCCAGGGTAGTTAGTTCAAGTTAATGGCACTCACTGTACATAGTTTCATGCTGATTCTTTCATAGTATTTCCAAAAAATGTCAGATAAAACAAGTCTGCCATGTTTACTATCTGAAGATAATTACAAGACAACATTGATTGAAAGATACATTCTAATATCAGAGATGTTAAAATGTGAAAAAAATGTGCATCTTAGAATTGATGCAATTTTTACAGTGCTCAATAAACATGCTATCATTGAATTAATGATGATGGTGATGATGATAAAGATGAAGAATATTAGTTGGGAAGATGTGTCCTTGTGCCTGATAGTGTGTTTATGTATCTGGGAATGTATGCCTGATAGTTGGTGCATTTTTGGAGGTGCTTAAAGACCTATGCAAAATAAACATGAAAACCAGTGGTCTGAGATGTCACCTGATAAGATTGTTCGTTTCACACCTGCAAGTGAACAACCTTTCAAGATATTAACTGTGCCACTGAAGCTTGCTTTTCTGATGTCATACAAGGTAAGCATTTCACTTTTAGCACTAACACTGAGAGCAGGAGCTAATTAGCACAGTTTTTCAGTTGCTTGTGGCAAAATTCTTACAGTTAAAATTTTTCATCAAAAAAATAAATTTTCTAAATTTAGAATTGTAGCATTTTAGGGTTCCCTTCCTCTGGATATTTTTTTTTACACTGTACATTTACCTATTCTTTTTCTTTATATTCCCTACATTGAAAAATATGTAAATTCTACCCAAAAATAAAAGCAGACTGAAATGGAGTGCCCAGATCATCAAGATGAAAACCATTTAGACCTATTCACTTTTCAGCAGCTGGTTAGCATTCCTGTACAAATATTTTGTATTTATTTTGAAGCTTGTTCAGTTAATATCATTGTTCTTCTATTTCCTACATATGATGTGCTTGTGCCAGTGAAGCTGAATCATGAATTTTCCAGATGGCAGTTCTTTCTGAAGAAAGGACTGTGGTGGCAGACCTGGCCAGCAGACTCCACTAACTCTTCCTTATGCAGCTCCACTAGGAATAAATTAGATTAGGCATGGCCTTCAGGAATGCAGTCAAGGTCAAATTTCTCCTTTAATTCTGCAAAAACAACAGTTCTGAGGCGAAAGAATACACTGCATAAATTCTGAGTTAGTTTTCATTGGAAGTTTTCAAATGATCTGGAGAATCTGATGTGGCTTATAGCAATCCAGAAGCAAGCTCTAATTTTTATTTTGTTTTAAAATTTCTAGCAGGTTTCTAAGTTGCTTTATTGGAAGTACAACATCTTTATTTATCTCTAACCATTATTCCTGGGTTGGGATCCCTTCCCTTTTTTTGTTTCTCTGTTATACGTGTAGTCATGTAGCCGAATGGACGGGCTCTTATTTTATTATTTGCTAGCCCAGAAATCAGGTTATGAATGTTTATAAGGTAGATGGAATTTCTTGAATCATCACAAGAATTCAAAAATGAAAAGATTTAATTTCCCCCTTAGATTACCTACAATCTTCACATCTGATTATTTAAAATTATTTTGTTCTATGAGGAAAAGAAACCAGCACAGGGAGCCAAAGTCATAGTTCTGAATAATTCCTGCCAGGTAGGCAGCTCCAACTCATGAATATGTTACATCCCAAAGGAGAATTGCAGGCCTACTGCTTCATTCATTCATGGATTCATTCATTCATGGATTCATGGATTCATTCATTCCTTTTGGGGGAAGAACTTACTTTGTGGTAGACCCTGTGCATGTAAAGATAAACATACAATAGTTTTTAGTTCAAAGGAATTTACCCTGTAATAAGAGAAGAAAGATATGAAAACAAGGAGGAGCAACAAAATATTTTAGATACTATAAAAGGAGAAACAGGATATCTAGGGGTGTGATAATGAGAATAGCTAGTTCTTCTTGGGGTAGTCATAAAAAGCTGAAAGATGAGCTGTTGTCTTAAAAAAAAAATGAGTCAAAGTTTCCCCAATCACCTAATCTAGGAAATACATCCCAAACTAGGTTGAGGGTATGGGTGGGAGTGAGAATGGGGAGTGGGGGATTTGAGCAGCTGCCCAAACGCATACTTCCTTACGTGTTCCCAGAACTAGGAACATTTTATCTGATTAATGATAATGAGAGAATGCAGATTTATCCTAAAATAAGGGTAGATGATGAAGTATCTTATCTATCTCTCTAAAGCATTTTCTGTTGGGAAGTCTAAAGGGTTTCTTGTTTGGATTTTATAAGGAACACAAAACAATGGTTAGGTTCCCAGTCTCCTCAACAAAGAGCTAATTGTTAAAATCATTACAACAGCTAAACTATAGTGAGAACATTATATCATGTTTAGTTCCTGAGAGCAGGGAATGAGTAAGGAGGAAAAGTTGAACTTCACTATTCTTTTCAACTACCTTGTGATTCATTTTCTTTCTTTGCAAATTCCTGGGCATCACTGGAGCCCTAACTTCTTCTATCCCTATTCCTTCCTAAACCATGACTGTGGGATTTCTGATTCTGCCATTCCTTTCTCAGGATTAACATAGACCCCATTCAAAACTCCTGCCCTTTCACAGAGCCATAAAGCAGCCCATTCTGATATCACATGGATCCATGATGAAGTGACACTCCACTTGTGCTCCAGATTGCTTTCTATATAAACTTCCATTTCCTGAGTGCAGTCTGATTTCAGTTCCTAGCAAAAAATCAATCTGATTCCATTAATTTCTCTAATGCAGCCTACATGCCCCCAAAGCATTTGTTTTTATAACTCAAACAAATTGGTGGAATTTGAAGCAAAAATATTAAGGGAATATATTCAGGTCTTAGGGAAAAGCACATGTATGAAGCGACAAGCTGGCACCATGCAGACCCACTGGCTGTGCCTTGGAGTTGCGAGTACAGATTCCCTAAAATTGCTGCAGTCCTTCAAAGCTTATCTCCATCTAACATTTAGAACCTTCAAGTTCTCTTAAAGTTTAAAGTGTTTGATTTCACTTTATTTTTAAGTCAAAAAGAAGTATCTTTTCAGATCTTCCATAATGCACTTTATAATTTTGCTCTTTCCTTCCTTTTCTTTTTCAGAGAGGACTATGTTGGCTATTGTTAAAATTACGAGCTTCTAACCTCTTTTTCTTCCCATATCTATGATTCTCAGATCATAAATTAAGTTATCTTTTATAATTCAGGGTTTCACAGATTCAGATATAATATACAAACACAGTAAACTTCAAATACTTACAATTTTGATGTAATTCAATAAAGCAGACATAAAGTGGGCAATGTCTTCATGAAGTAATGTCCTTTAGAGCTTCAATAGAACTTTTATCTTTGCGAAATGGAAATAATTCTCCACGGATTGTGATAAGTCTTAGTGAGCCTCCAGTGAACTTTTCCATCTCTTTTCCATCTTTCCATCTACTTAGAGAGAAGTATGAACCTAACAACTAATCCCCATATGGAAATTCTCATTCTAAGTAACCCACAGGTAAACTAGAGCGTTAGGAAAGACAGAATGCCCTGAATGCACCAATGTACTGGTATTCCATATACCAGAATGTACCAAGAAAGTCACTTTTTCTTGTCTTCCAACTAGCTGAGTCAATGCCAGCATGTGCACTTATGTTTTTCCAGAGTCTGAATTAAGGGATCTTGCTTTCTTGGCAATCTCCTAGGTAAATCTAGTCAGTGTGTCCTTGATGGAATAGAAACAACTTGGGCTTTGGAGTTGAGGAGGCCCAGTTTAAATCCAGACTCTTGACATTTACTAGAGTATTACATAACCTCATTTTAGTGTTGACAACATCATCTATAAATTGTAATGAATACAATGTCTGTCTCATGGCGTTGTCATAAGCAAAGTGTTGAGCACTGTGCGTGGCTCACAATAGAGATTTGATAAATCAATATTGTCAGTAGCAAGAGAGTGACAGCAGTAGTGGGAGGTAGAGTAATAGTAGGTAGCAGTGGTGGTTGTAGTAGTAGATGGTAGTATTAGCAAGAGTAGTACTGCTACCTCCGTATTGTAGCAGTATGCGTTGAAGAGGAGATAAAATATGGTTGGCTATTTTCTTGTGTTAGGATACAGTAGATGTCTCTTAGGTCTCCCTAAAAAGAGGGGAATTAGAAATCTCTGCAGTTATTGTGGGTTCATGTCTTGGCTAAAAGAGATTGAATATATACTGGACCTGTGAGGGATTGGAGAAGGAAATGTGGAAAAATAATTGGTTTATGAAAACGGGAGTGATTGGTTAGAAAAGAGTCAGCTGAGCAGAATGTACAGCACATTTTAAGTGGGACTTATACCTGGAGTTGTTTTAAATTGTGGACATCAGCCATGAGTCCTAAGCTTTGGTAAATTTGATCTGCTAGAATTCATATCTGCCTTGATGGCATTTTGACAACCTTTAGGTAAGTGAATAAAGGGACACAATAGGCTTTCATCAAGCAGTAATGAGTATTCAAAGAATACTTCAGGTAAGACAAAATGAAGAATGCTTAAATGCTGAACCAGCCTCGATGGACACTGAGAACTCCATATTTATTTTTCATTTTATAATTTACATTAAATCTGTAATTTAAATTTTAAAATATACGTACCTCCCTCCTTTAAAAAAAAAAATCCATCAGAAGAAAAAAATGCCTAATCTAGCCACTCTAGCTTTTGCCCTTTAATAAAGATAAAAAGTTAGAAAACTCAACTGAATATAATTGAGTTTAATGACACTTAGAGAGACAAGGCTATATAAAATATATTCTGATAATCTGATTGCAAATAGTTGTCCATGATTTCAAGGACTTTATTGGAAAACTCAGAAGAACTTGGTTATTGGTTAATTTACTTTATTGTAAATAAGCATCCACTAGATATAACATCTCACTCTTTTCTCTTATTACAAAATTATCTGTTTAAATAATAGTCAATTAAATTGGAAACTATGCATTTTAATCATATGTGCATATGCTATTGGCTAATATAATTTCAAGCTTATTTTTTATTCTCATTCTGTTTGTTATAATTTGAAAAGAAAACAGAGAAGATATAATTTTGTGAACTTTGTTGTCCTTACCCTTTCAGCTATTCCCTCCCAATTATGTTTTCATAAATCCCTGGATCTTGACTCTTTCCATGAACACATATAAACACTCAGACTTACACACTATAGGAACCCCTCTTCATTTGCATGTCTTCATCTCTCCTTCTGTCTGCTTCTGGTAGCATCACTCTCCTTGTCTTCTTACGTCCTCCTGTGTTGAAATTATATCCATGTTTTCACTTTATTTATAAAACCATTTCAGTCTGATTTTGACAGTACTATTTCCCTGTATCTCCTTACACTGAAGCTGCAGATCATTTACTCCTTCCTTCCACACATTAATGATAACGTCTTTGTAGAAGGTATGATGGTTGTAAAAACAAATTATATTGTCTCTGACCTCTGTGAATTTGTAGTGTAGCAAGTAAAATTGCTTTCTCCTAGGTCTAGCATTGACCTCTTCTACCACCCATACCCAAGTTCTGTCCCTGACTTTTCAAATTCTTATTCATTCAACAGACATATGCTGGGGTCCACCATAATTCTAGCCCTGTTAAGTAATAGATGGCTGGTTATCTGTGCCTTTCTATAGTTCATCTTCTACTCCTCATCTTCCTGTTCTGAATCTACATACTTCCTACTTGCTATTTCTTACCTTTGTGTATTTCTAAGCACATTGTTCAGAGCATGATGGGGCTATTTGTCACTCTGTTGATGATTTCTGAGAAACATATTTTTCAGACTTGCCAAGAACACTAGCGCTTCTGTTGACAAGTAAACAAATGTCGTACACCAAACTAAAAAGCAGGTAGAAGGGCCTGTCAGTCTCTGTATTAGCTTCAGAAAACAAACAACCCCAAGCTCTAGCAGAGGTTTTCTGTTATAAATAATGCATCTAGCCCCAGTGTGTTATCCATTTAGAGCATTATAAAAGAAGGGATGGGAGAGTTAAAAGGCTTTGCTGTGTTCATAAAATAATATAAGTAAGTTGGACGTGTTACCCAAAGCAATCTACAGATCTATTGCAATTCCTATCAAAATACCAATGGCATCTTTCAGGGAATTACAACCAATAATGCCCAAATTTGTATGGAACCACAATAGTCCCCAAATAGGCAAAGCAATCACAAGAAAGAGAAACAAATGTGGAGGCATCATGCTCTCTGATTTCAAACAATCCTACAAAACTGTAGTAATCAAAGCAGTATGGTCCTGGCAGGAAACCAACAGATAGATTATTGGACCAGATTAGAGAGCCCAGAAATAAACCCAGGCTTACACAGCCAATGACAGGCATACTTGTCTCCTTATGCTTTACTTTACATACTTCACAGATGTGTTTGTTGCGACTTGAAGGTTTGGGGCAATGCTGCATCTATTAAGTCTATGTGTGCCATTTTTCCAACAGCATTTGCTCCCTGTGCATCTCTGTGTCATATTTTGGTAATTCTCACAATATCTCAAACTTTTTCATTATTATCTTTGTTATGGTGATCTTTAATCAGTGATCTTTAATGTTAGTATTGTCAGTGTCTTGAAATGCCACAAACCATGTCCACGGAAGAGAACAAACTTAATAAATGGGGTGTGTGTGCTCTGACTGCCCCATGAACTGGCTGTCTCCCTAGGTCTCTCCACTTCAGACTTGCCTATTCCCTGAGACACAACAATATTGAAATGGGGCCAATTAATAATCATCAGTGGCCTCTAAGTGCTCAAGTGAAAGAAAGTCACACGTCTCTCACTTTAAATCAAAAGCTAAACATGATTAAGCTTAGTGAGGAAGGGATATTGAAACTAAGGTAGGCCCCGAACTAGACTTCCTGTGCAAACAGTTTGCAAAGTTGCAAAGGAAAGGCTCTAACTTCAAAGGAAAGGAAGACCACAGAGGAAAATTTCTTGAAGGAAATTAAAAGTGCTACTTCAGTGAACACACGAATGATAAGAAGATGAAACAGACTGCAGATATGGAGAAAGGTTTGGTCTGGATGGAAGATTCAAACAACCACAATATTTCCTTAAGCCAAAACCTAACTCAGAGCAAGGCACTGCCTCTATTCTGTTCTGGGAGAGCAGAGAGAGGTGGATTTTAGGTGTTCATACTGATTTGATACACATATATTGGATTATCACTATCATCACAGAATTAGCTAATTTCCCCATTTTGCGACATAGTAATCCTCTCCTTTTTGTTGTAAGAACATTTGAGGTCTAGTCTCTTAGAACTTTGAAGTATATAATGGACTATTGTTAGCTATAGTCACGATGCTGTACCTGAGACCCTCAGAAATTTTCAGCTTTCTAACTACAAGTTTGTACCCACTGACCAACATTTCCCCATCTCCCCTTTCCCATGCCCTGGGAACCACTACTCTCTATTTCTTTTGTAAATTGCATACATAAGTGATAACTTAGTCAGTAAGGTCTTAGAGCAGTCAGTCAGAAGCCAGAAGGGAACAACTGAAAGAAATACCACCAGGTGAGAAACAGGAGAACTCTTTCAAGTAGTGTGCCAGGCTGAAGCACAGACAAAGGGAGAGTATGTAGAGTAGAATGTGGACTTGCCATTGCAATTAGAAAATTCCTAAATCTTTTATGTGGTCCTGTCAGGCTTTACACAGTTTTCTGTCCCGACCTTTCTGAATCATCATCCCCTACAACTGCCTCCACCCCCATTCACTACTTTTCAGTAAGTGAGTAAATAAATAAGTAATAATGAAGCCTTTTCTCTGCCTTTCCAAATCTTCAGAAAGGTGGTTTTGTTTGGTTTTGGTTTTTTGTTTGCTTGTTTGTTTGTTCCTGCCATAGGGTCTGTACACCTGCCTTCCAACAGATTCCACATGACAGGCCCCTTTGTCATTACTACCTCAACCCAAAGGGCATCTCCAAGGAGGCACTATCTATTCACCACACTTATTGTCCCACAGGTACCTGATCACATTACTCTACTTTTTTTTTTTCTCCAAATACACACCACAATATAATCTCATGTATTTGCCCATCTTTCTATCCACAATGGATTGTAAGCTTCACAAGGGCAGGGGCATTGGCTGTGCTGTTCATTTTGTATCCTCACTGCCTGATGCATACTAGAAGTTCAATTAATGTTAAGGAAACATATGCATGGAAGCAAATATAAGCAACTTTTAAATTCAGCTAAGTTTCCTTCAACTTAGAAACAGAAGAGCATTTAGATGCATTCAAGAACTGAGAAAAAGCAGCATCTATGAATACTTCCTTTTAAAAGATTTATTTTAGAGAGAGAGAGTGCGAGCAGGGGAGGGGCAGAGAGGGAGGGAGAGAAAGAATCTCAAGCAGACTCCGGACTGAGTATGGAGCCCATCTCAATCTCACAGCCCTGAGATCATGACCTGAGCCAAAACCAAGAGTTGGACACTTAACTGACTGTGTGACCCAGGTGCCGCCTCTTATGAGTACTTCTTTGGAACTGAAAACAAACAAATAAACAAATAAAATACAATAAATTAAAACCAAAATACAGGATAAATCTAATAAGGAACTCTGAAATGGAGAAGACATAGCATTCATGTTGTATTTTAGATTAGTACAAAACTAAACAATGTGGAAATTATGGCTACATTGAGAATATAAAATTAAAGTATATATTAGAGACAATTGAAGGTGTAGGGAGGGGAAATTAGGAGAAGCTTAAATGGGACATTGCCTATTTTTTTTAGCAGGATAGTCAACTGATTCTGTCTCTTGTTAAAATAGGTAGGCTAAAAAGTCACCAACTTTGAAGTTGTTCATATCTTTTCAATTAGCTTTAGAAGGATCCTCTAGGATTTATTAACTTTTTTGGAAGGAAAAATCATTTGAAATTTAGCGATTCCTTTATTAAATTTTCTTTGGTCAAATTCAACAAAAACTCAGGTTTTTTTGGTTAAAACAGAATGTATCTTGTGCTTCATTCTCATTAAAATATACATTAGATTTCATATGACCTATTATTTCTTATACCATTTATATACTATTTATATGTAATATATGTAATGCTTTAATATATATGTTATATATAGAGAGGGAGACAGATGAGAAGAAAGGGAGATTCTGGATGAAATTACATGTCTTCCATCTTTATTTTGAGCTAATGAGATATAAAGTGACTTTTTAAAAATTCTTATTTTTACATATTTCTTAAATATTGCAAGCATATATAATTTTAATAAAATAATAAAATCATTAGTCTAAAAAGTTAAATTTATGAGTATAATTTGTCCAAAAATATGCTGGAGATAGATATACTGTTTGTTCAGATTTTTTAGGCAATCAGATAAAATATACATATTTTATCTGATTGCCTAGAAAATTATATATATATATAAAATTTGTGTGTGTGTATATATATATATGATTTTATTTATTTACTTGACAGAGAGAGAGCACAAGCAGGGGGAGCAGCAGGTAGAAGGAGAGGGAGAAGCAGGCTACCTGCTGAGCAAGGAGCCCAGTGCTGGACTGGATCCTAGCACCCTGGGATCATGACCTGCTTTGAAGGCAGACGCTTAACGAGTGAGCCACCCAGACACTCCAAATATATATACTTTAAAGTCAAGTGCTTTATACTTAAAGAATTCCACAAACATTTTTATTATTTCTAATAGTATTTAACTGATTTGAAAATATTCTAAAAACACCATCCAATTATTTGGAATTGTGAAAAAGTACTTATATGGTCATCTTTATTATTGATATTTTTAGCTTTAGGGAATAGTAACATGAAAGTAATAAATAACACTTTAATATAAACTTTATTCCTTCCAAAATCAGGTGAAATTGTTTGTCTGCCTCACCACTTGCTTTTGAACCTCTAACAAAAGAAGAGATCTAAGTTATCTATTGAAAGATCATTGAAAAAGAAAGTGAAAGAAATATAACTTACCTTAGATTTCTCTCATTAGTTTGGTTTTTATTATGAAATATATGAGTAAAACCAAATGTGACTCTCAAACATGATATGATTTCTATTGATTAAACAATATACTGACGAAAGAAAGACTGAAAAAAAGAAAGGAAGGAAGGAAGGAAGGAGGGACACCTGGCTAGTTGAAGTTGGTAGAACATGTGACTCTTGATCTCAAGGTCATGAGTTCAAGCCTAATATTGGGTATGGAGCTACTTAAGAATAAATAAGTAAATAAGTAAGTAACTAAGTAAATAAATAAATAAATAAATACATAACATAGAAAGTTACAATGAATGAGAGATTACACTTTTTCTACTCTTTTTTTCCACAGATAAGGGAACATTTTGTCCCTGATATGCATTTTAAAATCCTTTGGCAATCATTCTTATGGGCAATCTACCAATATTCAAACATTTTATGGTCCTCAATACTCTCCAAAAGAAACAGATTCCTTTAAACCATTATGTTCTTCAAAAGAGGTTAGCCTGTCCACAGTCCCCTGCTTGGCTCTGGATGCAGTTAAAAAACAGATAAAGAGGAAGATAATTTAGGAAGGCTGATCTGATACACCTATTAAAGCCAAACCAGGTGGTCCTCTGCCTGCTCTCTAGCCCATGTAGTTCATCATAGGATATTTTATTCTCCTGCCTAAAACCTTCCTGTTGCTTCTCATGACAGAATAGTTAGATCTTCCCAGAACCCACAGAGCTCTAGACTCCTGGCTTCTGCCTACGTTCCTACATTATCTCTTACAGCCTTCTTCACTGGAACCCAGCTACTTAGTTTTCTTCTTCTCAAATGCCCAGTCTTGCTCCTGTCCCTTCCACTTGGGGTCCATTGCACATTCTCTCCTATTTTCACATGCCTAACTGACTAGTGTATTTCAGGTTTTAGAGCCGATACACCCCCTCAAAGATAACTTTCCTATTACTATACTTAAAATACTGCATACTCCAGTCATTTTCTCTATATATTCCACTACCTACCTTTATTTTCTTTATAACCCTGAAAGCTATTTGAAATGTTATCATTTTTGACATTGTCTACTTGTTTCAGTGCTGCCTTCCCCTAATAGAAAAACAGTTCTATGACAATAGAGACTTTGCTTACAATGTTTCCTAGCACATAGAACGTTCTTAGCAAATAAATAAATGAATGAAAAGAAACAGAAAATCAAAAAACCTCTCCATCAATCTCAACCCAAAACATAGTCTGAAAGTGAAGTTACCACCCTGAGTGTTGTGTGTATGTGTTTGTTTAATACTGGCTTTTAGTTCTGTATTAAACATAACCTGTGTTAAGATAATATTTTTCTAGCCTCCATTATGTATATTTAATACCATTTAACTACCATAAAAATTCTTCATTCACTATATACATGTTCCTTATTTATTGAATGTATTTATCTATTTATTATACATTCCATGTTTTATATTTATTTAATATGTTAATGGCATTAAGAAAACATAAACACTGCCCCAAAGTAGATTTGAGATTAAGAAAGAATGTGACTGGGGGTGTCTGAGTGGCTTGGTTAGTTAAACATCTGACTCTTGATTTTGGCTCAGGTCATGATCTCTAGGTCATGAAATTGAGCCTGGCACCCAGCTCTGAACTTGGCATGGAGATGGCTTAAGATTTTCTCTCTCCCTCTGCTCTTTCCTACTCATACATTCCTTCTCTCTGAAAGAAGAAGGAAAGAAAGAAAGAAAGAAAAAGAAAGAAAGAAAGAAAGATAAAGGCAAGGTTGAAATAGAGTACAAGCAAAAAGTGACACATGGTAACATTCCTACTTTGTCTTACTATGCTTATACTTTCAAATAAATAAACATATATCTATGTATACACATAGATACACATATATTGACCTCTGAAAATTATATTTAAAACATCATTAAACAGAATGAAGTTATTTAAGAAAAAAACACAAATGCTTTTGATAGCTAGTCAGGGTTTTACAATGTTTTATCTTCGTATGTCTAGATAATTTTAAATGACACCAAAAAGCAATTTTATAGGAGAAAGAAAACAAATCAACTTTTGTTCCATAAACACGTTCTGTATATTAATTATAAGAATCATTATTAATATCCTTTAATGTTGAATTAGTACAATATAATTTGACACTCTATATGTTATCAGTGATTTAGATTTGTAGGGAAGACAAATGTTTATTTTGACCTAATTGTAGACACCAACAGAGCATAAAATGGATCCTTATTTTTTCCCTCTATCCTCTAATTCCTTGAGGAACTCAGAAGAGTAGACTGAAGGAAGACACCAGGGAATCAAAACTCAGGTTAAGATAGCCTCTGTAAGAATAAACAAGAAGAACAGCTTGTGACCCTTCAGAGTAGGTTTTTCTGATTTTCTTACCTTTTAAAATAAGAACAAAGAAGGTTAATTTCTGACTTATAATTCTCTCTGTTGCTGTACTTCTAATGGTTACTTCCACCCCTACCCAGGCTTGCAAGCCACTGCAGAAATGATGCAGGCATGGCTTTTCCCTTGTACTGAGAACTTACTCTCTGGGACCCCCAATTGCTATCAGTTGCTTCTGTCTGGATTTTGCCTCTCTGAGCTACCAGGTTGTCATCCGAGAGAGAGGGCTTGTTCACTTGGCTTTTGAGCTTCATGTAGCCACTACACACATCTTTAGATCAGGATTGTCTCCAAGGCCTTCAGTATCAGGCAAGTTCAGCTGACAGGCCACACTAGAGTTTCCAGCTATTTAGGGAGAGAAAAGCAGTCATGACCAAACCCTTCACTAAGGTGATGAAATCACAAAATTGGAAACTAAGCAATCATTGCTAGTATTTTGGAAAACAGTAGCATTTAGCCCTATTCATCCTTCTGATCACTGTAGGCTAAGTTAGTTAAGTGTCAGTAAAATGAAAAAGGTGAAATTTGAGCTGGGCTTAAGAAAGGGTAGGATGAAGTCAAGCATGAAAAAAAGATAATGCGTGTCACATGGAGGCAAACAAATTGGCCAAGGAACAGCATTTCTCCTTTAAGACTGATCGATTTTCACTTCAATTTGAAGTTTTGCTCTTAGGTATACGTACACAATGTCTTCTTTGAGAATTGACCCCTTTCGCATTATATATCCTCTTTACCCATGATAACCTTTCTTGTTCTGAAGTCTGCTTAGCTGAAATTAATATAGCTACTCAAGCTTTCTTTTTGTTGGTGTTTGCATGGTCTCACAGTGGCCTAAACTTGACCATCAGCAGTTTACTAACAATTTCTACTTTAATCTTCCTACCAAATTATATGGCGTTTTGTCTGGGGTAAGCAAATGCATGGATTTTATTCTTCCTACAGGTGCCTGTCTTTCAGAATTTCAGGGGCATTTTATGCCCTGTCTCTTCAATTCTCTGATGCGTGCAAGAAAAATCATTAATTTGTACTTTGTCTATGTTTTTTGTTGTTGTAAGATGGAAGCAATGCTCTTCCCAGCCCCGTATCTCTGAAATAAAACTGAAAGACCTGTACTAGGATTTTTATTTGAGCTTAGTAAGAGTAGATATGTGATTTTTATGTCTGACAATATATTTCTACATACTGAAGGAAGGGAAAGGGTCAATAAGTAATATCCCTTCCAGAGGCAAAGCCAGGAGGCTGAGGGGTTCACATAGAAGCTTATCAAGTACCCTGTGCCTCAAACTATGAATTGACTATTTTAAAAGCAGAAAAATCCTTTCTTGGTGTTTTCTGGAACAATCTCCTTCCCTTCAGCTAAAAATGTGGTTGTCTCTACTCTTTGCTCCTTTATGACCTGGATGGTATGTGAATTATTAGAAGGGAGGTATTTGATCTTTTCATACATTCCTCTCTCTCACTTCCTCTGCACATTGAAATTTAGAAACTTTCTGTTCACCGATTGTCAGATACAGTCATGGAACTTGACTATGTGAGTGGTCTGGGAGATAATGTAGTCCAACTCTTCATTTTTGGATGAGGAAAAGAAGCCTGGAGAATCAAAATGACCCTATTTTTGAAGGAAAAAAGGGAGGGGCTATTATACTACTAATGATCCAGTTCTCCTCTTTAAAGAGTGCAAATAATCAGAAGGTAGCCCACAAAATGTTACTTAGGAGTAATACTTTAAAACACAGTCAATGAATGAGCATGAAGAAAAAGAATAAGTATGAAGCACAAGACACCTTAAGATCTACTCTAGTTGGAACACTGAAAAAATTTTAATTTAATTTAAAAATTAATTAATTAATTAATTTTAAAAAGATCTATTCTAGTCTGTTGACTGTATAAAGTGATACTAAAAGTCATCCATGACCTTATAAATTTCATCCAATTCTAACATAATTTTTCTTCCATTCTAAAAAAGTCCCCTTACATTTAAGCATCCTTTCTATTCTGTAATAGAATATTATAGAATAATATATTATAGAATATATTATATATATGTAATAGAATATTATAGAATATGTAGAAAATAATATAGAATATATATACTATATTCTACTTTATAAGCACTTAAAATGTATAAAAATACCATTAATTGTCACGTGCATTTTTTTCATAGTATGATGTGCTGTGAGATTCATACCTTATTTTTTAAAAATCTAAAAATACTCTTTTTGGAACTTGTCAATATGTTCTCAAGGTGGTTACAATCATGAATTTATAAGTTAATAACTATTATAACATTTCTTTAAATTTGCCTGGCTCCTGTGTATATCCTTATTTTCCCCTTAATATATTTTCTCCTGGGCTTTCCATGCATTGTGTAGAAATTAAATTTTTCTAATGAAATAAATAAAAATGATTCAGCCTCCTAGCTGAATCATTTAAACATAAATTTCTATTTATGCTTTTACTTATACCAGAACACATATATAATAAAGTTTTTATAGCGCTAACTAAAAAATAAAGAAAACATAAGATTTACTTATATCTTTTTTTTACTTAATTTTTTCCAGACACTTTTGTTACATTATGAATAGTTAATATGGTTTTCCTTCATTTTATTGTTAGATTTCATAACAGCATGGCTTGAAACTACCAAACTAATCAAAAAGCAAAATGAACCTTAGTTAGGCTTTCATGGGATTAAATTGCGATGATACAATTTAATGATGAAACTCAAATTCTTGACAAACATTCAGTTGGCACCTGTTCTTTCAGTCAGGCATCTGACTTGTTGAATGTTAAATGTTACAAGATGTCAATAAATTTGTTGATTTGAGAGCGAAGGCCTTAAGGTATATTTTAATTTATTTGTACCCCATTAATTTTAATAAAATTTTCCTTGAAGCTACAAACCTTAAGTTCTGGGGTGGGGGGGGGCTTGGATAAAATTTTGAGTGCGTATTAAGCAAAAGTATTTAGATAAGTTACAAAATTCAGCTAGGCATCTGGCTTTTTGTCTACACAGTGTCAAAAATTTAGAACTTTTGAAATACTTAGCTGATGAAATGAATTTTCCATTCAAATGTTTGGTATTATGTGGATACAAGTTTGGTTGGCTTTGTCTTCGTCACTGGTTAGTTGCATAAATCAAAAGGAGACTGAATTAGAATTAGTTTAAGTGTTAGGACATTCAGTGGAAAACATGTGAAAATTCATGATTTTATTATTTTAGATAGTTGGGGCAAAGTATGAACAAACAAATCCCTGAATTTTGCTTTAGCTATTAATTTCACTTTCCTGTTTTACATTTTCTTTGCCAAACTATTTTAGCCTAACTTATTATCAGAGGGAACAATTAATAATTGTAAACTAACTTTGAAATGCTTGCATGTCATGGGAGGCCTGGGTGGTTCAGTCAGTTCAGTGGCCAACTCTCGATTTTGGCTCAGGTCAATCTGAGATTGAGCCTGCACATCAGGCTCTGTCCTCAGTGGGGGGTCCACTTGAGATTCTCTTCCTCTCTCACTGTCCCTCTCCCTGTTGTGTGCTCTCCCTGTCTAAAATAAACAAACAAATCTTAAAAAAAAAGAATACTTGCATGTCACTTTTAAATTTTTTTAATCAGGTAAAAATATACAGAGAAGTTTAGAGAAAAAATAACAACCATGTATTCAACACTCACCTTTTCACCCCTAATTTTGCCATGTTTGCTGTAGACTTTTCAAGCAATTAAATATTAGAAATAATACTGAAGTTTTTCTTTCCCTGATTCCATTCCATTTTCTCAGTCTACAGAAGTAATTACCATCCAGTTTTCATATTGAATAGAATATAAACAATGAAGTTCCCACCGAACATTATAACTAAAGCAGAATTTTTTTTCACTTCAGTATTCAAAGAGAAATTTATTTGAAGAGAAATAAATCATTGGTCATTGTCACCAAATTTCAGAAATGTGTAAGAATGTATGAAATAGCAATTGGTGTTAATACTTCCCCATGATATGATTTACATCCTCTTTAATTGGTGTACCCGTTTTATACTAGATTTGTTTTTCTTCTTTTTTTTTTTTTAAAGATTTTATTTATTTATTTGACAGAGAGAGATCACAAGTAGACAGAGAGGCAGGCAGAGAGAAAGGGAGGGAAGCAGGCTCCTCGCTGAGCAGAGAGCCCGATGCGGGACTCGATTCCAGGACCCTGAGATCATGACCTGAGCCGAAGGCAGTGGCTTAACCCACTGAGCCACCCAGGCACCCCTAGATTTATTTTTCTGATGGTGAGAAAATAAAAAGGAATTAGAAGGAAATAACCCCTGATATTTTTCATAAATATGCAGCAATGTACCATAAAGATATTTTTTGTATGTTTTTGGCTTTGCTTTTGCTTTTACTTTCTAGTGTGTCTGACCTTTACAACCATGCGCAAGCCAGCCAGCCAGCCACCATTAACTAAAGGAAGGAGGATAAAGATTAGAAAGATTGCAAAGGAAGGCAAGAAGGTACATTCTGCTTCTGATATTTAAAACAGTATGGTGCAAGATGAAAATGAAAGAGGTGATACAATGTGCACTCTGATTTCCCATCTCTGGATGTGTGCTGAATAAATTGAAGGGAGGCACAGAGAGCAAGGAACTAATGCTCCGCTGGCTAACCTGGGTATTAGGAGACCCCTGCGTGGAGACCTCAGTGCTAATACATCTCAGCCCAGCCTTATTCAGAGAACAGAGCAGCATGGTCAGACAGAGGAGTAGGCTAGCACACCTGAACCTGCCTCACTTCCTGAATGGTTTGGAGACTCGAGGGACCCTACTGGGCTGCCCCAGGCCTGATGTTCTGGAATAGAGGAATAGGCTAAGGCACTGATTGGAATATATGGTAAATCCAACAAGAACTGGGAGGAATCTGAATTAGTGCAGGGCATATGATCTATTCTATCTTAAAAATAAGGAACCTCAATTCCACCAGCTGCAGACTAAGGAGGGCTTATAAGAACCATCTGCTAACAAACAAGGGATATCATTCTAGATACCAGAGAACCACAGGCAGCATACATTCAAGGTCTAGCTCAAAGACAAGAGATAACCACCATTTCCTTGTCTACCACTAAGTCATGTAACCCATAACCCCTTGTTCAGTTATCCCCAAAACTATCTTAAGGAAAGAAGCAAGGGAGGACAAAGAATATTAAGAGACAAAAAAATTGCCAATATGACTATTGAAAATATTAGCTCATAGGGATGCCTGGGTGGCACACTCATTTACTTGTTCAACTCTTGGTTTTAGCTCAAGTCACAATTTCAGAGATGTGAGATTGAGCCCCTCGGCAAGTTCCATGCACTGTGTGGGGTTCCACGCTCAGTGCAGAGTCTGCTTAAGGTTCTCATTCCTGGTCCCTTTGCCCCTCCTGCTTACGCTCTCTCTCTAAAATAAATAAATAATCTTAAAAAAAAAATCAGCTCACACTATTTTAAAACTAGAATGCACTATGAGTTCTTTTTTTCCCCCAACTAAACAATGTGTGAGGACTAATGAAGCAGTGATTAGTTCTAAACTAAATAATGTAGCACATTTTCCTCTGCATGTCTGAATTGTAGGAAACAAACATGTATGCATAGATATAAATCATCAACTATTATGAATTAAGTATAACAGGATATTTAATTTGTCAGAGTTATAATTTTCCTTTAGGAGTAAATAGTTTTTCATTATTAATGTAAATATACCACAATGAGGCAACTTCTTAATATGATGAAATTGCAAAGGGCTAACCACTTAGCCCAAATGATAAAAGAAGACAATTTCCATTTGAGATGGAATACTATTTCAGGTAGCAAAATGATTATGAAATAAAAGGTTTATAATATCTCAGAATAACTCCCATTTCCTCAGAGTGTTTATATACCCTCAGAGTGTTTCTTTTCTTTGTTTCATTTTAACTGACTAAAATAATTTAAGAAGAAGACATACATGATTGCTATTCTGCTTCTCTGTAATTTGATCACTAGTGTTCCCCCCCCAAAAAAAATACTTTACAATGGAAAATGGCATTGATGAGGTAAAATTGATTAAACTCTTGAACCTACTTGGGTTTTTACACACACATGAAATTAGGTAAGTGCTGATTATATTCACTTATATCAACTATTTTCAGTAGTATTAATGTATAACTGATTGCTAGGAACTGACCATGAATATGTGTTCAAATTCGGTTTTGTGTTTTATTTATTTCCTAAAATAATTCCTATTTCTCATCACCTTGACCTGCCTCTTAGTTTTATAAAAATAAAAGCTCTTGCCTCCAAGAATATGTATACAAGAATATTTAATATAACATTATTTTCAGGGGCAAAAAACTGGAAATAACCCGAATGTCTATCGATATGAGAATGGTTAAATAAATTATTGTATATCTTTATTAGGCATGACACTATACATTAGAAGAATAATTTAGAATTCATATACCCTAATCCATGGGATATCCTAGAAATATCATTAAATCAAAAACATAAGATGCAGCAAAATGTGCATAGTGTATCTATCTCAGGTTTTTTTAAACGTGAATTTGGATGTTTTCCTTCTTTTACTATGATTTGAGATCATTTAAATAGTATTGGAAATATCTGATCATTAACAAGGTAATAGAATTTCCTTATGAAACCATCTGGATCTGGTTTATGTTGAATGTTTATTGAGCGGAAATCTTTTTTTTCTCTATTTTTTCTCTTGTAGCAGATCTGTTTAGATTTTCTGCCTCTATCAAGATCAATTTTAATAAATTGTATTTTTCTGGGAAATTATCCATTGCATCTATGTTTTTGTTTTATTTTATTTTATTTTTGCATAGGTTGTGCAAATTAGTCTCATTGCTTTAAAATTTTTCCTCTGTTTTGATGGTTATATTCCTTTTGTCATTTCTAATTTTGTGTATTTGTGTCTTCTTTCTTTTATCTTAATAGATTAGCTAACAGTATGTTTACTTGGGTTTTTTTTAATTTTTTAAAATTTCATTTCAGTGTTCCAGAATTCATTGTTTCTGCACCACACCCAGTGCTCTATGCAATACATGTCTTCCACAAAATCCACCACCAGGCTAACCCAACCCTTCCCACCCCCTTCCCCTCCAAAACCTTCAATTAGTTCCTCAGAGTCCACAGTCTCTCATGGTTCATCTCCTCCTCCAATTTTCCCTAACTCCCTTCTCCTCTCCATCTCCCCATGTCCTCCGTGTTATTCCTTATGCTCCACAAATAAGCTAAACCATGTGATGATTGACTCTTTCTCTTTGCTTGACTTATTTCACCCAGCATAATCTCTTGCAGTCCTGTCCATGTTGATACAAAAGTTGGGTATTCATCCTTTCTGATGGAGGCATAACACTCCATAGTATATATGGACCGTATCTTCTTTATCCATTAGTCCATTGAAGGGCATCTTGGGTCTTTCCAGTTTGGCAACTGTGGCCATTGCTGCTATGAACATTGGGGTACCAATGGCCCTTCTTTTCTCTACATCTGTATCTTTGGGGTAAATACCTAGTAGTACTATTGCAGGGTCATAGGGTAGCGCTATATTTAATTTCTTAAGGAATCTCCACACTGTTCTCCAAAGTGGCTGCACCAACTTGCATTCCCACCAACAGTATAAGAGGGTTCCCCTTTTTCCATATCCTCTCCAACACTTGTTGTTTACTGTCTTGTTAATTTTGGCCATTCTAACTGGTGTAAGGTGGTATTTCAATGTGCTTTTGATTTGAATCTCCCTGGTGGCTAGTGATAATGAACATTTTTTTACTTATCTGTTAGCCATTTGTATGTCTTCTTTGGTGAAGTGTCTGTTCATGTCAGCTACCCATTTTTTGACATGATTATCTGTTTTGTGTGTGCTGAATTTGAGGAGTTCTTTATAGATCTTGGATATCAGCCCTTTGTCTGTACTGTCATTTGCAAATTTCTTCTCCCATTCCATGGGTTGCCTCTTTGTTTTGTTGACTGTTCCCTTTGCTGTGCAGAAGCTTTTGAGCTTGATGAAGTCCCCAAAGTTCATTTTCGCTTTTGTTTCCTTTGCCTTTGGAGACATATCTTGAAAGAAGGTGCTGTGGCCGATGTCGAAGAGGTTACTGCCTATTTTCTCCTCTAGGATTCTGATGGATTCCTGCCTCACATTGAGGTCTTTTATCCATTTCGAGTTTATCTTTGTGTATAGTGTAAGAGAATGGTTGAGTTAATCCAAACAAGTTCTTAGGAGCACCTGGATGGATCAGTTGGTACATGTCTGACTCTTGGTTTCAGCTCAGGCCATGATCTAGGGGCCTGGGATTGAGCCCCTGGTTGGATTTCCCACTATGTGGGGAGTCTGTTTATCTCTCCTTCCCTCTGTCCCTCCCCTCTGTCAAACACATGCTCACTCTCAGAAATAAATTAAAAAAATTAAAAAACAAACAAACAAACAAACCGTTCCTAATGGCCAAAGCTGGAATAATTAAAGCAATAAAATAAACAACAACAGTATGGTATTATAATCCAAAGTATAAAATAAATATACATGGGTCCAAGCTGATATAAATTATCTTAATAAATAAATGAGAGGTGAGTAAGGCTACATTTCAGAAGAATTCAAATACTATATGTAGATATTATTCCCTGCTTAATACCCCATCCCATTGAGTGTAAATGGACTTAGTGGCTCACTTCCAAAGAACACAGAAAGGGAAAAATAGTAACTTTGCAGTAGAGAAGTCTCGAGAAATCTGGCAAACACTACCTTAACCAAGTGAGGAAGGTTAGTATTACCAATATCCTGTTGATGTCATGTTCTCCCTGATTTTACGTGTATATATATTACCTACTCTAATAATAAGAAAAATTAGACAAACCCCAAATGAAATGCATTCTACACAACGCCTAACTAGTACTCTTAAAAAGTGTCAAGATATAAAAAACAAAGGAAGAGTGAGAAATTGTCACAGATTGGCAGAGACTAAGACATCACAACTAAAGGAAATGTATTATTGGAGACTGAATTATGGACATTAGTGGAAAACTGATGAAGGAATTGCTTAATAGTAATGTACCAATATTAATCTCTTAGTTTGGACAAAATTACCCTGTTAAATAAGATGTCTTAGTTTGTTCAGGCTGTTATAATAAGATACCATACATGGGTGACTTACAAACAATAAACATTTATTTCGACCGTTCTGGAGGCTAGGAAGCCCAAGATGAAGGTGTTGGCAGACTCTATGACTGGGACGTCCTGGTTGGTACACTGTAGTCTCCTTACTGTGTCCTCACCCCTTTTATAAGGACACTAATCTCATTCATGAGGGGGCTCCACCCTTACGCAATAATCAGCTCCCAAAAGGTTCCAATTCCTAGTAGCATCACATTAAAAGTTATGATTTCAACATAATGAATGTTGAGGGGACACATTCAGTCTATTGCAGATGTTAACATCAGGAGAAACTAAGTAATGAGTCTATGGGACCTCTCTGTATAATCTTTTAAGTTTTCTATGTATCTAAAATTAATTTCAAATAAAACTTTTAAAAATCTAGAATAAGTTACAATGATTTGAGATGAAATTAATGAAGGGTCAAATTATAATTTTGATAAATTAGCCAATACAAATTCAGATATTAAGCTATAGTTCCTTCCTTAAGTGATTTTTTAATTTATGAATATTTTAGAATATGTGTTGCTGAACTGAGCACTATTTATGATTATTTATTGAGAACTTAGTATGTCAATAACGCCATGCTAAGTTATTGATTAGAAAGTGACAAAGCCTACCTACAGCAATCCTCAAGGGACTTCATTGCTTTTTTTTTTTCAAGTTCAATGTGATTTTATTTTATTAGTCTATGAGGCATAAATAACAACCAATAAAACATATCCATTGTAGTTTGGTGACAACTCAATACAGGCATTTTCAAGGAAATTCAGTCACCCCCGCACAAAAAAATGATAGAAAAATAGATCTGCTCAAAGTCTATCAAAGAGACTGCCCAAGTTTCATTAGGAACAGGGAACTATTTTATGAAAGTGTAAGGACTAAACTAGCTCTAAGAGACAGATGTCATACCTAGCTAGATCTACAAAGAGATCCAATTATTTTTATGTATTTTAGTATCTTTTTATTAATCAATTTAAACTTCTTTAGTCTTTTAAATTCTTTGCCCAAGTCAAGTATCACTAAGAGAAGCCAGTTCTAATAAAAATTACCACATAACTAGTTTAACTCATTACATTTGAATATGCAATGTTTACCAATTCACAACCTGATCATTTCAAAATAATCTGTTTTCTTCCACCAAGCCTAATGATTTCTTCAGGGTTTAAACATTTAGGCACACATTACGATACATTTTGCTGGTGCAAACTAGTCCTTTAAATCCGTATTTTTCAAACCATTTATACTGACCGATGAGTGAGTCATGGATAGTTTTTAAATATGTCTCTATAAACATTTTTAATGACGTGGGCTACAATACAATGCAATATGATAACACCAAAATAACCAAAAGTCACTTAGTGGTACAAGGATAAATATTATTTTTCAAAATTTGTTTTAATTTAGGGGTATGTCTATGTGTGTGTGTGTGTGTGTGTGTGTGTGTTTGTGTGTGCTATACCTTGGTGTAAAATATATTTCTCATACATGAATCAAGAAAATAAAGTTTAAATTTCCTGCTCTAAGGGATAGTTTGATGTCCTCACAGGACCAGAGACAGCATGAGAAGTCTTAACAATAAGCAACACAGAAGCAAAACAAATAAAAAACATCTTTTTTTAGGAAGCTGGAAAGGCTTTATGAAGAAGGAGTGATTTGACCGGAGTTCTGAAAAAGTCATAGTATATAGAAGAATTCCACAAGGCAGACATGCTAGGAAATCATATTGTAGGAGGGTATAAAAGATGAAGACAAATGCTTAACGTGAGTCAGAATGATCTAAATGTTGGTCAAAATGTAGATCTGGGGACCTTGCAATGATATTCTGACTCGATAGATCTGCAGTGTGTTCAAGAAATCTGCATTTTTAACATGTACCTGTCCCCCTAAGAGTCAGGTTCATTGGGTTCAAACACCAATTATGGCTGCTATTGGTCATTGGTCTACATTGCTAGGTAAGCTGAATTCTTTAAAAAAATTTAAAAATTCCTCCATGATGTATCTTTTAAAAATATTCTATTTACTTATTTGGTGCAGAGAAAGAGAGATCACAAGTAGACGGAGAAAGTGGGGGAAGCAGGCTCCCTGCTGAGCAGAGAGCCTGTTGCAGGGCTCGATTCCAGGACCTTGAGACCATGACCTGAGGCTAAGGCAGAGGCTTAACCCCCTGAGCTACCCAGGCCCCCCTCAACAATGTATTTTTGTTAACAGGCTTATAGGGAAAGAAGCTTATAGAAAAGAAAGTTATGCTTTCTTATGCTAGCTTATAGGGAAGAAAGCATAAAAAATTTGCAATAGATCAATGAGGCTAGTTTGACTGAAATAAAGTGAAGATCCATAAAGGAAAATTTGGGGAGAATAGACTGGAAAAACAGACTGAACCAGCTTGTGAAAGACTTGACATTTCAAGTTAAGGTTTATGCACCTACCTTAAAGCAATAGGGAGCCATTAGTAATTTTTATGGAATGGAGAGACACCATCTGGATGATTAATTTGATGTTGGTGTTAAAAGAAAGATAAATAGAAAGTGGAAGATCGTAATAAGCATGTTGACTATCTAGGTATGTGTTAAAAGCCCTGGTTTATTAAAAAGAAAGAAGATTTTGCACATTGATAATGTCTGGGGTTTTACATAAAATATTAACTAAAGGAAGTAATAAACTTGCAGACTATGGACTTGACCAGAATATTTAGCCACATATATCAGGAACCCCACAACCACTAAAACAATTGCTAATAGTGTGTGTCCTAACCAAAATTTAGCATACCATGTTGTCCCTGAGGTTTTTAAATTTTTTTAAAAAAAGATTTTATTTATTTATTTGAGAGAGACGAGTAAGAGAGAACATGAGAAGGGAGAAGGTCAGAGGGAGACGCAGACTCCCCATGGAGCTGAGAGCCTGATGTGGGACTCAATCCTGGGACTCCAGGATCATGACCTGTGCTGAAGGAAATCACTTAACCAGCTGAGTCACCCAGGTGCCCGTCCCTAAGTTTTAATAAAAATCTTATCCCCTGCGAAACCTCATACTGTTCAATTGAAGAAAATAACAGTCCATTTTATTTGTAACAAAGTGAAAAAACATTCTGCAATATTTGCTGCATAGTTTCACTGGAATTGACATTAATTTTCAAAGTGAAACCACCTTTTAGATTAATTAGAGAATAATTCATTCCTCGTTATATCCATAATGTTTTCAATTAGCCTTAAGTATGCTGAGTTACTGTTTCCATTTTCCATTTAAATTTTCTACAATCTATGTTTCTGATAACAAATCTTGCCAGTTGAGAAATAAAAATAAATTAGCATTAATTTTCATATCCCTGGAATCTGATATCAGTTCTTAAAGTCACTATCAATCTCTTAAAGATATTCTGTGTTCATTTGAAAGGATATAAACATGTTCCTTGTTCGATGAGAGCAGCTCTAAAATGCAACAATGGAGATGAACTCCAGGTGAACTGCAGGGTGGACTAGATAATTGTTTTAAATTTTATCTTTCACAAAGAAAATTGACTGGGAATTTCTGGACATGAGGGTTGTCTTTATAAGGAAATTGAACATTAAGGGAAAACAGATTTGACCCCAAGCTACACATGCATAGATGGAACTTGGCAAACTTTCTCAATGTCTTATGATTCCAGGAGAAAACAGGGATTCATGCATCCCAACCAAATGGCATTGAGTAGTTAGAAAAGAAAAGAACTCCATACCCCATAGCCTCAACCCAACAGTCATCAAGCTGAATAAAATAGAAATGTTTTAAAGATCTTATTTACTTATTTTGAGAGAGAGAACAAGGGGAGGGAGAGAGAGAGAGGGAGAGAGAGAATCCCCAAGCAGACTTCCTGCTGAGCATGGAGCCTTACCTGACCTGAGCTGAAATTAAGCATCAACCAACTGAGCTACCCAGGTGCCAGAAATTATACACTTTCAGACAATAGACTTATTCAAAATACTTAACATATGGGAGGTGCACCTACAACCACTAACACAATTGCTAATACTTTGCTTCAAGCCTACACTGGGGTCTGCTTCGGTACAACATGTAAGTGTGATCATTAGAATCATTAGATCTAAATTTGATCATTAGACTTCAAAAGCCTTGACTCTGATTGGAGTTTACAAAAGCAGCTCTCTTCTTCAAGTATAATAATCACTGATGTCTCAGACTAGAGATATCTAAATTGAGAGTCATGGTATTAGAAGTATTTTCTATTGCTTTTTATTTTAGAGTTTTATTCTTTTTAAGTAAGTATACAAAGGATATTCTGAAAATATATTTCAAAATGTTTGTATGTAGTGTCTGAGCATGTGGTTTTAGAGCAAAAGGGAATTTAGAACTGTCTTCTAAAATCTGCTTATATATAATACAGCCTTTGCTTTCAGATTTGTAAAAGCTTGTAGTATATATATGGAAAGACCAAACTTTTCTATTAATAAACTTTCTCTATGGAGGTTACTTAAGCTAAACGGTCATGGTAACATTTATTTTAGGTTTACTAAATTCCTGGCATTTTACTGAGTGCTCTCTATGTGATCACCATACAAACATACCTATAGGGGAAGGGCTATTATTATACAAGAATAACCTGAGGCATAGAGAGATTAAATAATTCATTCCATGGTAATATGGCTAGTAAGTTGCAAATCTGAGATTGAAGTCTAAGAGGTCTGGCCGCAGAGCTCATGATCATAACCACACAGAAATAAATGTTTGTAGGGACACCTAGGTGGCTCAGTCAGTTAAGCACCTGACTCTTGATTTCAGCTCAGGTCATGATCTCAGGATCATGGGATCAAGCCCTTCTGTGTTGGATTCCCTGCTCAGCTGGGAATCTGCAGAAGAGTCTTTCTCTCCCTCTTCCTCTGCCCCTCCCTGCCCCCTGCTCTCTCTCTCTCTCTCTCTCTCAAGTAAATAAATACATATTTAAAAAAGAGAGAAATAAATGTTTATGAATGAATTATTTTTTATTTTTTATAAACATATAATGTATTTTTAACCCAGAGGTATAGGTCTGTGAATCGCCAGGTTTACACACTTCACAGCACTCACCATAGCACATACCCTTCCCAATGTCCATAACCCCACCCCCCTCTCCCAAACCCCCTCCCCTCAGCAACCCTCAGTTTGTTTTGTGAGATTAAGAGTCACTTATGGTTTGTCTCCCTCCCAATCCCATCTTGTTTCATTCATTCTTCTCCTACCCCCTTAACCCCTCATGTTGCATCTCCACTTCCTCATATCAGGGAGATCATATGATAGTTGTCTTTCTCCGATTGACTTATTTCGCTAAGCATGATACCCTCTAGTTCCATCCACGTCGTCGCAAATGGAAAGATTTCATTTCTTTTGATGGCTACATAGTATTCCATTGTGTATATATACCACTTCTTCTTTATCCATTCATCTGTTGATGGACATCTAGGTTCTTCCCATAGTTTGGCTATTGTAGACATTGCTGCTATAAACATTCGGGTGCACGTGCCCCTTTGGATCACTACGTTTGTATCTTTAGGGTAAATACCCAGTAGTGCAATTGCTGGGTCATAGGGTAGCTCTATTTTCAGAATTTTGAGGAACCTCCAAGCTGTTTTCCAGAGTGGTTGCACCAGCTTACATTCCCACCAACAGTGTAGGAGGGTTCCCCTTTCTCCACATCCTTGCCAGCATCTGTCATTTCCTGACTTGTTAATTTTAGCCATTCTGACTGGTGTGAGGTGATATCTCATTGTGGTTTTGATTTGTATTTCCCTGATGATGAGTGATGTGGAGCACTTTTTCATGTGTCTCTTGGCGATCTGGATGTCTTCTTTGCAGAAATGTCTGTTCATGTCTTCTGCCCATTTCTCGATTGGATTATTTGTTCTTTGGGTGTTGAGTTTGCTAAGTTCGGGTTTTTTTTTTTTTTAAGATTTTATTTATTTGACAGACAGATCACAAGTAGGTGGGGAGGGGGGGACGGGAAGCAGGCTCCCTGCTGAGCAGAGAGCGAGATACGGGTCTCAATCCCAGGACACTGAGATCATGACCTGAGCCAAAGTCAGAGTCTTTAACCCACTGAGCCACCCTGGTTCCCCGAATTTGCTAAGTTCTTTATCGATTTTGGATACTAGCCCTTTATCTGATATGTCGTTTGCAAATATATTCTCCCATTCTGTCAGTTGTCTTTTGGTTTTGTGAACTGTTTCCTTTGCTGTGCAAAAGCTTTTGATCTTGATGAAATCCCAATAGTTCATTTTTGCCCTTGCTTCCCTTGCCTTTGACGATGTTCCTAGGAAGAAGTTGCTTACGGCTAGGGTTAAAGAGGTTGCTGCCTGTATTCTCCTCAAGGATTTTGATGGATTCCTTTCTCACATTGAGGCCCTTCATCCATTTTGAGTCTATTTTCGTGTGTGGTGTAAGGAAATGGTCCAATTTCATTTTTCTGCATGTGGCTGTCCAATTTTCCCAACCCCATTTATTGAAGAGGCTGTCTTTTTTCCATTGGACATTCTTTCCTGCTTTATCGAAGATTAGTTGACCATAGAGTTGAGGGTCTATTTCTGGGCTCTCTATTCTGTTCCATGGATCTGTGTGTCTGTTTTTGTGCCAGTACCATGCTGTCTTGATGATGACAGCTTTGTAATAGAGCTTGAAGTCCAGGATTCTGATGCCACCAACTTTGGCTTTCTTTTTCAATATTCCTTTGGCTATTCGAGGTCTTTTCTGGTTCCATATAA
This sequence comes from Lontra canadensis, assembly GCF_010015895.1. NCBI lineage: Eukaryota > Metazoa > Chordata > Mammalia > Carnivora > Mustelidae > Lontra > Lontra canadensis. The sequence continues at coordinate 2,470,782 of NW_022631021.1, read as the reverse complement.
ATTTTAGGGTTATTTGTTTCATTTATTTGAAAAAAATGGATGGTATTTTGATAGGAATTGCATTAAATGTGTAGATTGCTTTAGGTAGCATAGACATTTTCACAATATTTATTCTTCCAAACCAGGAGCATGGAACGTTTTCCCATTTCTTTGTGTCTTCCTCAATTTCTTTCATGAGTACTTTATAGTTTTCTGTGTATAGATTCTTAGCCTCTTTGGTTAGGTTTATTCCTAGGTATCTTATAGTTTTGGGTGCAATTGTAAATGGGATGGACTCCTTAATTTCTCTTTCTTCTGTCTTGTTGTTAGTGTAGAGAAATGCAACTGATTTTGTGCATTGATTTTATATCCTGACACTTTACTGAATTCCTGTACAAGTTCTAGCCATTATGGAGTGGAGTTTTTTTGGGTTTTCCACATATAGTATCATATCATCTGCAGAAAGTGAGAGTTTGACTTCTTCTTTGCCGATTTGGATGCCTTTAATTTCCTTTTGTTGTCTGATCGCTGAGGCTAGGACTTCTAGTACTATGTTGAATAGCAGTGGTGATAATGGACATCCTTGCCATGTTCCTGACCTTAGAGGAAAAGCTTTCAGTTTTTCTCCATTGAGAATGATGTTTGCGGTGGGTTTTTCATAGATGGCTTTGATAATATTGAGATATTTGTCCTCTATCCCTACACTTTGAAGAGTTTTGATCAGGAAGGGATGCTGTACTTTGTCAAATGCTTTTTCAGCATTTATTGAGAGTATCATATGGTTCTTGTTCTTTCTTTTATTAATGTATTGTATCATATTGATTGATTTGCAGATGTTGAACCAACCTTGCAGCGCTGGAATAAATCCCACTTGGTCATGGTGAATAATCCTTTTAATGTACTGTTGAATCCTATTGGCTAGTATTTTGGTGAGAATTTTTGCATCTGTGTTCATCAAGGATATTGGTTTGTAGTTCTCTTTTTTGATGGGATCCTTGTCTGGTTTTGGGATCAAGGTGATGCTGGCCTCATAAAATGAGTTTGGAAATTTTCCTTCCATTTCTATTTTTTGGAACAGTCTCAGGAGAATAGGAATTAGTTCTTCTTTAAACGTTTGGTAGAATTCCCCCGGGAAGCCGTCTGGCCCTGGGCTTTTGTTTGTTTGGAGATTTTTGATGACTGTTTCAATGTCCTTACTGGTTATGGGTCTGTTCAGGTTTTCTACTTCTTCCTGGTTCAGTTGTGGTAGTTTATACGTCTCTAGAAATGGATCCATGTCTTCCAGATTGTCTAATTTGTTTCCATAAAGTTGCTCATAGTATGTTCTTATAATTGTTTGTATTTCTTTGGTGTTAGTTGTGATCTCTCCTCTTTTGTTCGTGATTTTATTTATTTGGGTCCTTTCTCTTTTCTTTTTGATTAGAATGGCCAGGGGTTTATCAATCTTATTAATTCTTTCAAAGAACCAGCTCCTAGTTTCATTGATTTGTTCTATTGTTTTTCTTTTGTTTGTTTGTTTGTTTTTGTTTTTTTTTTTTTTTGGTTTCTATTTCATTGATTTCTGCTCTGATCTTTATGATTTCTCTTCTCCTGCTGGGTTTAGGGTTTCTTTCTTGTTCTTTCTCCAGCTCCTTAAAGTGTAGGGTTAGGTTGTGTACTTGAGACCTTTCTTGTTTCTTGAGAAAGGCTTGTACCACTATATATTTTCCTCTGAGGACTACCTTTGCTGTGTCCCACAGATTTTGAACAGTTGTGTTTTCATTATCATTTGTTTCTGTGAATTTTTTCAATTCTTCTTTAATTTCCTGGTTGACCCATTCATTCTTTAGAAGGATGCTGTTTAGTCTCCATGTATTTGGGTTCTTTCCAAATTTCCTCTTGCGATTGAGTTCTAGCTTCAGAGCATTGTGGTTTGAAAATATGCAGGGAATGATCCCAATCTTCTGATACCGGTTGAGACCTGATTTAGGACCCAGGATGTGATCTATTCTGAGGAATGTTCCATGTGCACTAGAGAAGAGTGTGTATTCTGTTGCTTTGGGATGAAATGTTCTGAATATATCTGTGATGTCCATCTGGTCTAGTGTGTCATTTAAGGCCTTTATTTCCTTGTTGATCTTTTGCTTGGATGATCTATCCATTTCAGTGAGAGGAGTGTTAAAGTCCCCTACTATTGTTGTATGATTGTCGATGTGTTTCTTTGATTTTGTTATTAATTGGTTTATATAGTTGGCTGCTCCCACGTTAGGGGCATAGATATTTACAATTGTTAGATCTTCTTGTTGGACAGATCCTTTGAGTATGATATAGTGTCCTTCCTCATCTCTTATTATAGTCTTTGGCTTAAAATCTGATTGATCTGATACAAGGATTGCCACCTCTGCTTTCTTCTGATGCCCATTAGCATGGTAAATTGTTTTCTACCCCCTTACTTTAAATCCGGAGGTGTCTTCGGGTCTGAAATGAGTTTCTTGTAGGCAACATACAGATGTTTTTTTTTTTTTTTTATCCATTCTGATACCCTGTGTCTTTTGATTGGGGCATTTAGCCCATTAACATTCAGGGTAACTATTGAGAGATATGAATTTAGTGCCATTGTATTGCCTATAAGTGACTGTTACTGTATATTGCCTCTGTTCCTTTCTGATCTACTACTTTTAGGGTCTCTCTTTGCTTAGAGGACCCCTTTCAATATTTCCTGTAGAGCTGGTTTGGTGTTTGCAAATTCTTTCAGTTTTTGTTTGTCCTGGAAGCTTTTTATCTCTCCTTCTATTTTCAATGATAGCCTAGCGGGATATAGTATTCTTGGCTGCATGTTTTTCTCCTTTAGTTCTCTGAATATATCATGCCAGTTCTTTCTGGCCTGCTAGGTCTCTGTGGATAAGTCTGCTGCCAATCTAATATTTTTACCATTGTATGTTACAGACTTCTTTTCCGGGGCTGCTTTCAGGATTTGCTTTTTGTCACTAAGACTTGTAAATTTTACTATTAGGTGACGGGGTGTGGACCTATTCTTGTTGATTTTGAGCAGGGTTATCTGTGCCTACTGGATTTTGATGCTTGTTCCCTTTGCCATATTAGGAAATTTCTCTCCAATAATCTCTCCAATATACCTTCTGCTCTCCTCTCTCTTTCTTCTTCTGGAATCCCAATTATTCTAATGTTGTTTCATCTTACGGTGTCACTTATCTCTCGAATTCTCCCCTCGTGGTCCAGTAGCTGTTTGTCCCTCTTTTGCTCAGCTTCTTTATTCTCTGTCATTTGGTCTTCTATATTGCTAATTCTTTCTTCTGCCTCATTTATCCCAACAGTGAGAGCCTCCACTTTTGATTGCACCTCATTAATAGCTTTTTTGATTTCAACTTGGTTAGATTTTAGTTCTTTTATTTCTCCAGAAAGGGCTTTTCTATCTCCCGAGAGGGTTTCTCTAATATCTTCCATGCCTTTTTCAAGCCTGGCTAGAACCTTGAGAATCGTCGTTCTGAACTCTAGATCTGATATATTACCAATGTCTGTATTGATTAGGTCCCTAGCCTTTGGTACTGCCTCTTGTTCTTTTTTTTTTTTTTTTTTTTGGTAAATTTTTCTGCCTTGTCATTTTGTCCAGATAAGAGTATATGAAGGAGCAAGTAAAGTACTAAAAGGGTGGCAAACACCCCAGGAAATAATGCTTTAACCAAATCAGAAGAGACCCCAAATTGTGGGGGGGAAAGGGGGATAAAAAGAGGTTCAGAAAAAAAAGGAACAATTAAAAAAAGAAAACGAATAAAGAAATATATATATATATATTAGATAAACTAGTTAAAAAACATTAAAAAAAGGTTAAAAGTTAAAAATATTTAGCAGCAGAAGAAAAAAAAATTGAAAAAAAAAGTAAATTAATTGCAAGATTAATGAACCATGGGGAGAAAGCCATGAGTACAGTGCTTTGCTTTCTCCTCCTCTGGAATTCCACTGCTCTCCTTGGTATTGAACTTGCACTCCTTGGTAGGTGAACTTGGTCCTGGCTGGATTTCTTGTTGATCTTCTGGGGGAGGGGCCTGTTGTAGTGATTCTCAAGTGTCTTTGCCCCAGGTGGAATTGCACTGCCCTTACCAGGGGCCGGGCTGAGTAATCTGACTAATGTGCTCTGGTTTGCTTTCAGGAGCTTTTGTTCCCTGAACGCTTTCCGTAGAGTTCGGGAGGACGGGAATGAAAATGGCGGCCTCCCAGTCTCTGGCCCGGATGAGCTGAGAGCTTGGGGCCCCACTCCTCATTGCGCCCTCAGAGAATAGTGCCCAATTACTCCCGTCTCCCTGGCCCCCGGCCGCGCTCCGAGCTCACCCAGGCTGTGACGGTTCAAGGTAACCCTGAGCTGAGAGCTCACTCCTTGGCTCTGTCTCTGTAGCCTGCTTCCCTGCAAGCTATGGGACACTCAGACACCCCCAAATCCTTCTGTGACCCTCGGAACCTGGGACCACGCTGACCCCATGTGGGCTTCACCCTGGTTTAGCCTCTGGAGCAATGTCCCTCAGCGGAACAGACTTTTAAAAGTCCTGATTTTGTGCTCCGTTGCTCCGCCACTTGCCAGGAGCTGGCCCCTCCCCCCATGGTCTATCTTCCCATAGCTTTGGATTCACTTCTCCACCAGTCCTACCTTTCAGAAAGTGGTTGATTTTCTGTTTCTAGAATTGCTGTTCTTCTTCTCTTTGATCTCCCGTTGGATTTGTAGGTGTTTGCAATGTTTAGATAAACTATCTAGCTGATCTCCTGCTACCTGATGTAGTCTCATCCTGCTACTTCTCCACCATCTTGACTCCTGCCACGTTTATGAATGAATATTAATGATGGCTTTGAAAAAGCCATTGCCATGTGTTCTAATTTCCTTTTGCAACTGAGCCAAAATACAATGTAGACATGAGAAGCTCTTCTCCTTTGCAAGTTCCTGTTTGAAACTAATAAAGTAAACATCTTTAGGGTCATTTCTGTCCATACCCTGCAGTGCACATTATCAACTAGATCACATTCCCTATTATTTTGCAAATTACTTGGTGTGTATTAGCTATATATGGCTGCAATTGGTCACTCATCTACTTTCCTGGGTAAGCCGAATTTTCTAATTTGGGTTTTAAAATTACTAAAAAAATATATTTTTTGCCACAAAAGTACATGGAAGAAATTTAAAATCATGATTATTCCCACAATCCAAAGATAACCTTTTTCAGTACATTTTGCTATAAATCATTCCAGGCATTTTTTCTTCTCAACTGTATCTTCTATCTTCTCTACTCTTCTCTTCTCTACTCTAACAACTAATTTGTTGAGCATTTTGTTTTCTCTGTTGTAGGTATTTGTCTTCCTTAAGCCTAAGAAGTTAGCCAAATCTTATCTTTTAGGAGATTTTATATTGCAGAAATACCATAAAATGTGACAGAACTTCTACTGAGGAAGCTGAGGTAGGCAGGCTCCCTAAACTAAGAAGTGAACCTTGGAAGCCATGGGAGAATATGCCCAGACCAAGGTTAGCATGAACGTTAACATGTAGTATAAGACAGAACTTTCTTGTGCCCCTGAAGTGAAAGGAGGGAGAAATAAATGAAATGTGATATGTCTTGTACTATCTGTCAAAATTAATTTATAAAAAAGGTATAATTACAAACTAAGTATAAATTGGTATGCAAATCCTTCAATCTCCCATGCATTTACTTGACAAAGGCTTTTTTTGTGACTGAAGTCCTCCTTCAATTTTTTTCTTTTCTTTTCTTTTCAGTGAGATATAATTACATATTATGAAATTCCCCATTTTAAGATGTACCACTCAGTGATTTTTAGAATATTCAAAAGGTTGTGCAACCATTGTCACCATGTAATTCCAGAATATTTACACCACTACAAACAAACAAACACAACCCTTGTACCTGTTTGCAGTCGTTTCCATGCTCCTCCCAAATCCATTCACTGACACTAATTTACTTTCTGTCTCTGGATTTTCCTTTTCCAGACATTTCATATAAGCAGAATCATAGAACTCGTTGTCTTTTGTGCTAAGCTTCTTTCACAAAACATTTTTCCAAGTTTCATTTATGTTGTAATATTTATCAGAACTTGTTGATGGTGAAATAATATTCTATTGTATGGGTATATACTATTTTTAAAAATATTTTATTTATTTATTTGACAGAGAGAGACACAGTGAGAGAGGGAACAGAAGCAGGGGGAGTGGGAGAGGAAGAATCAGGCTTCCTGCTGAGCAGGGAACCTGATGAGGGGTTTGATCCCAGAGTCCTGGGATCATGACCTGAGCCAAAGGCAGACACTTAATGACTGAGACACAGAGGCACCCCATATACACTATTTTTTATCCATTCATCAGATAGACATTTGGCTTGTTTCTACTTTTTGCTAATTTTAAAGAATGCTGTTACATTTGTATACAAGTTTTTGTGTAAAGATATGTTTTCATTTCTCTTGCATAAATAATTAGGGGTACAATTACTGTGTAATATAATAGCTCCATATGTCACTTTTTGAGAAGTGCCAAACTTCTCCACAGAGCTTGTACCATTTTACATTCCCACTAGCAAAGTATGAGGATTCCAATTTCTCCAAATTCTTACTAGCACCTGTTACCATGCTCTTTATTTTTTATTTTTGTTCTTTTAAGTCAAATTCAATCACTTATTTACTTATTTTTATTGAAGTATAATTAACATACAATGTTATATTAGTTTCAGGTGCACAACATATTGATTTAGCAATTCCATACATTACTCCGTGCTCACCACAATAAATGTAGTTACTGTCATCCAATAACATTACTACAAACTATTGACTATATTCCCTATCTGTACTTTTCATTTCTTTGAATTATTTATTTTCTAACTGGAAGTTTGTAGCTCTTAATCCCTTCATCTATTTCATACCTCCCCTCTGGCAATCACCCATTTGTTCTCTATATTTGAGTGTTTTTTTATTTGTTTGTTTTTTTTTCTTTGTTTGTTTCAGTTTTTATATTCCTCATATAAGTGAAATCATATGGTATTTATATATTTATTATTAAGTTAGAAGAGCTCTTTACTTATTCTGGTTACTAGGTCTTTATCAGATAAATGATTTGCTTATATTTCTCCCAGTCTGTAAGTTGTCTTTTCACTCTTTTGATGATTTTTTTAAAACACAAAATTTAAATCTCTCTTAAGTCCAATTTATCTACTTTTTCTTTGGTTCCTTGTGTATTGATGTTACATCTAAGGAACCATTACCTAACCCAACATCATGAAAATTTATGTCTATAATTTCTTATATGAGTTTTATGGTTGTAATTCTTATACTTAGGTCATTTTAAATCTACTTTTTAATCCAAAGAGTATATTATATCGTATGGTAAAAATAGAGGTACAAACTACTTTTCTTGCATGCTGATATCCAGTTTTCTCAGCACCATGTGTCAATGATAGAGAGCACTCTTCTTTAATTGGCAACTTCTCAAAAATATTGACCATAAATGTATGGTTGATACCTGATTCTCAGTTCCATTCTGTTATTCTATATCCATGTCCTTATCTGAGTACCACAGAATCTTGACCTATATAGCTTTGAAGGAAGTTTTAAAATCAGGAGTGTGAATCCTCCAATTCTGTTTTTCATTTTCAAGATTTTTTGGTGATTTTTGGACCCTTGCAATTCCATATGAATTTTAGGATCAACTTATCCTAGGAAATGATCCCTTCTCTCCTATCTTTTTGAATTGTTTGTGCAGGATTGAAGTTAATTATTTTTTTCTTTTTTAAAATTTTTAAAAAGATTTTTTGTATATTTATTTGACACAGAGAGAGAGAGAGCACAGGCAGGGGGAGCAAGAGGGAGACGGAGAAGCAGGGACCCTAATGTGGGGCTCAATCTCAAGACCCTGGGATCATGACCTGAGCCAAAGACAGATACTTAACTGACTGAGCTACCCAAGTTCCTTTTAAGATTTTATTTATTTATTTGAGAGAGAGTGAAAGAGCAGTAGTTGGGGGAGGGGCAGAGGCACTAGCTGACTCCCCATTGAGTGCAGAGTCCAAAGTGGGGTTAGATATCAGGGCCATGAAATCATGGCCTGAGCCAAAGACAGATGCTTAACTGACTGAGCCACCCAGATACCCTGGTGTTGATTCTTTAAATGTAGAATTCTTCAGTGAAACCACCTAGTACTGAGATTTTTTATTACTAAATCAATATCTTTACATGTTATAGTTCAAGAAATATATACTATTTCTTTTTTACTTAGTTTTGAGAGTTTGTGTCTTTCAGGGACTTTGTTTAACCTGTTACCTAATTTGTTAGCATATAATTGTTCATAATATTTTCTTATAATCTTTTGATTTTCATTTTTAAGATTTTATTTATTTATTTATTTATTTATTTGACAGACAGAGATCACAGGTAGGCAGAGAGGCAGGCAGAGAGAGGAAGTGAAGCAGGCTCCCTGCTGAGCAGAGAGCCCTATGTGGGGCTTTATCCCAGGACCCTGGGATCATGACCTGAGCTAAAGGCAGAGGCCTTAACCCACTGAGCCACCCAGGCACCCCAGATCAGTTATCATATCCTCTCTTGCACTGCTGATTTTGTGTTTTTACTTATTTTTATTTTTATGTTTTGCAGTTCTGATATTAATAAATTGGGTTTCTTTCTTTCTTTCTTTCTTTCTTTCTTTCTTTCTTTCTTTCTTTCTTTCTTTCCTCTCCTATTCTCCTTATTCTAGATTTAGTTTGATTGTCCAATTTCTTAAGAAGGAAGATCAGGTAATGAATATCATATCTAGTTTTCTTTATTGTAAATATTTGCATCCAAAAATTCCTTTTTGCTATTGCTAAATCCCATAGTTTTTGCATGTTTTTTTTTCATTTTCATTTATCTCAAAAGAATTTCTAATTCCCCTTGTGATTTTTTTATTTAATCCATTGGTTATACAGGAATGCATTGTTTAATTTCTACATATTTGTGAATTTCCAAAATATCCTTCTGTTATCAGTTTTGAACTTCAGTCCACTATAGTTGGAGAACATACATTATAAGATTTCTATACTATGAGTTTGTTTGTTTGTTTGTTTGTTTTTGAGGCTTTTTTGTGACCTTGATATGGGTTATACTGCAGAATGTTCCCTATGCACTTGAGAAGAATATATAGTCAGTTGTTCTTCAGTAGAGGGTCCTATAGATATCCATTAGGTTTAGTTGGTTTATAGTATTAGTCAAGTCTTCTATTTCCCTGCTTATTATCTTTCTCATTGTTATATCCATTTTTAATGGGGTATAATAATAATAATCCACTATTGTTGATGTATCTCTATTTCTGTTTAATTCTGTCAGCTTTTCTTTCACATATTTTGGAGTTCTACTGTTAGATGCATGCATGTGTATAATTGCTATGCCTTCCTGGTGGAACAGTCTTTCGTTATAAAATTTTTTTCTTTGTTTTTGGTAACAATTTTTGTTCTAAAGTCTATTTTGTTTGATATGAAGATAGACCACTGAGGGCACCTGGGTGGCTCAGTAGTTTAAGCCTCTGCCTTCAGCTCAGGTCATGATCTCAGGGTCCTGGGATTGAGTCCTGCATTGGGCTCTCTGCTCAGTGGAGAGCCTGCTTCCCCCTCTCTCTCTCTGCCTGCCTCTGCCTAATTGTGATCTCTCTCTGTCAAATAAATAAAATCTTTAAAAAAAAAAAAAAAGACTACTGAGCTCTCTTTTGGTTACCAGCTGCATGCTGTATCTGTTCCCATTCTCTTTCTTTCAACTTATTTGTGTCTTTGAAACTAAACTGCTTCAAAACTTTTGTATAAAGCATATCCTTGGATTATGTGGATTGTTTTTTGTTTGTTTGTTTTTTTGTTTTATCAATTCTGCCAATCTCTGTTTTTTAATTAAAGTGTTTAATACATTTTCTTTAACTAAATTCCTGACAAGGAAGGATTTATCTGTTGTTTTGTTATTTATTTTCTGTATTTTTTTTGTCTTTTTGTTTCTCCTTTCCTCTCCTATTGTCTTCTTTTGTGTTAAAAGAGCTATTTTCTTATTTATCATTTTATTTCTCTTCTTGTTCTTCAACTATGTATTTTTAGTTGTTTCTTAGTCGTTACTCTGGGAATTATCATCAGCATCTTAATTTATAGCAATCTACTTCAGGTTAACGCTAACTTAATTTCAATTGCATACAAAAACTTCAGTTTTATATGTCTCTGTTCCTCACCTGTTGCAAGCTATCTGGTCAAATCTGCTGTTGAGCTTCTCTAGTGATTTCAGTTTTTCATTTCAGCTTTTGGATTTTTCAACTCAGTGAGAAAGGGAAAGGAAGAAGAAAATGAAGTGGATGGTTCCTCATCCTGTCCCTCCCCACAATGGCCTCACTTCATCAGTAAGACCTACCTTATCATCTGGCACATTCAGGGCTACTAAAACACCTACATAACGAAGTGTTATGCAAAGCTGCAGAGAGCCAGTTCTCCATACTTGGTCATCGATGATCAGCTCACCACCTAACCACACTGGGCAACCACTACAGAAAGACACTATGCTCTGCTTTGCTGGAAGGAAACAAAAAGATCCACAGGTCTCCTGTCCTCGCAGGACAGCATTCCCTTCAGAGGCGCTAACTGAAGTATTGATGGCAGTGGGCATGTTTCCCAAGTTGTTAGCACATAGGTAGCCTGAGTCAAAGAACATAAATACACTATTTCCTGAGCACTGTGAGACAGCCTTGGAGACTCCCTGATATACCCAGGGAGACTTTCAATTAATGTGGAGGTACAGCAATTTTGTATATTAAATATTAAATATGAATGTGACCTCATATATTTTCACAGACTCCCCCACCTTCTAAATATACTTCATTTTTTAGAGTAGTTAGAGGTTCACCGAAAAACTGGACATAAAGTACAGACAGTTCCCTTAGAAACCCTGCCACCACAACATGTATACCATCTCCACTATCAAAATCACCCACCAAAGTAGTACATTTGTTACAATTAATGAGCCTACACTGACACATCATTTTATTTTTTCTGGTATTGATTTATTTTAAATTATTTAATTTTTTATACACATATAATGTATTATTAGCCCCAGAGGTACAAGTCTGTGAATCACCAGGTTTACACACTTCACAGCAACTCACCATAACACATACCCTCCCCAATGTCCATAACCCCACCACCCTCTCCCTACCCCCCACCCCCCAGCAACCCTCAGTTTGTTTTGTGACATTAAGAGTCTGCCATGGTTTGTCTCCCTCCCAATCCCATCCTGCCTCACCCATTCCTCTCCTACTCCCCAAAACTCCCCCACTGCATCTCCACTTCCTCATATCAGGGAGATCATATGATAGTTGTCTTTCTCCGATTGACTTATCTCACTAAGCATCATTTTTACCCAGATGCCACAGTTTACACTACAGTTCATTCTTGGTATTGCAAATTCTATGGGTTTTGACAACATATAGTGATCAGTCTCCACCAGTATGGTATCATACAGAATATGGTGAAAGCAACTATTTCAAACAAGTCTTATCTAGAAGTGGCAATATTGAGTGTTTTCCACTGAGCAGAAATAAATGTTCTTAGTAAACTTGAAGTTACATTTCAACAGATATGAACTGTGATTGTAAGTTTTAACCTGTGACAGTGGCCTCTGAGATGTGTTACCGGAACTGCTTGTAGCAAGAGAACAGGGGTGGGGACACACTATGGAACAGTGCCTCTGTTTCTGTGACAGTGGCCACTACAGATTCCTGAACACTCTTCAGCCTCTTCCCCAGAAGAACCAGGAATACCCAAAATTAAGTCCTTTATGGTAGTTTGCAAGGCAGGCCGAGGGGTCTCAGAACCAGAAGGGTTTCCATAGGCATTAAGTTGTTTTAGACAAAATGTGGAATGGGTGACAGGATTTGGACTCCAGTGGCTTCTTAAACCCAGTGTCAGCAGAAGATTCAGTGATAGAGGGGCTATCTCTTTAGGAACATGTAATTCAGACTTTTAACTTAGGAAATGCCCAACTAAGGAAATAAATATTTCCTCTCTAACTGGAAGGCAAGAATTACGTTCATAATTATTTTTAAAAAGCTTAATTGATATCTTTTCAGGATAATAAATCTATTTTAACAACAAAATTCAAGTAGTCCTAAACCCCTATTAAAAATTTAAAAAAAAAAGTAGCAATTCCTGCCTCATGGTTCTCTACCAGTAACCCACTCCCCCAAATTTAATTGATGCCTCTTCTTTGCCATTTGTTCCCATTCTAACTACAACTTGATACCTTTTCTGTTCTACTCTCATTCAGGTGGAGGTTGTGGAAGGTTTTCATTTAAAGATGTGTGTCTTCAATATGAAGTGTGGATGTCTGATTTTTTTTCTGACTCTTCACAGTGGCTAGTAAGTGCTCTATCCAAAAGGACAAATGTGTAAACAAAACTGCATGTGACTGACCACATAGAAGTGAACATCTGCTCTGAAGAAAGAAAAAAAAAAAAAAAGAAAGAAAGAAAGAAAAAGGAAAAAAAAAAAAGAAAAAAGAAAAAAGAGGAATTGGAAAAGGCCCATTGGTAAATCTGTTCTTAACAATGACCAAATACCTGTGGTCTGGATCTGCTGCACGTCAGTGTTCTTTCAGCTCTTCAAACCATGTGTGAATAAGCAGTCTGCAAAATTATTTGGAGATCCACAAGAAAATCACAGCACATATAATATAACTGGTGGCCACTGCTGATTTTTAATGCTATGTCTCTCTGCTGCGCTGGGTCACAGGTCACTTTTTTTTTCTCCCGTATGCTCACGGAGAGAATGATTTCTGGTGTCTCTTCCTCTTCGCGTGAAGACAGAAATCCCGTGGGATTAAGTCTTCACACATATGGCCTCATTTAACCTTAATTACTTCTTTAGAGGTCCTATCTTCAAATACAGTCAAATTGGGGGTTAAGTCTTTAACATATGGCTTGGTGGGGAGGAGGAGACACAATTCAGTCCACAACAGATAGAAATTATCTAACTAAATATCCAGTGGTTACACATGTTTTCAGCATATTGAAAATTATATGGGGGAAAGCCTGGGAAATTTGAAAGCAGGAGTTAAAGACACAAAGATTCAGATTTCACTCAATTTTACTTGAAAATAATATCTTGCTTTTTTAAAAGGGAGACATGTCATTGGAAGACGGGAGAGCTGGCTTTGGAAATCTGAAAATTACATCATACTTAACAAATATCACTTCTAAGAGGAGGTATCCTTATCTGTTGCAATATATTTTATAAAAATTCATTAAAAATAAGTCAGAAAATCATTTGCACCTGGAGAACATATAATCTCAATAGTCTCTCACCACAGATTGTGTCTCTGAATGAGCAAAAGTTGAATAAAATGTTAACAGTAAGCAGACTTTCCTTAGGAATATGTTGTATTACTGGAAATTATGCAAATAGCTTCCCTGAATTTTTTCCAGAAAATTTGAAAACTGAGTTTCCATATGTCTTCCACATTTTTTAGAGAAAATATGTGTTGACACACTTCATGGAATTATCTCAACTATTTATATGGCTGTTAATTTCTCTGCAAGTCTGCATCAATTAACAACTGTACTTTCCTATTTGTGTGTGTTGTCATACTGATTTATAAAAAGAAAAGCTATTATATTGTTCTCTGTACTTATTTTTACTGATAGAAGTTTTGTTGCATGCAAGGAACCAGATTTGTCATCAAATTTCCTTATAAACATTTATAAACACTTATAAAACACTTCCTTATAAATACTTATAAACAGAATTCAGTCTAGAAACATAATGAAAAAATGCTTCTTTCAAAGTTATGAAAATGGTTTATAAAATAATTATATCAGCTAAGTATGAAATATGGGCCTTACGTGGAATTATTCGTAAGCAGAGAGCAGGAGTCCAGAGGATGGCTGAGGGATCTGAAGTGTGTATGGCAGGAACCGGGGCCACTGGTGCCTGCTGCTGGTTTTCTAAACAGGGAAAGGATTATCTCCTAGTAACAAACTCAAATTATTCAAAATGCAAAAAGAAAAATGTTGTCTATTCACAATTGCACAACAGAGCCCGAACATCAGTATGTGATTTTTAACTATGTAATAATGTTTTGATGAATAGACTATTTTGTGAACTTTGAATTATTAACTTTGAAAAATAGGATACTAAATAGAATCACAGTTTGTAAATTATATTTCAGATTTTCCTTTCAATCACTGCTAGCCACTTTTTCCCTCTTTTCATCATAAATGCTTTAGAGTATCCATCATGGAAGTAAGTTCTCCCATAATTTCAGAAAATTTTAAAAATCTACTGCCTATGGATTCACTCACTCAAAAGTCTATGTGGAAAGCATACTTATTGTTTAACCTTGTGCTTAATGCCAGGATGGAGTGGAAACAAGCAGACATCATCTTTGCCCTAAGTAATCCCTGTCTGTGGGTACTTCAGTGTTAGAGCTGATGGCTGATGGGGACATGCTGGCTTTTCATAACCAGCTTCCATCCTGATTGTCCAGTTCCTTGTTTTGATTGGTTAATAGCTGTGCTTTCAAAGGTACCTAAATATTATAAATATCTCCTTGACGATAATGTGATAGCAAGTATTGAGCTTAAATTTTCAAATTACGTTATTTCACTAATGTGTGTGTTTGTATATACACTTGGTTTAGTTTATAATAACATAAAAATTCCACTCAGCATAATCTCCTCCAGTCCCATCCACATCGATGCAAAAGTTGTGAAATAAGTCAAGTAGAGAAAGTCAATTATCATATGGTTTCACTTATTTGTGGAACATAAGGAATAACATGGAGGATATTAGAAGGAAAGGAAAAGTGAAAGGGGGGAATCGGAGGGGGAGGCAAATCATGAAAGACTGTGGACTCTGAGAAACAAACTGAGGGTTTTAGAGGGGAGGGGAGTGGGGGGATGGGTGAGCCTGGTGGTGGGTATTAAGGAGGATGCGTATTGCATGGAGCATTGGGCGTTATACACAAAGAATGAATCTTGGAACACTGCATCAAAAACTAGTGATGTATGGTGACTAACATAACACAATAAAAAAATTTAATTAAAAAAAAACATAAAAATTCCAAGTATCATTTGACAGATTTTTAAAATTCCAAAAAAGGCATAATAAGCAATATGAAGTCACCTGACCATATTCTTAGAGGTTATGCTCTACAACGAGAACCATCTCTTCATGCTACTTAATGGACCTGACTAATTTGAACAACATCACTGTATTCGAAGCAGAAGCTACAATAACAAAGGAGAGGTTTGACCCCAGTCACAGTTCTAAGAACTGGCACAAATCATCACCTCTCTAAGTGAAAGTTTCCTCACCTCTAAAATATAACCAAACAATATGAAGCCATCTTAACCAAAAGGCTATAGGAAAAAAGCAGGCAAGAAGGGAACATAAGGGGCGCCTATGCTGTTCAGTGGGTTAAAGCCTCTGCCTTCGGCTCAGGTCATGATCCCAGGGTCCTGGGATCGAGCCCCACAGGGGGCTCTCTGCTCTGCAGGGAGCCTGCTTCCTCCTCTCTCTCTGCCTGCCTCTCTGCCTAGTTGTGATTTCTCTCTGTCAAATAAATAAAAATTATATATATACATATATATATATATATATATATATATATATATATGGAATGTAAATGTAACACCTAACTTTTATTTCCATTGACTTTTAAAAAGCAAACCCATGATCCTTTCTTACTTTTAGAACAATGATGTTTACATCATTCCTCCTCAGATGGCCTCGATTCACTATTTGCACTGAAGAGGAAGCACTTACTGCAGAATTCTTAAGAACATGGGCCTGGGCTAGCGTGGGGACTTCCCCTGGGCTGAACTGCACAGTGGGGTTTTGGTGAAATTGGGCAAGGGCACAAAATAACCACTTACCCCTTCTCACCGAGGAAGAATGGGAGAAAGGAAACTATGGCTGAGTGAGCAGGGGAGACAAGATGGCGGGGAAGTAGGAGGAGGCGCCCTTTCAACCTATAACCTAAAGTGAGCTGATTACCTTCCAAAGAACTCCGATCAACCACAAAATCAGCCTGAGATCAGAATTATACACATCTGGATCTCTACAGGTGCAGAAGACGCCAGTGGGCATAAGCGTTCCAGGGTGCACCTAGACTGCACCATGGTCGATACATCCAGCTACATCTGTTCAGCCATCTCTCACCAAAATGACTAGGAGGAGGAATGCCCAACAGAAGAAAAATACAGAGGATGGGCCTTCTGCAACAGAGCTAACAGCTATCAACATAGACAATATGTCGGGAAGAGAATTCAGGCTAACAATTATCCAGGCAATAGCTAGGTTGGAGAAAGCCATGGATGACCAAACAGAATTGATTAGGGCCGAACTAAAAGCGACTAGAGTTGATGTTCACAATGTTAGGGCAGAGCTGAAAGCTACCAGGGATGAGGTTCACAATGCTCTCAATGAATTCCAATCTAATCTAAATTCTCTCAAAGCTAGGGTAACTAAGACAGAAGATAGAATTAGTGATCTGGAGGACAAACAGATAGAGAGAAAGGATCAGAAGGAAGCCTGGAACAAACAGCTTAGAGGCTACGAAAACAGAATCGGGGAAATAAATGATGCCATGAAACATTCCAACGTCAGAATTATTGGAATCCCTGAAGGGGAGGAGAAAGAAAGAAGTCTAGAAGATATAGTGGAACAAGTTCTTCATGATAATTTTCCCAATCTCGCGAATGGAACCAGCGTTCATGTACTAGAGGCTGAACTGTCTCCACCCAAGATTATAGATTCCAGAAAAACATCAAGGCACCTGATAGTCAAATTGAGGAATCATAATTGTAGATATAATCTCTTGAAAGCCGCTAGGACAAAGAGTCTCCTTACTTACAGAGGAAAGCCCATCAGAATAACGTCAGACCTGTCCACAGAGACCTGGCAAGCCAGAAAGGGCTGGCAAGATATATTCAGGGCACTAAATGAGAAGAACATGCGCCAAGAATACTTTATCCAACAAGACTGACATTCAAAATGGATGGAGAGATAAAGAGTTTCCAAGACCGGCAAGGCTTAAAAGATTATGCAACCACCAAACCGACACTGCAGGAAATATTAAGGGAGGTTCTATAAAGGAGGAAAAATCCTAAGAATTGCAATGAACAGAAATATAGAGACAATCTACAGAAAGAAAGACTTCAAAGGTAACACGATGTCAATAAAAACATATCTATCAATAATCACTCTCAATGTGAATGGCCTAAATGCGCCCATAAAATGGCACAGGGTTGCAGATTGGATAAAACGACAGGACCCATCCATATGTTGTCTACAAGAGACCCATTTTGAACCTAAAGATACACCCAGACTGAAAGTGAAGGGATGGAGAAGCATCTTTCATGCCAATGGGCCTCAAAAGAAGGGCGGGGTAGTGATTCTCATATCAGACAAATTAGATTTTAAACTAAAGACTGTAGTCAGAGATACAGAAGGACACTACAACATTCTTTTTTTTAAATTTTTTAAATTTATTTTCAGTGTAACAGTATTCATTGTTTTTGCACCACACCCAGTGCTCCATCATTCTTAAAGGGACTATCCACCAAGATGATCTAACAATTGTAAATATCTATACCCCCAATATGGGAGCAGCCAATTACATAAGAAAACTGTTAATCAAGATAAAGAGTCATATTGATATGAATACATTAATAGTAGGAGATCTTAACACGCCTCTCTCAGAAATAGACAGATCATCGAAGCAGAAAATCAATAAAGAAACAAGAGCATTGAATGACACATTGGACCAGATGGACCTCATAGATATATACAGAACATTCCACCCTAAAACAACAGAATACTCATTCTTCTCAAGTGCACATGGATCCTTCTCCAGAATAGACCACAAACTGGGTCACAAATCAGGACTCAACTGATACCAAAAGACTGAGATTATTCCCTGCATATTCTCAGATCACAATGCTTTGAAACTGGAGCTCAATCACAAGGAAAAGTTCGGAAGGAACTCAAACATCTGGAAGCTAAAGACTACCTTGCTTAAGAATGCTTGGATCAACCAGGAGATCAAAGAAGAACTGAAACAATTCATGGAAACCAATGAGAATGAAGACACTTCGGTCCAAAACCTATGGGATACAGCAAAGGCGGTCCTAAGGGGGAAATACATAGCCATCCAAGCCTCCCTCAAAAAAATTGAAAAATCCAGAACATAGCAGCTGTCTCTACACCTTAAAGAACTGGAGAATCAACAACAAATCAAACCAACTCCACACATAAGAAGGGAAATAATCAAGATTAGAGCTGAGATCAATGAGGTAGAAACCAGAGATATAGTAGAAAGTATCAATGAAACTAGAAGCTGGTTTTTTGAAAGAATCAATAAAATCAATAAACCATTGGCCACACTAATCCAAAAGAAAAGAGAGAAAGCCCAAATTCATAAAATTATGAATGAAAAGGGAGAGATCACAATTAACACCAAGGAAGTAGAAACAATCATCAGAAGTTATTATCAACAGTTATATGCCAATAAGCTGAGTAACCTAGATGAAATGGATGCATTCCTGGAAAACTATAAACTCCCAAAATTGAACCAGGAAGAAATTGAAAACCTGAATAGACCGATATCTAGTAATGAGATTGAAGCAGTGATCAGAAACCTCCCAAAAAACAAGAGCCCAGGACCTGATGGATTCCCTGGGGAAGTCTACCAAACTTTCAAAGAAGAAATCACACCTATTCTCCTGAAGCTGTTTCAAAAAATTGAAACAGAAGGAAAATTTCCAGACTCTATGAAGCCAGCATTACCTTGATCCCCAAACCAGGCAAAGACCCTACCAAAAAGGAGAATTTCAGACCAATATCACTGATGAATATGGATGCTAAGATTCTCAACAAGATCCTAGCAAACGGGATCCAACAGCACATTAAAAAGATTATCCACCATGACCACGTGGGATTCATCCCTGGGCTACAAGGATGGTTCAACATTCGCAAATCAATCAATGTGATAGAACAAATTAATAAGAGAAGAGAGAAGAACCACATGGTCCTCTCAATTGATTCAGAAAAAGCATTTAACAAAATCCAGCATTTATTCCTGATTAAAACGCTTCAAAGTATAAGGATAGAGGGAACATTCCTGAACTTCATAAAATCTATCTATGAAAGACCCACAGCAAATATCATCCTCAATGGGAAAAAGCTTGCAGCCTTCCTGTTGAGATCAGGAACATGACAAGGATGCCCACTCTCACCGCTCTTGTTCAACATAGTATTAGAAGTCCTAGCAGCAGCAATCAGACAACAAAGAGAAATAAAATGTATCCAAATTGGCAATGAAGAGGTCAAACTCTCTCTCTTCGCAGATGACATGATTCTTTATATGGAAAACCCAAAAGACTCCACCCCCAAACTACTAGAACTCATACAACAATTCAGCAACGTGGCAGGATACAAAGTCAATGTACAGAAATCAGTGGCTTTCTTATACACTAACAATGAAAATACAGAAAGGGAAATTAGAGAATCTATTCCATTTACTCTAACACTAAGAACCATAAGATACCTGGTAATAAACCTAAACAAAGAAGGTAAAGGATCTATACTCGAGGAACTACAGAACACTCATGAAAGAAATTGAAGAAGACACAAAAAGATGGAAGACCATCCCATGCTCTTGGATCAGAAGAATAAACATTGTTAAAATGTCTATACTTCCTAGAGCAATCTATACTTTTAATGCCATTCCGATCAAAATTCCATCAGTATTTTTCAAAGAGCTGGAGCAAATAATCCTAAAATTTGTATGGAATCAGAAGAGACCCTGAATCACTAAGGAAATGTTGAAAAACAAAAATAAAACTGGGGGCATCACGTTACCTGATTTCAAGCTTTACTACAAAGCTGTGATCACCAAGACAGCATGGTACTGGCATAAAAACAGAAACATAGACCAGTGGAACAGAGTAGAGAGTCCAGATATGGACCCTCAACTCTATGATCAAATAATCTTTGACAAAACAGGAAAAAATATACAGTGGAAAAAAGACAGTCTCTTCAATAAATGGTACTGGGAAAACTGGACAGCTATATGTAGAAGAATGAAACTTGACCATTCTCTTACACTGTACACAAAGATAAACTCAAAATGGATAAAAGACCTCAACGTGAGACAGGAATCCATCAGAATCCTAGAGGAGAATATAGGCAGTAACCTCTTCGATATCAGCCACAGCAAATTCTTTCAAGATATGTCTCCAAAGACAAAGGAAACAAAAGCCAAAATAAACTTTTGGGACTTCATCAAAATCAAAAGCTTCTGCACAGCACAGGAAACAGTCAAGAAAACAAAGAGGCCACCCACGGAATGGGAGAAGATATTTGCAAATGACAGTACAGACAAAACGTTGATATCCAGTATCTATAAAGAACTCCTCAAACTCAACACACAAAAAACAGACATCATATAAAAAAATGGGCAGAAGGTATGAACAGACACTTCTTCAATGAAGACATACAAATCGCTATCAGACACATGAAAAAATGTTCATCATCACTAGCCATCAGGGAGACTCAAATTAAAACCACATTGAGATACCACCTTACACCACTTAGAATGGCCAAAATTAGCAAGACAGGGAACAATGTGTTGGAGGGGATGTGGAGAAAGGGGAACCCTCTTACACTCTTGGTGGGAATGCAAGTTGGTGCAGCCACTTTGGAGAACAGTGTGGAGATTCCTCAAGAAATTAAAAATAGAGCTTCCCTATGACCCTGCAATTGCACTACTAGGTATTTACCCCAAAGATACAGATGTAGTGAAAAGAAGGGCCATCTGTACCCCAATGTTTATAGCAGCAATGGCCACAGTCGCCAAACTGTGGAAAGAACCAAGATGCCCTTCAATGGACGAATGGATAAGGAAGATGTGGTCCATATACACTATGGAGTATTATGCCTCCATCAGAAAGGATGAATACCCAACTTTATAGCAACATGGATGGGACTGGGAGAGATTATGCTGAGTGAAATAAGTCAAGCAGAGAGAGTCAATTATCATATGGTTTCACTTATTTGTGGAGCATAACAAATAGCATGGAGGACAAGGGGAGTTAGAGAGGAGAAGGGAGTTGAGGGAAATTGGAAGGGGAGGTGAACCATGAGAGACTATGGATTCTGAAAAACAATCTGAGGGTGTGAAGGGGCGGGGGGGGTGGGAGGTTGGGAGAACCAGGTGGTGGGTATTGGAGAGGGCACGGATTGCATGGAGCACTGGGTGTGGTACAAAAACAATGAATACTGTTACGCTAAATATAAATTTAAAAAATAATAAATAAATAAATAAATAAATAAATGCAAAAAAAAGAAAGAAACTATGGCTGAAGCAAAAAAAAAAAAAAAAAAAAAAAGAACATGGGCCTGATGACTTACTATTTCCTCATTTTTCTCCCATTAAAGTGACCTTTTTGGACCATAGTCTACATGGAAGAAACCTAGTATCGTCACTGTCTCCAGTTTTTCCTCATTTTTTTTTTTTTTCCCAACTAGGCTTTCCCCAGTATGTGACATTGCATTTTTACCTCATACAACAAAGCAAATAAAGGTTGTTGTTGTTGTCGTTTTAATTGTCACAAATGGTACAGTTTGGAGGTAAATAGAAAGTGAATTTTATTATAGCTCCTCTGTCAGAGATTCATTTTTACACTGAATTAAAAAGGGCATCTTATAAGAAGTTTCCCATCTGTATACACCACAGTTTGGAAACCCTCTGACCGTTAAATATCTGGAAATATATGCTGTGGCTGAGCATGGGACAAGAAGTCATGAAGAAAAAGACAGACTTCAGTGCAGGAAGCAACTTCTTTTCCTACCTTTAGCCTAAGTTATTATAACTTTGTAACTTTCAAAATTTATGAACAATTGGCCAACTTTATAAAGAATTCAAAAGGCATACTGATCATGATAAAAAGATTCATCCATGGCCTCTCTAGTGTGAAGAGTCAGTGATGGTGGCCAAGGAAGGGGAAGAATTCCTTCCAGCATTTGCAGATCAGTTGGCCCCAGAGTGCCCAACTACGGGCTTAAGTAGCTCTGGAGTTTACTAGACAACCAAGGGACACAGAATTATTCAGGGCAACCCATTATCTTTATTTAATGATTTCAAGAGGAAGCAGTAGGTCACATTGAAAATAATGGAAGTCACTAATGGCTTCAGAAATTCAAAGTGGCCTCTATATCCAGAGCTTTCCTCAAAGTGTTAAGGCTGTCCTCTCAAAAACATCATTTCAGAAAATCATTATAGATTTGGGCTGGTGAATTAGTTTAGGCGATACCAGTAAAAAGAGGAAGAGAAAATGGAAAGAAAGAGAATATGAAGAAGGTTGGCATAGTAGGGACGTATCTCATTTCTGTCCACATTCCATGGATGAAACCAGCCATGTTGGCAGGAGGCACACTAAGAAATTTGGTCTCTGCCAGGCCAGCTGCTTCCCAGAGACAATTCTGTGCTGAGACAGAAAAAGCCCTTGTTTGATGAGTGACCAGTCATCTCTGCCACACCTAAATCTCTGGCTCAAAAAGTTTGCTTTAAGGTTTTGTGTACAATTTTCAAATTGAGTCCTTTATGCAATCCTAGATAATATTATTTCCTTGAGTGATTTTTATAGTAAGTCCTAAGTTATCATTTGAGATTTCATTTGAAATGGGTGAAACAGTAGAGCCCAGATTGTAATCTTTGTATTACACTATAATGTAATCTTTGTGTAATCTTTGATTATATTGCTAATCAAAATAAGATTATCAATTTAGGGAGTGATGCATTAGGAATGATTTTCAAAGAGGAAATATTTTTTTTTTTGTATTTTCAACTTTTTTTTTTTTTATTTTATTTTTTATAAACATATATATATTTTTTCCCCCCAGGGGTACAAGTCTGTGAATCTCCAGGTTTACACACTTCACAGCACTCACCATAGCACATACCCTACCCAATGTCCATAACCCGACCCTCCCTCTCCCAACCCCCCTCCCCCCAGCAACCCTCAGTTTGTTTTGTGAGATTAAGAGTCACTTATGGTTTGTCTCCCTCCCAATCCCAACTTGTTTCATTTACTCTTCTCCTACCCCATTAACCCCCCATGTTGCATCTCCTCTCCCTCATATCAGGGAGATCATATGATAGTTGTCTTTCTCCGCTTGACTTATTTCGCTAAGCATGATACCCTCTAGTTCCATCCACGTTGTCGCAAATGGCAAGATTTCATTTCTTTTGATGGCTGCATAGTATTCCATTGTATATATATACCACATCTTCTTTATCCATTCGTCTGTTGATGGACATCTAGGTTCTTTCCATAGTTTGGCTATTGTAGACATTGCTGCTATAAACATTCGGGTGCACGTGCCCCTTTGGATCACTACGTTTGTATCTTTAGGGTAAATACCCAGCAGTGCAATTGCTGGGTCATAGGGTAGTTCTATTTTCAACATTTTGAGGAACCTCCATGCTGTTTTCCAGAGTGGTTGCACCAGCTTGCATTCCCACCAACAGTGTAGGAGGGTTCCCCTTTCTCCACATCCTCGCCAGCATCTGTCATTTCCTGACTTGTTAATTTTAGCCATTCTGACTGGTGTGAGGTGGTATCTCATTGTGGTTTTGATTTGTATTTCCCTGATGCCGAGTGATATGGAGCACCTTTTCATGTGTCTGTTGGCCATCTGGATGTCTTCTTTGCAGAAATGTCTGTTCATGTCTTCTGCCCATTTCTTGATTGGATTATTTGTTCTTTGGGTGTTGAGTTTGCTAAGTTCTTTATAGATTTTGGACACTAGCCCTTTATCTGATATGTCGTTTGCAAATATCTTCTCCCATTCTGTCAGTTGTCTTTTGGTTTTGTGAACTGTTTCCTTTGCTGTGCAAAAGCTTTTGATCTTGATAAAATCCCAATAGTTCATTTTTGCCCTTGCTTCCCTTGCCTTTGGCGATGTTCCTAGGAAGATGTTGCTGTGGCTGAGGTCAAAGAGGTTGCTGCCTGTGTTCTCCTCAAGGATTTTGATGGATTCCTTTCTCACATTGAGGTCCTTCATCCATTTTGAGTCTATTTTCGTGTGTGGTGTAAGGAAATGATCCAATTTCATTTTTCTGCATGTGGCTGTCCAATTTTCCCAACACCATTTATTGAAGAGGCTGTCTTTTTTCCATTGGACATTCTTTCCTGCTTTGTCAAAGATTAGTTGACCATAGAGTTGAGGGTCTATTTCTGGGCTCTCTATTCTGTTCCATTGATCTATGTGTCTGTTTTTGTGCCAGTACCATGCTGTCTTGATGATGACAGCTTTGTAATAGAGCTTGAAGTCCGGAATTGTGACGCCATCAACTTTGGCTTTCTTTTTCAATATTCCTTTGGCTATTCGCGGTCTTTTCTGGTTCCATATAAATTTTAGGATTATTTGTTCCATTTCTTTGAAAAAAATGGATGGTACTTTGATAGGAATTGCATTAAATGTGTAGATTGCTTTAGGTAGCATAGACATTTTCACAATATTTATTCTTCCAATCCAGGAGCATGGAACATTTTTCCATTTCTTTGTGTCTTCCTCAATTTCTTTCATGAGTACTTTATAGTTTTCTGTGTATAGATTCTTAGTCTCTTTGGTTAGGTTTATTCCTAGGTATCTTATGGGTGCAATTGTAAATGGGATGGACTCCTTAATTTCTCTTTCTTCTGTCTTGTTGTTGGTGTAGAGAAATGCGACTGATTTCTGTGCATTGATTTTATATCCTGACACTTTACTGAATTCCTGTACAAGTTCTAGCAGTTTTGGAGTGGAGTCTTTTGGGTTTTCCACATATAGTATCATATCATCTGCGAAGAGTGATAGTTTGACTTCTTCTTTGCCGATTTGGATGCCTTTAATTTCTTTTTGTTGTCTGATTGCTGAGGCTAGGACTTCTAGTACTATGTTGAATAGCAGTGGTGATAACGGACATCCCTGTCGTGTTCCTGACCTTAGCAGAAAAGCTTTCTGTTTTTCTCCATTGAGAATGATATTTGCGATGGGTTTTTCATAGATGGCTTTGATAATATTGAGGTATGTGACCTCTATCCCTACACTTTGAAGAGTTTTGATCAGGAAGGGATGCTGTACTTTGTCAAATGCTTTTTCAGCATCTATGGAGAGTATCATATGGTTCTTGTTCTTTCTTTTATTAATGTGTTGTATCACATTGATTGATTTGCGGATGTTGAACCAACCT
The DNA here is from genome assembly GCF_010015895.1 of Lontra canadensis. Taxonomy (NCBI): domain Eukaryota; kingdom Metazoa; phylum Chordata; class Mammalia; order Carnivora; family Mustelidae; genus Lontra; species Lontra canadensis. The sequence continues at coordinate 2,445,537 of NW_022631021.1, read as the reverse complement.
TGCAGCCCTGGAATAAATCCCACTTGGTCGTGGTGAATAATCCTTTTAATGTACTGTTGAATCCTATTGGCTAGTATTTTGGTGAGAATTTTTGCATCTGTGTTCATCAAGGATATTGGTTTGTAGTTCTCTTTTTTGATGGGATCCTTGTCTGGTTTTGGGATCAAGGTGATGCTGGCCTCATAAAATGAGTTTGGAAATTTTCCTTCCATTTCTATTTTTTGGAACAGTCTCAGGAGAATAGGAATTAGTTCTTCTTTAAACGTTTGGTAGAATTCCCCCGGGAAGCCGTCTGGCCCTGGGCTTTTGTTTGTTTGGAGATTTTTGATGACTGTTTCAATGTCCTTACTGGTTATGGGTCTGTTCAGGTTTTCTACTTCTTCCTGGTTCAGTTGTGGTAGTTTATACGTCTCTAGAAATGGATCCATGTCTTCCAGATTGTCTAATTTGTTTCCATAAAGTTGCTCATAGTATGTTCTTATAATTGTTTGTATTTCTTTGGTGTTAGTTGTGATCTCTCCTCTTTTGTTCGTGATTTTATTTATTTGGGTCCTTTCTCTTTTCTTTTTGATTAGAATGGCCAGGGGTTTATCAATCTTATTAATTCTTTCAAAGAACCAGCTCCTAGTTTCATTGATTTGTTCTATTGTTTTTCTTTTGTTTGTTTGTTTGTTTTTGTTTTTTTTTTTTTTTGGTTTCTATTTCATTGATTTCTGCTCTGATCTTTATGATTTCTCTTCTCCTGCTGGGTTTAGGGTTTCTTTCTTGTTCTTTCTCCAGCTCCTTAAAGTGTAGGGTTAGGTTGTGTACTTGAGACCTTTCTTGTTTCTTGAGAAAGGCTTGTACCACTATATATTTTCCTCTGAGGACTACCTTTGCTGTGTCCCACAGATTTTGAACAGTTGTGTTTTCATTATCATTTGTTTCTGTGAATTTTTTCAATTCTTCTTTAATTTCCTGGTTGACCCATTCATTCTTTAGAAGGATGCTGTTTAGTCTCCATGTATTTGGGTTCTTTCCAAATTTCCTCTTGCGATTGAGTTCTAGCTTCAGAGCATTGTGGTTTGAAAATATGCAGGGAATGATCCCAATCTTCTGATACCGGTTGAGACCTGATTTAGGACCCAGGATGTGATCTATTCTGAGGAATGTTCCATGTGCACTAGAGAAGAGTGTGTATTCTGTTGCTTTGGGATGAAATGTTCTGAATATATCTGTGATGTCCATCTGGTCTAGTGTGTCATTTAAGGCCTTTATTTCCTTGTTGATCTTTTGCTTGGATGATCTATCCATTTCAGTGAGAGGAGTGTTAAAGTCCCCTACTATTGTTGTATGATTGTCGATGTGTTTCTTTGATTTTGTTATTAATTGGTTTATATAGTTGGCTGCTCCCACGTTAGGGGCATAGATATTTACAATTGTTAGATCTTCTTGTTGGACAGATCCTTTGAGTATGATATAGTGTCCTTCTTCATCTCTTATTATAGTCTTTGGTTTAAAATCTAATTGATCTGATACAAGGATTGCCACCTCTGCTTTCTTCTGATGCCCATTAGCATGGTAAATTGTTTTCTACCCCCTTACTTTAAATCCGGAGGTGTCTTCGGGTCTGAAATGAGTTTCTTGTAGGCAACATACAGATGTTTTTTTTTTTTTTTTTTATCCATTCTGATACCCTGTGTCTTTTGATTGGGGCATTTAGCCCATTAACATTCAGGGTAACTATTGAGAGATATGAATTTAGTGCCATTGTATTGCCTGTAAGGTGACTGTTATTGTATATTGTTTCTGTTCCTTTCTGATCTACTACTTTTAGGCTCTCTCTTTGCTTAGAGGACCCCTTTCAATATTTCCTGTAGAGCTGGCTTGGTGTTTGCAAATTCTTTCAGTTTTTGTTTGTCCTGGAAGCTTTTAATCTCTCCTTCTATTTTCAATGATAGCCTAGCGGGATATAGTATTCTTGGCTGCATGTTTTTCTCGTTTAGTACTCTGAATATATCATGCCAGCTCTTTCTGGCCTGCCAGGTCTCTGTGGATAAGTCTGCTGCCAATCTAATATTTTTACCATTGTATGTTACAGACTTCTTTTCCCGGGCTGCTTTCAGGATTTTCTCTTTGTCACTAAGACTTGTAAATTTTACTATTAGGTGACGGGGTGTGGACCTATTCTTATTGATTTTGAGTGGGGTTCTCTGAACCTCCTGGATTTTGATGCTTGTTCCCTTTGCCATATTGGGGAAATTCTCTCCAATAATTCTCTCCAATATACCTTCTGCTCCCCTCTCTCTTTCTTCTTCTTCTGGAATCCCAATTATTCTAATGTTGTTTCGTCTTATGGTGTCACTTATCTCTCCAATTCTCCCCTCGTGGTCCAGTAGTTGTTTGTTCCTCTTTTGCTCAGCTTCTTTATTCTCTGTCATTTGGTCTTCTATATCGCTAATTCTTTCTTCTGCCTCATTTATCCTAGCAGTGAGGGCCTCCATTTTTTATTGCACCTCATTAATAGCTTTTTTGATTTCAACTTGATTAGATTTTAGTTCTTTTATTTCTCCAGAAAGGGCTTTTCTATCTCCCGAGAGGGTTTCTCTAATATCTTCCATGCCTTTTTCGAGCCCGGCTAGAACCTTGAGAATCGTCATTCTGAACTCTAGATCTGACATATTACCAATGTCTGTATTGATTAGGTCCCTAGCCTTTGGTACTGCCTCTTGTTCTTTTTTTTGTGGTGAATTTTTCCGCCTTGTCATTTTGTCCAGATAAGAGTATATGAAGGAGTAAGTAAAATACTAAAAGGGTGGCAACAACCCCAGGAAAATATGGTTTAGCCAAATCAGAAGAGATCCCAAATCGTGAGGGGGGGGGGAAGGGGGAAAAAAAGAGGTTCAGAAAGAAAAAAAAAAGAAATAAAGAAAAAAGAAAAAAGAAACAAATAAAAAAAGAAAACCAATAATGAAAAAAATATAAAAAGTTAAAAAAAATATATGTATTAGATAAACTAGTTTAAAAACGTTAAAAAAGAAAAGGGTAAAAGTTAAAAAAATTTAGCAGAAGAAGAGAAAAAAATTGAAAAAGAAAAAAAATTAAATTAACTGCAAGGCTAAAGAATCATGGGGAGAAAGCCATGAGTTCCGTGCTTTGCTTTCTCCTCCTCTGGAATTCCGCCGCTCTCCTTGGTATTGAAACTGCACTCCTCGTAAGTGAACTTGGTCCTGGCTGGGTTTCTTGTTGATCTTCTGGGGGAGGGGCCTGTTGTAGTGATTCTCAAGTGTCTTTGCCCCAGGCGGAGTCGC